>NW_020897737.1:7629683-7779881 GCF_003984885.1 Neopelma chrysocephalum
TGAAGGCAGCTCTTCCTTTAATTTGTGGATCTGTTCAAATCACAAAGCATTAATGACTGTAAGTGGATGAGAATTCCTACCAATCAGAAAAGACCCCAAGACTGTAGCAGCCTCTCAAGTAAAATATTTCAAGTTTTATACAGTTTGTAATTACTGTCCCATCTACTCAGTGCCAGCTTTCAGTACCAACACTAATTGCTGACCTTACCAGTGTCTTTTTTAACCTCCATTTAGACAAGGTATACTGCAAATTATTGGGATTTTGAGTGAATGATGATCTGATTAAGATGACTAGTGAGCTATTCCTGGTATTACATTATGCAACTAAAACATTATGCCTGCATTCATATATTTTATAACTGTCTAAAAATTAAAATCTTTTTGTCAGCATAATAACATTGCTGGGACTGCACTCTTCAGTTCCAAGGGTATTCTGAGGACAAGAATGAAACCCACAATGTTATATAAAAAGCACATCGTCAAAGACGTGATATACAGGAACAAGGTATATTTGGTGCCTCTGCCATTTGTCACTGAGGAGTTTCAAATCTTGACACCCTTTTCTGCATCAAGAAGTAATTTTTTTTCCAACCTGATGGCAACAAACTATATATTTTACATTGGTATTGTAGAAGTTACAAAATAAATCTTAAATAGTATTCACCTCAAACATTAGACAACAAACAAGTCAAATATACCAGCAATGGCATATGACTAATGGTGCACTTACATAAAATATGATGCCAGGAAAACCACTTTTCCTCTTGTAAAGGAGCCTGTAGTAGCCAATTATTGCAAAATCTAATGGTGCATTAAGCAATTGCTGCTGTGGGCAGTGCACATCCGAAAAATCACAGAGCTTGTCTAACACACATTAAACCAAAAATACCACCCTTGTGGAGCTCAGTGCAGTCCTTGGCTGTGCTCAGCTGCATCTCCCACCCTTCAAACCTCATAGCCTGCTATGGGGCATCCTACAGCTCATCATCAATGTGGGACCAGCAGGTAAAGTGTTGCTGGGAGGTTTCTTGTCTGATGGGAGCAGTGCTACTGGTCAGTGGGGCAAAGATGGGACAGTTTACTCCTCCCATTTCCAGTCCCTGTAAACTCACTCTGCAGATAGAGACTAAATCAGCCCTCAGCTATAGCTCTGCTTTGCAAACTCTCGTGTAACTCCACAAGAGCCAAGGGCAAGCTCATTACACTCAATCCTCTTCTCCCCCCACCTGAATTCCAGCTCACCTGCATGCTGGAATGTTTCTTGCATCCAGTAGTGCTACAAAGACTCATAGGCAAGACAGTTGTTCCATGATCATCATACACGTGCTTTATTGCCATTGTGTAGCACCCTGTTATGCATGTTCTGTATTCACTGGGTTTACATCAATCCCTGACTTCAGTGACTATTTCTGGATTTGCACCTTCAGTAGAGATGTAGGACCTCAACTGCCTGCATGCCTGTGTTTAAGAGAACATAAAAATGCTGCAAAATGACAGAAAATAGGAGTTATTATTCTTGTGCACAGCAACTCCAAAAAAAGGGATGTTCTTTTTTACTCTTTATTACAGTGGCATGGAGATAGAATATTTATGTCCTGATGTGCAGAGCAAACCAGATGTTTTTACTTGCTTGCTGTCTCAACGAGTCATTAGAGAAAGTGAGTTGATGAACATTAATTTTTTCATCACAAAAAAAACTCAACAAATGAGTCTTCCTTTCTTACTTTGTTCTTCTGTTTGTAAAGTTCTCAGAATTAATAAAAATCGGCACTTTCACAGCTTGCAAATGAGAATTAACCATCCGTATTCTGAGTCAGGAGACTGATTAAACCTCTCTTTGACCCTGCTGTGAACTACACCTGTGGTATTTTTAATTTTTTACCACCTTAAACACAAAGGCAGATAAAGAAATTGTGAATCCTCTAAAATCCCCAAAATATATTTTTTTCCTGTTTCTGAGAAGTACCCAAATCCCTCTGTTTCTTCTGACCATTTTCTTCCTTGGGTTACCAGTCTTCTGATTTGCAATCACTTCAGTCCTGAGGGTAGCAGAGTTCCACCACAAAAAACAGAGGTACAAGGAGGTCTAGTTTTGGAAATACCTGGAGGCTGAAAGCTTCAGGTATCAGTGAGACTGTGTGTTATCCCCTCAGAAAGCCTCCAAAACCTGTCTGCCTAGTAAAATCCCTTTGAGAAGTAATGACATTTTAACATGTGAACTGCATGTCAGGGTGATGATGCACATTTTTACCAGCGTTTTACAATTCATTTGCTACAGCTCCTGCCAAATGTGAAATTCCGACAAAAAATAATGAGATCTTTCCTCATCATGGGCTTCCTGGCCACTAATATTTGAACTAGAATTAAGAGCTGCTAGAGCTCAGAATTCCTCCCCTCAAAATACAGCCACAGGAAAAGCTCCGGAAAATTATCCAAGGTTGAACTAGTATCTGGCAGGTAACCAGATGGCACAGGCTCAGATTTCCCATCTTGAAGTAGGACAGAAAAATTGTTACAAAATGTAATGAGCACCTTTTCTTTTTCACCTCCATTTCCACATTCATCCATTTAACCAGTCATTCCTGTCTAGGCACTCACCTTTCCTGCCCCACCAAGCTGACCACTGAGCCTGTGCTGCTTGAACACTCTTCTGCTGGTAGTGAAATAAGTAATATTGTGAGTCACTTGGCTCTTGCTGAGGTGAAATCAGTAAGAAACAAAAGTGGGTACAAGGATAAAGACATTTAAATGTGGACTAGGACAGCTGGGGAGGTACCACCTGAACCCCCACGTAGCATCTGCGGTGTCAAAACAGGGCTGGCTTCTTTGGGTTTGAAACAGCAACAGAGGAAATTTGGGGTTTCTGGCCCCTTTCTTCCTCTCCTTTTCTGTTCTACACATCAAAAACTTTTGAAAATGTCTTATACTTGGCTTCTTTGCTTGCAGCAGTTGTTTCAGACTCTCTGCAGACTCAGAGAGATAAGAAAATACTGCATATGGCCACATCCAGCTTCAAACTTCCCTTCATAATCACTTTCTAAAAAAAAAAATTACTTTTTCAATTAGCTAGCTGTAATTCTTGCATGACCACACCAGAGGCTAAGACATGTTCCCATGGCTCTAGTTCTATGTTCACTTCAACCATCTGCTGCTCATTTTCAAACATCTATTTCAGCCTCAGTCAAACCTATGTATTAGTTGATAAATAAATCACAGCATCATGCTTACTGTCCTGCACAAACTTGTGTGTAACAAAAACGTGTGTTAAATGCACGTGGCTTTTTAGGAAATTGAGAGGTTTGTTTGTCTCCATCTGAGACTAAAGCACTAAAGGAAATTGCTTTGAGTTGGATCTTAAAATCAGGACATGTCTAAGCCAAGAAATATCATCTTTGAAACCCTGTTATGCAGTGTTTCCATTACAGGAACTGTGGACTAATATTACCACTGCATTTAGCTAACATGTTTCTAAATGCATTATGACTTAAACCTTATAAAAAGAGTTTGAAACCTAATTGCTTGACTCATGCACTCATACATTTTCAGCTATGCATTGATACATAATTTCACTACCTGAAATATAACCACAATACTAAATCAGACTGTTCATGTGAGGAAGATTATTTACATATTTCCTCAGAATTAGTCATTTGGCTCTTAAATTCAATTGTGTCTGTTGTATGTATTAATGCTAAAATCCCTTAAATATATGTTTTCCTCTTCTGAGTAGACAAAGACCTCCGCTTAATATTCGTGCCCTTTGCTCAATATGTTCACCAGGCCCAAAAGTTAAAAGATCAAGTATAGAAACACCCCAAACCTGAATGAAACCAAACTGTTTTAAATACTCTGGTGAAAAGACTTCTCATTTTTCTTTGCTCAACCTTGAATCTTTCACAGACTAAATGCTCATTAATTCTCCAGTCACTCATAAAATGGAAAAGATGAATAACTTTGTCTGTTTTGCTTTTGCATGTCTTTTAGTGATTGTTATTTAAATTTTTGCATAGAACTCAGTCACTTCATGTCTTGTGTGCAATGACACCTCTGGCATTGCAACAGTGTGTATAGTGAATTAATACTTGACCCAAAACTAGCTTTTTTGATGCAAATTTAGGATTTTTTTTACTTACAGGTGAAGTAAGTGTATAGCAGGTAAAAACTTGATCTACAGTGACACCAAATGCAATGCATAGGAAGCAGAAGAAGCTGAACAAATGAGATGTGTCCAACACTGCTATGGGAATTCCTTTACTTTGTGTGGAAGGGGCAGGGGAAAATTAGACGTAAACCCTGCAACCAACCAATAAATCTTTGCTCTAATTTGTTTCTTCCTAGGAAAGATGCTGCACACAAGGTTCATGTGGCCAGAAGAGGTTTGAGATCTTCTAAACTTACCTAACCCAATCTAGCTCCTGCCTCTTTCTGAGTGATTTGATGTCCTGATAGCCTATGGAAAACCCCAATTAGGGCAAGATATCAATGCTCCCTGACTCCATCGATATGGCCAATGAGCAGGAACAGCTTGAATTTCAGCTGATTACTTACAGAGAGACATTCAGAGTCAATTCACGATGGAATGAAAGGCCAATAGGAAATCATTAAGATATATTTTCAATAGAATAAATGCAAGACAATAACATTATTATCACTGCATTTTCTGCATGCATAAACAGAAACAGGAATTGTCAAGCTAATTATTTGTGGTGATTATGGGATACATTTTATCTGTTGAGATAATACTGCCAAAGAAAATGTGTCTGCTCTTCTCTAAAAGCTCTTTACCCCAATAATACAATTTAAAGGTCTAATATTCACAGGTTATTTTACCGCTTGCTTGTACACTTGCAGTAGATATAAAATTCAGGTCCTGTCTCTCATTTAACTTGCAATATTTGTTCCAAAATTCACCTGGGTCTGAATCAAAAGCTATGTAAAATATACACACAGTTTATTGTACAGACTTGTCTGTGAACAAATAATCATATATAAAATATTTGTATTTTGCATATAAGATGAACAATTAGACAAGGTAAATAGTAAATTGTAAATGTTGTTGTAAATAATGTCAGAATCTATATTTTCTCCTCTTAACAATGGAAGATACATTCAACGTCTAAGACTGAAAAGTTCAGGAGGAGAGTTCTTGCTTAATCTGCATGTGGAGGGGTTTTTACGGCAACTTAGTAAGTTTTTTTTTTCCCAGCTATGTTTCCTTTTCATGACTTAATTATAACTTCCTTTTAGTTTAATTTAAGGTTTTGAACCTGTTTTCATTTCTATGATTAGACACAAAACAATGCTTAGTGGTCATTGTCCACCCAAAATCTTCACCTTACAATACCTTTTTTTTTAGATTGCTGTCCCTTCTAATTTCTTATAGAGCAAAACTGCACTCATGACTAAATTTAATGAAAGGTAAAAATATATGGAGTTCAGACAATTTAAATTATCTGCTTTTCCATACTGCAATACACTTCTGAAGGATTACTTAAGAGAATGGAATGCTGTCAAAATTCTTTTCCACTCCCATATCATCTTGTATTTTACTTGTATGAAAAAAACTACTCAATACATCTGAAATAATTATTTTTTAATGAGGAGTTATCTACTCTTTCTATCTATTCCTGGAACAGAAGTATGCAATTAAGAGATGACAGTTCAGTGATCCAAAGTCTTTTTATTCCCCAAGGTGCTGTGGAGCAGTCGGAGTTCCTGCTTGTTTCCATAGACACTCTAAAATGTCTTCTCTTTCTTAAGAGTAGTTTTGAACAGTTAACTTCAGTTTGAAGAAATGAGAATCTTTCCAGCTGATGTTTTACATTCATCAAAATATGTCATGCTAGATGTAGTGGGCCTTTCTGCTAATTTACAGAAAAACTGAACAGGGATAAAAATTTGATTCAAATTAGTTCTAATGATGTGCATCATGAAGACTTCAAAGTTAAGTCTTAGTCAAGACATGGAAAAGGAACACTACTAAATATGGCTTCAAAATATTGTTCATAATGTAAAGCTTATATAAAAATGCATCCAGCTACAAATTCAGATCAGGGAGAAAAAAAGGCAAGATCAGTACTTTCTACATGCTTTCTACCTATGGTACTGCATACTACTATTTTCTCTTAGAGCTCATAGCTCAGAGACAATAAACTATCTTGTTTTCCTTCTTCACTATGAATATAAGGTATTTGTCAAGGCAGGCAGACAACGTGGCTCCAGGTTTTATTAAAATTCAGAATTAAGCAGCAGAATATCTGTTCCCCTTACAAGGCTTGCTGTACAAGGAACACCAGAATTATGACCCTTCTTTCTGTCAAAGACACTGATCTTCATTTATCAAGTGCTGTGAAATCTCAAAATTCAGCTAGCTCATCATTCAGTCAGAACAATGAAAGAGTACAATGTCAAAGAGTCTCCAGTTCTCTCTGCCTTAAAAGCAAATTCAAGTGTTCCTTTTGCAAATGGATCTGGACACAGTGCCTGTCATTTCATTGCCTCCAGACTGCATTGTTACAGCTGTCATTAATGTAGAAATGAAGACAAATACAAAATCCATGCTTTGAGTACATCTGCTCCTTCAAAGGCTGCAAAACAGCACACAGTCACAACAGGCTGTAAGGACCACGTGTATGCTGGATTGGGTTCCACAAAATTGAATCCCAGGGTCTCTGTGGTAGCATGCCTTTAATCAGGATGAGCTTCTCTGAAGTATTTTTGACTGTCTGTTTGCTTCTTCATGTTCCACTCCCCCAGCCAGCTCAAATTTAGAGGCCTGATTTTTCAAAATCGTTTGTTTTTCTGGCTCCCACTACAGCAGATGCAAACAATGCTATAGCTGTGATCATGGGGGACATCTCAGGTCACCCAGGCCAGAGGGAGATAATTGAAAAGCAGAGAACTCGGGTATGGTATGGAGTACATGTAAAAGAGACTGTACTAATTCCAAGTGGTTAAAAACAGTCTCCAGGGCGTTCTGCCTAGGAAAAGCTTTCCCATAGTATCACTGTTCTCCTTTAAGTGTGAGTAAGGAATAAGAAATGACCAGCTATTTCTCTTCCCCATCTTCATTTTCAAGAGGAAGACCAGGGGAGACTTAGGAAAAGGAGGCTGGTGGGAAGCTGTCAGCTTTCCCTGCCCAAAGGGGAGTTGGAAGCCAGTTGTCCGGGCTAGGCACACTTACACACTGAAACCATTGCTCAAGTCCAAAAATCCATACAAACTGTACAAACCCTATCCCAGAATATCAAGCATTTTCCACATAATACTAGTATACTTCTGAACTCCATTCCTTTCTCTTTATTATTATTTCACTCTGCAAACCAAAATTGGGATACTAATGTAAAACTGAAAGTATGACTTCTTGACTACGTAGCTCAGGAGAATCTTGGCACAATATTATGATGTCTTTACTTGCTGTAAGTCTCTCTGATATTTGGACTTCACAGTAGGAAAATCTCTAGAGGAAATACTGAAAGGTAGCAATCTGCATTTTAGCAAAAAAGTGGAATCTGTATGTGCAGAATGACAAGTTACATCAGAACTATTACATTTCTTCATTTCTACTCCCCGCTATTCTCTTACCATCTCTGAAGTGTCCCTTTTTTTTCTCTCCAGTTTCATCCCTGCCTCCAGCTCCTGTGGTAGGAATTCACACAACCCCTTTGCTGTATGTTTCACCACAGCACTCGTTGGACCCAGTCAGCTCTCCAGGGCTGTTTTCACCAAACACTGGCCCCTTCTCACCTCTCGCTGTTTGTGTTTTACCAACCTAGTCATTGCCTGGGCTTCTTTCCCACTTGTCCCTAGCCAACAGTGCCACAAACTTTTCTATGGTCATGCAGTTTTTCCAGTTCAATGAGATCTTTTCACCTTAAGATACCTCCTTCCTACCCTCTTTCGTTTCTCCTATGAGCATAATTTTTAATTTTCTGTGTGTTTCAGTCATGACTCCTAAGTCTTCTAGTCTCTACTTTTGCAAATCAGTTGACCACAACTCTAGATCCTTTCATATCTTTCACCTGCCATCACACTTTTCTCTATTTCTCCCTCCATTATTTTTCTTGCTAAAAGAACTTTTGAGTACCCCAAATTAAAATTGTATTTTAACCTTTCAATTCCATGATACTATACCTTTCCTTACCCTCACTTTAATTTTACAATTTTTTCCTCCTTTTTTAATTTGATCTCCTCTGTTTGCCTCCATGGCTTTGTGTCCCCAGCATCATTTCTTTTGCATTTCTCCTGAACTCTTTTGCATATTTACCTTCACAACACAAAGACGTTTTATTCTCTTCTGTCTAAACAACAGTAAAAAAAACCTTTAATTTTATTTGGTTTCTTAATAACTTCATCTTTCAGTTCTCTTTTTACCTTAAGTTTATTTTCCAGGCCAGTTACAACTGGTGTCCATCAACAAACACAGATGGCTCTTGTCCAAGTTCTCAGCTTCTGCATTCTCAAGCACTACAGCATTCTTTACAACAAACTCAGTCCTGCTTTCCACACCCTTCTATCAAGATCGTTCTACTGTCTTGTACTGAGCACATTATTCTTCTCTCTTCATTCTTCCATCTGCTGTCCTGCCTCTAAATCATCAAACATGAATAAAAATAAATAGGTTTACACCTCCTCACAGCATAGCCCTATGCCATCCATCCAAAGCAAAATAAATAAATAAATAAATTAATTAATAACAATAACAAATGATGCATGGAGGCACACTACCTCCAAAATTACGAGATTTGGATGTCTCATGTTAGAAACTTCAGTCTAAGTCAGTGTACCTAACATACATAGCTTCTCTCTAAGTTATGGTCACATCACTGAAGTTACTGTTCATATATTTTGGATAAATTTTCTTTCTTTGTATTAAAGGCTTGCATGTGGTGCCCTTAAACTGAGTAATACTTTGTTTCATGACTCAGTCCATTGAGCTAATGAGTTGCAAAGAAAAGGGATATTTAATTGGAGCAAAGATGATACAACTTGCCCATAACAAAACTTGACTTCTAAATATCATTTTTAAATTTGTATTTGAAAGATCACACTTTTTTCCTCTTCTTTTGCTTTACTACCTTTTAAAATATGTTGATCACATCTTATAGTCAAGGGTCAGAGGCTGTGTGACTTCATTAGACAAAATAATACGTTTCATGGATTTTTCCAATATGCTTCTGTACATGTTGTGAGCAGAATAAGGAAACAGGTCACCAGCGAACTTCATTTCATGGTACATGACAACTGGTATGCAAACTTAATGTAATCTTAAACTGGTTTATCTTCTTACAACAGCCTTTAATCTTCAAATGCAAGATTATGTTTTGCATACATCAATGGCTCGATAACCCTTACAGTATATGTAATGACAACTGACGTTATATTAATTGATTTTTACAAAAGTACCTTAGAAATATGATGAAATAATTAGTAAATAACGATGTTCCTGACTGAAGGGTAATATATTATTTTACAAAATGATGAATCTATTATTTTAATCATTTCAAGTTGAATGAATGTTATTCTAGCAGGTACCATTCTGCTCTGCTCCAGTCTTCCAAAGTATGTTTATTAATAGACTTTCTGTTTTCTGCAGGAGTCCTCTGGATTACATGTCCAGTTTGGAATTGTTTTTAAAATAGACCATAGGCTTACAGAAATAAGAAACTCTACCACACTTGTTCTAAGAACCTTATGTTGTTCTAATTGATTAATTTTAATTGTTTTTCCAATGACTAAACCTCTAGCTTCTTTCCTAAGTTTATCTGGTCAAGACCTGAATTAAAAGTAGGAAGAAAGAAAAAAAAAGCTGCCTTAAGGCTGCTCTGTATATCACCATTGATTCAGTTGTCTAACATACTTGTGATGTCCTTATGTCAAAGCAGAACACATTAAAAGTTGTCTAGGCTAAAGGAATATATCCAAAGGAAAAAGAGGAAGAAAATAATGAGACCAGAGGAAATGAAACCAAATTAAGTAAGTGCTCAGAGATCAAGGCTGCTAAGAGAAATGGATAAAGCAAATGTTTACAAAGAGCTGGTAGCTTCATTGGATTTAAAACTATAAAATTGGTACTATGCGATGGAAGAATATAGTTTGAAGCAAAACAAAAGTTGTTCTGTGAATTAAAAATAAGCTGCGCTAGTTCTTTCTTCTACTAATAAACATCTCTCTACTTTCCTACCCAATTCAAGTGGCACACCTGTCTGTTGTGAACTGTGCAGCTCTATATGAAGTTGAATGTCTTGATAGCAAATTCGGTTGCATAGTTTCAAATAATCTTCATATGACCTTGAATGTATGGGTTTTGTGACAAGGGCTGGAATAGGTCTGTATAAAATTTGGCTATTATGAGACTGAAACTGCAGAGCTTCTCTGCAGAAACAAGGTGAAACATTACACGTGAATGGAGTAGCAAGGTCAAGGGGATGGAGTACTAATATATGCAGTGCCTGGTAAATGTGAATATTAAAGAATAGTTCTCCTGAGCTATGGTTATGTTAAGTATGGAAATTTATCCCTGCATTTGGAAGATACTAAGATGCCTAGAAGATGGACAATTGTCATTTGGGAAAGGGTATGGAAGCAGGAACCTGGAATTTCTCTAGGATCATGAACCCAGTTATAAAGACACTGGATCTCTATCCAAAATCAGGATAATAAGAGAGTCAGCATATGCCAGAAAGAATGTAGATGTAATGCTGACTAGGTCCTCATCAGCTGTTTGCATCTGCCAGCTCATCCTGCCTCTTGACTGCTGCTGCCTGTTCCTTCCACATTTGTCATTCAACCCATCCCTTAGTTTGGGAACCATGGACAAGGAACGTGTTGTCACTCCTTAGAAATACACCATGAATCTTATGGCAATTGATGGTGGGTTTTTTTTATAAAGGTTCAGGACTGCTGGGACTGAGAATCACAGCTGTCACTATTTCCCAACAACTAGGACCACTCAGGCAGCACACAGGAAAGGGACTGTGCGGGGGACAGAGTGGCTAGGATGAAGAATGGTGCCTGGGGGAAGCATGGATGGGAAAAGGGCATCTCCAAAGGAATTTCCAGTGACAAGGGAGGACAAAGAACCCTCTCTGCTAGACTAGGTTGAGTGAGCCAATAGCTCAGGGTCTCAGTGCCAAAAACTGGCTGTGGCCTGTGAACACCAAAGGCACAGCAGCTGCCACACGCTGACAAAATAAGGAATCTTTGGTTCATTTCCTGAAGGAGTTAGAAGTTAGGGATAGATGCTTCTAGATGTGCAGTTGAAAAATTTCTGATCTGTGAAGTAGCAACAATTAATCTTTGAGGTACAGTAAGAGCTGTTACGCCCTCTACCAGCTCCTGATGCACTGTTCTTTCCCAAGGATGGACACAAAAGCAGGTGCCCCTTTTTTTAAATTATGCTACATGAATTTTGATATTAAATAATTAGTTCACATTGATATGTGATTGCCTAGGTCTTCTCAGGAGGAGCCTTAGATTAAATGTTAAGACATTTTTTACTGTAAGGGTGGGGGAGCACAGGACCAGGTTGCCCAGAGAAGCTGTGGATGCCCCATTCCTGGAAGTGTTCAAGGCCAGATTATATAGGGCTCTGAGCAACTTGATCCAGTGGGCATTCCTGCCCATGGTAGGAGAGTTGAAACGGGATGATTTTTAAGGTCCCTTCCACCCCAAACCATTCTATGATTCTGTGATCACTGGCTGGTGTTTTCTGGGCTGATATTTGGAAATACCTTTTGATAGACAAACCTGTCAGATTATGCTTTTTTAAAATAATAAATTCTGGTTGCATATAATCAAATAATTAAATTTCTGCTTGATTTCTACAGACTTTAAAGAACATGCCTGTGCATTTTTAATATGACCTTATTAATGGAAAAAAATGACTGCTCAGTGCATTATTTTTTTTTCACTTTCTCAGCTTTTAGTCAAGCATTGGGCTTCTAAAGTGACACTTCAGTCAGCTTTTGTGAAATAGTTCAATGAAACCTTGAGATTAATTGGTTTAAAAGTGCTGGAACTGACAAACTCTAACCTCTCCTTCTTAAAACTGGTGAGCCTACCATTGCTAAGCCTGTCTCTAACATGTTTAATATGTTCCTTTCTTTTTATATGGTTTCTACTTAGAAATGCATTTGAATTTGTCACCTGTGCTAATATGGTACTGATAAAATGATTACTGGGCTTTTTCTTGTTCTACCCCTCTCCTCCCAATAGGATCCACTTTTAGGTGAGTTAGCTTGTGAGCAAAGATGAACATTGGAGAACTGTGTCCATGGAAATACCAAAGTCAGCTCTGCCATCCATGATTTTATTTCTACAGTCCTGGCTCTGATTACAGAGAAGTTAATCTGGAAAAAAGCCACTGCATGGCTTGACTCTGTGACTCTTGCCTTCCCCATTCCCATTGTTTGTTCTTAGAGAGGTCTCCTATCCCACTTTGTGTTTAACAAACAAAGCTCAGCAAATGAGAGAAATATTTGGTAGTTAGACCTGAGAAAGGCAGCATGAGGGTGTGGAGGAGGGTTGTGGAGTGTCTGGGTGGTTGCTGCTTCCAGTCCCCACTGTCACCCAGGGGAGAAGGAGTGTGGGCTGGAACATGGCTGTCCTGCACAGCTGGTAGGGCACTGCTCTGGCTAGAGGTACCTCATGTCTCCTGCCTAGATGTGGCTGCAGAGGGAATGAAGGAAACCCCATGTTGGATGCTACAACTCTTTATGCTTGAAAAGTGCCATGGGTGAAGCTGGCAAGATTGCTGTATTTTAAACACAGAGGCACTCCTCCCACACAGGAAGTGCCTGGAAATGCTGCCACCCCTCAGGCTTGTCTTCACTGGGAAAGTTCTGAAACCTCTTTCCTCGGCTCCCCATCATCTCCCAGCATGTTTCACAAACCCTGCTCTGAAACGGCTTCCTCCACCTCCACTGGGGTAGTGAGGGCACATCTACCACAGGAACTCTGCAGCCACCACCAGCCTTTAAGCCTCCCCAACATCCTCCCCCTTTGACAGTGGTTCCCTCCAGATGCTCAGTATCTGGCTCTGCCATCTTACTGATCCTTCTCCTGGCTGCCAGGGGATCATCTTCTGTGAGGGGGAATTATAGGGCCAAGGGGAGGTTAGGGACCACAGGAGTGAGGAGTGTAAAACCACCAAACATGGGGTTGCATGGCAGGAGGACAGAGGGAAACCTTGAGGCTGTGCTGGAGGTTTTGGCATGGCAGAAGTGCAGGAGCCCTCAGTGACCAGACTTGTGGAAAGTTAAAGCAGGAGTGTAATGCTGGGGGAACAGCAGCACAGAGTTCAGTAACAATCAAATGTTAACTCACAATGAGGCACTGCTAATATTCCTTGAGGGGATTTTCACTTCAGGCAAGGTAGTTCATTCAACATTTACCTTGAAAGAGATGTAAGAAGGTCTGAGAATGAGCCTCAGGAACACTGTTCCCTTCAGCCCTTTAAAAAGCCTGCTTAATATTCCGAAAAGACACCCTAATCCTGTCAGCAGTAATGCTGGAGAGACAGTAAGCCAGCTCTTCCCAGTACAGCAGAAGTAACACTGCAGTGCACGGAATAATTCTGGTTTGACCTGAACTTCTGTTCCTTTTTGTGTTAGTCATTTTTTGCTACACATTTCTAAACTGCAAGTGGTCTTCTAAGTCGGTGGTGGTTTTACCCAGCACAGCACTGCCTGGGGACTGGGTCCATGTTAGCTGAGATGGATCCACCAACCAGAGGCCAGCGCTGGTGATTTGGATGTCAATACATTGATTTAAGCTGTTTGTTGTGTTCACGCTCTGTGTTAATTAATGTAGATGGAGAAATTCATGTCCCTTCTGAGCACCATCCACAGCCATCACATGAGTCTGTCAGAGACTCTGTGAACACAGAGGTGTCAAGTGGACACACACCAGCTGTCATGGGCATATAGGCTGCATTTAACGAGGTGTGTGGCAACTTGCTAACTTCTTCAGTCCGCAGAAGTGCAGCAGGCCTTTCATATCTTGATATTGGCTTAAAATCTGCAGTAAGATGTCACTGTAATGGTGATCTCCCTAAAATGAAAATTGTCCCTCCTGAATCTTGAAGAAAAAGGGATGTCTTCCCTGTCCACACCAGTAACAAATTTTGATAATCAAGGTAACAAAACCTGCAGTCCCTTTTACCCCTTCCTGCCCAAGCCCTTTATACTGGCAGCTGGTTACATCCGCAGCAGGTCCTATCTCCGAGAGAGATCTATGGTAGGAAGAAGCTGAGGGGAGGGATAGTCCGAAATAACTGCCCATTGCTTCAGCATTTGAAAGGACAGTAGAAGGGGAATGAAATGAACTTTGGGGTGCTCCATCAACCCCACCAGTGCTGGGAGGTCCTAGGGTACTCTCGCCCTGCAACAGCTTCCCTGAGGTGAAATAGGAGCAACATGCCTGGCTGGAGTCAGCATTATAGAACTTCATTTATTTCAGTTCTAGATGCTTATCTTTTTACCTTCATCTGAACGCAGCAACCAGAGCATGAAATGCTCACTGTCATATTCATCACAAAGCCCAGCCTGCACTTTGTATCCCTTTTTCTCCCCTTCAGTGCTTCTTGGTATGGACAAGAAATCAGAGTCGGCAAAGGGGTTAACCCCAAATGCAAGACTTACAGGTTCCAACAAATTTGGAAA
The DNA here is from genome assembly GCF_003984885.1 of Neopelma chrysocephalum. Classification (NCBI taxonomy): domain Eukaryota; kingdom Metazoa; phylum Chordata; class Aves; order Passeriformes; family Pipridae; genus Neopelma; species Neopelma chrysocephalum. Next base: position 7,644,347 of record NW_020897737.1, read on the forward strand.
ACTCCTTTTCCCTCTCTTTTCTCCCTCTGACAAGGATTTTTCTTGTCACACTGCACAGCCAGCCTTCCTGGAGTCCACAGATAATGTCCATCTGCCACAGTGATGAGCTCAGACTCTTGGGGGCACAGTCTCACTATCCATAAACAAAAAAATTCCTAGCTGCTATAATCATGTTTTCAGCAATGAGTAATATGTTCTGCAAAAAATACCTAAGGAAGCTGCTAGAGTATGCTGAAGGTGGCTATAAACTATTCTTCTGAGATCAGTTGCTCGACAGTTGGTCAAAATATCAACCAAACAATTACTGAAATATTCCTTACAATTTTCTTTGACTTCTTAAGTGATCTTAGTCATATTAAAATAATCACACTGTTAGGAAGTATTGTGAGGGAAGAATTCGAACTCTCCTCTCCAACACACACTCCACTGGGACTCCATTACCATTTTGACAAGCTTGTGTCAAGAAATTCTATGCCCCTGACTAAAAATTAGTTATTTAAGAGAGCAACAAAAAAATTGGGATCTTTCTCTTTAAACATTTGACCCTGCAGCAGAAGAGGAGGGGAAGGAGAGAGAAGGAGAGAGAATATCATAATCTCTTTAGATAACAACCTGACTCATGGTAATAGCAGCCTAATTGCTATCCAAGTGCTTTCAGCAGGAAACAGGCATACATAGAGAGGCACCTGTGCAGAGGAAGATTAGTTTTAAATGGAAGAAGGACAGAGATATAAATGCATTTTCGTCTGAGTATAGTGGAAAGTAAGAAAAAGTTGTTTGTTTATGTAAAAACTGCCTTATTTCCAGGAGCTGCTTCAGATAATGGGATGTGGCTGGTATGGAATTCATGTGAGAAACAGGTACACTACAGGGCTCAGAATGAAATGGGCATTTGTATTTAGGTAGGGAAAAGAAAATAACCACATGTGGGGAAGAAGTGGTTGATGCTCTCTGTCCAAAATAAATCAGCTTCTGCAATGATTATGACCCTTCTATGAATAAAATTCATAATGTCAGTCTGGCAATACAAAATATAACCTTTACTTGAAAGTCAGTGTGACTGTAGTAAGCGATTTGCTTGGAAGAAAGCTGCATGAGAAAGGAATGGTCTGTAGTTGGCTGATAAGTATCAAACATGCCCTTCATATGCATGAGCCATGCTTTTGTACATTTATGATTTGTTGATCTTCTCTACTGCTCCGTTCTCTGAGCACTTGAGCCCCCAGCTCTGGCTGCAGCTCCCCTGACACAGTGGCTGTGGCCCCAGCAAGCAAGAGGAGGTTTGGGCAGAGCTCTCAGCCTCTGTTCTCCAGCTGCCCTCACTACTTCCTGCAGCAGTTCTAAAAACGGGGCCATGGTGACCAGGTGCTACCCACAGGTCTTGGGGGGAAATGAAGATCTGTATTTCTGAGTAAGAGATGATAAAATGGTGCTTTGTTTGCACAGGACACAGTCTGTGGAGCAGGGAGAGCTGAATATAAGAATCGATTGTGTTCTCTGATGAAGGAGTCAGGTCTTTCAGCAAGGGTATTGATTTATGCATTCAACTCTGCAAGTTGCTTTCCAGTACATCTTTTGCTACTAAAACTCGGTGATGTGAATGTCAATAGGCATGAACAAAAGCCCCATGTTTTGAAAAGCCTGGATATGTATCTGTAGGACATAAAAACTACTATATGTCTTTGCTTTTGCTGTCCTTTGCAAGTCATTCTCATAGATTGCTGGTAGTAGATTTTGCATGCAGTACCCATGCATTACCATGAATGCTACTTTGTCTTAAAAATAACCTTTTTCTCCTATTTGTAAATAGCATTTGATCACAGTCCAGAAATGTTTTATGCCAGAAATTATCTATCTTGTATTGCTGAATAATAGTATTTTGGTAGGCTGCTATGGCAAGAGATGTACACTCTCTGGGTTCAAGCATCTAAGGTTCTTATGGCAACTGTTTTTTGGATACCTTCACAACTAGGAAACCATGCTGAGCCATCCCAGTAATCTCTGGAAAGACAGCAGAATAGAATAAACTGACACGTTTACCATCCTACATTTGTTTTTAAAATATACATAAAAGCATGCCTTACAGAAAAAAAAAAAAAGAAAAAAGAAAAAAACAGCGCACAAAGGCCAAAACAACACTGTGGGGAAAAAAAGGAAACAATAACATGAGAACATTTTATGATTATTTAGCATAAATTAGGATTTTGTTATACTGATATTTAAACTTCAACCAGTGATGGATTGGCATTGTCAATATGTTATACATCATACAGATTCAGAATAGGTACCAATCCTTGCCACAAGGTATCTCTGCATACTGGATTTTCTTCTTTTTTAAGACTTGGTGAAATTTTACAAAATAGGACCTCCTATTATAAATTCATCAGGTTTAAATGACCTTGACCTATAATACACAGCAGCAATCCCAACAAAATAAATGGTCAGCCATGCTGTTAAGCACCCTATTTCAGCTTCCCTTCTGCATTCCAAGGTACTGTTTGCATTAATCCAACAGACTTTATTATCACTACTGTCCCCACACAACCCTTCCACAGCTGCAGGTCTGTAAGTAGCTGGTAAAGGTGGTGTCTGCCTGTGATCACAGACCTCCAGTGTTCATTGTCAGGTTTCAGGTCAGTGCAAACCACACATGTACACTCCTGATGATGATTTCTCTTTGGAAACGTAGCCTGTGCTTCAAAAAAAGGATGGCAATTCTTGAACAGGAAGACGTCAGTTAAATAATTAGGGTTAGCATAGAAGAAACCATAAAGTGTCTATCCCTTAATGTCTTCAAGAACAAATTATAAAAACTTCTGTGAGGGATGTCATACATAATGACATTTGGGGCAGGGAGATGAGTTAGATGACATCCTAAATTCTGTATTTCTGTGGCTCTGTCATCACTGTGCTTGCCCTTGCTTGAGTGCAAGCCTTCACAAGCACAGACCCAGGGGTAGATTGGCAGATGCCAGAGAGAGGAGGTTTGAAATGATATATCAAGCATGTGGGGAAGAAAACAAACACCTGAGCACCTGGAAGAGTTTCATACGCTCTTAGCCATTTTTCCACAAAACCTTTTTAATGTCTGAGGCTTACTCATGAACTTTTTATAAAAAAATAGTCATCTGGTCCACAGTAGAGACTGCACAGTACAGGTAGTTTTATTTATTTAATACATACTGGAAGGTTTAATTTAAGTCATAGATGTTAAATGTGTTTTTATGAAGCAGAAAAGTGTCTTAAGAAACTAAAAATTGACTCTGTAGGACATAAAAACTTTCTAATGTCAGCCATTCAAACACTAAGGGTTAATGTGGCTGTATTGGGAAATATGCAGAGTAGGTGTGCTCATTTCTGAGGATATCTTCTCACTGGCTATTTGTAGAAAGCGGCTGATGACAATGTCTTTGGCCTTCATGGTCTCCATATTCCTTTCCCGTGATATCTGCATGCTGATTTGATCCACATTAGCCATGATAAGCTCCGAGGCCAGGATCTGAGTGGGGGATGCCCTGTTTGCTGTGCTATCCATGATGTACTGCTTGTACAGTTCCACCAGCTTCTGCTCGAGGTAGTCGTTCAGGGCCGAGTCAGAGAGGGGCTGATGGTGTGGCCCCAAGCTCGCCAGTCTCCAGCACGAGGAGTAGCCTTGGCCTGGCTTTCGGACGGTGTCGCTGGCGGGGGGGACCCTCATGGACTCCATGGCGGGAGGAATCTCTGAGGACTCCAAGAAGGGGCCTATGCCACTGTCACAAGCAAAATCTGTCGTGACTGAGCTGATGGGCACCACGTAGTCCCCAGCTATATGCAAATCATTGTAATTCTTGCAAATGCTTTTGCAGGAAGGTGGAACCAGGTAGGTGACTTTTTTTGTCAGCCCTTCGCAGGCACGTGTATCTGGAGATGGTTGCCCTGTGGGTGCAGGGTGATGTGCAGGCTGTGGGAGATTATCCTTCTGCCTTCTGCTGTGCTTGCTACCTCTAGAGCAGACTGAGGAAATGCATTTGCCAGCAGATCTGCATCTCTGAAGGAGGCTTTTTCCTTGTGCTTCATCTGTGGGAGAATAATTAATGGATCTCATTTCATATACCACTTCATCAGCCGAAGTCTTGCTGTAGAGCTCAGGGTTCAGGTCTCCACAAAGGTAGGTGATTCTGTAAAGATAACCTTCTGACAGCATCCTCCTCCAAAGTCAAGGAACCACCAGCAGACAGAAAAATGATAAGAAGAAGTTAATTACAAAAAGTTCATTATAAATTCACTGAATGGTGATTACACTCACAAGTCTGTTATAGTTGCAGAGAGATGTTTCCGATTTGGATGTGAACAAGAGTGACTCCTTTCCAGAGGATTTGAGTCAATGAGTGATCATCCTGTCTCCCTGTTGTGCTGGTAACTCAATCATATCAAAGCATATTCTGTATAACATAACATACACCATGCCCAATGCATCCAATGACAAGTGACTTGTGGAGAGGGGGACAAGAAGTGCTTTGTTGTGGAATAGCTCCTGTAATAACTTACACTTAAATGTGTCTGGTTTTGCCCTGGACTTCGTTAAGAAGCCAAGGATCTTCCCCCTTTTTCTCATATGCTTTGAAGCCATTTTTGTTATGTGTGGTTTGACAGCTGCCTCTGAAATATATTGATTTGAGATTCATATTGAGAGTATCACCCCTTCTGTTCCAGACTAATCAACAACTGTAGATGTGGTTCCTTTTTCACTAAAAAATCTCAGACCGCTAAATTTGCACTTTGCACTTCTGCATTGCAATCAGGATGGAATTGATTGTCTCTCACTTTTAGACATGAAAATGTCAGTGACAAAAGCAAAATCTTTTGGAGGCATGATTCATCCGGCCTGGTTTAGACACCTAAGTCAAAATGAGGTGAACCGTGCCCTAGATTTGCTTATCACCCTCCAGTTGCTATAAAAGAATCTTAAACTGATCACCCTAGATGTAGAAATCTGCAGTGTACTTTTGAAGAGACATATTCAGTGCAATGCATAGGAAAATGCACATTTCAGAAGTACTCCAGCTCTTTCACTGTGGGATTAGCCGCGCCGCCAGCTCTGAAATCAGTTTCCATTACATTTCTGCAAAGGCACAATTGGGTTCCAACAGTCTCCACTCTCTGAGCAGGTAGATCAGTTTGAAAAGCTACTCAGACATGTTAGTAATGAAAGACAAGACTTGCTAGCGAGGACACACATGCATCTGCACATCAGTAAATGTTCTACCCAAGCTTTAGCAGCTCCACTACCACCAAAACTGTTCTTAAGTCCACCTCTGTGTCTTTTTTTTTCAACAGATGTCAAGGATACAATCAATGGGAAAGATGCCCTAAAGAAATTGTTTAGCCCAGCAAAGAGAAAGTAGATCTAAAGTGAAAATAAATTAAAATTAATTTTTTTTCTATAATACAAAATATCTTGTGTGACTGAGAAACAAATAGCTTGTCTTTGCTTTAATTGCAAATACTTTTCTCCATTTACTATTTAACCTAATTATTATCCTTAATGGAAACTGTCTCTGTAGATACGAAAATATGTCCTAGTTATGTGACAATTTTCCTGTCTCTTTCAAAACTCCTGCTATGATGGAGTCCTAGAACGGGAACACCTTCCCACAAACGGTGAATGAAGAGGTGGCATCTCTCTGGGACACGCTGTACTATCCTCTGCTGCTGTCAATGGCTCAGCTTATCTTTTCCAAGAATGAATAATACTTAATAAAGTATTTAATGTGTCACAGTTGCTAGTGCAGAATGCTGCACTAATAATAATTGTTGTGCAAATCCTGTCTAAGCAAGGATATGGACTTTGCACAGATGTTAGATAGGAGACAGTCTGAGAAAAGACTTTCCTTGGGACAGGGAATCACTTCCACTCCAAGAAGAAGAAGAAGGTTGGATGGAAAATAACCTTCCTTCAGACAGAAATATTAATGGGAATTAGATGTGTCTAAACACTTGCTTTGGTGACCCTGGATCCTCTCTGATGCTGCCAGTCATGTGAGATTTCCAACAGGCAGTAGCAATTAATGAAAAGTGATCTGCTTACACAAGAGGGGAAAAAATCATGTTTGGGGCTTGACACTCCTTGCAGTACACTGCTGTTGTCTTGCTTTAGGTTTTAGCTCTGATTAAGGTGCCCCCTCAGAACTCTTAGCCAAATAGTAGAGCTACTCAGGTTATCCACTCATCCTCCTCTCTCCTCTGCTTCTGTTTCTCTCTTTTGCAGTGCAAAGGCTGTTCCCTTCCCCCAGCCATCCATGGACCAGATGGCTTTATTGCAAAGTCACCACTAACTTTGGCTGGCTTGAATCTGGAATTGTTATACGTTTACTGGTATGCTATTTTTAATGTGGATTCTGAGAAATGAGTGGAAATGTAACATATGGCCTGTCCACTGCTCAACCAACAAAGGCAAAGGCGGTTGTGTTCAGGTAGCACATGACACTTCAATCTTTCCTACTCCCCAGATGTGAGTCGTTTTTGCCATAAAGTGATGCATGAGGGAAACGAAACCTTTGGTTTCATTTCTTTGCACTGCATTCTGCTATACTTATTTTAAGAGTTTTGGAGCACACTGTCTGAGACAGGAGTGGAAACAAAAGAACTGGCAAATTCAAAAATATTAGGCTGCCATTGTGCTCAGGAGTTGTGTGTCCTGCTGAATGAGTTACAGGTTTACCCTCTAAAGTTGGCAAGGGCTATTGCACTAATCTGGTTATTCTACATGGAAATCTGATTGAAGTTTTCATAGGCAGTGTTGAGAGTCTGAATTCAATAGGGAGGTGCATATAACTCTGGTCTCTCTTGTCCTAGTACTTAATATAATATATACCTCTGTCAAGTTATTATGCCATCACTCCAGCAGACATGCAATTGGGTCACCTTTAATTTTTGCTTTTTAAATCTGATAAGGATTGCAGATTTCATTAATTCCAATTTCTCCTTCCTTTTCTCTTAATCCTCCTTCCATGCCACAGACACACATATACACCAGAATTCCAAGAGCACTGAGATTATATCTGAAGTCTTTCAATATTTGGGTTTCACGCCTCTTAAATTCACATTTCACTTCCCTCTGCCTGAAAATAACTCCATAACTTCTTGTTACAATTCTGATCTGACACATTTTGCATGTGAGGTGAACAGAGACATTGTCCTTGTGTGGCTACTGTCCTGGAAATGGGAGCTGACTACATTCTGTGTAAGCCTATTGGAGATAGAGGGAGAAGCCTGTCTGGTTTATGCTGTCTTTTCTATCTGACATAGTCTTTAGTACTGTCAGATGATCTTAAAAATTCATATGTCTTGCCTGGGGTTTTTGCTCAGTTCTCCAGCAGAAGAAAGCCTAAAGGCAGGATGAATGTTTAAAGTCACATAGAGAATCCAGTGGTATTGCCAGTGTGTGGCAGCAAATTTGCCAGATCATAATTCTTGTAGATGGTGACAATGTTTGCGTAAAGACCCCAGATTACAGTCTGAGAGCAGGAAAACAGAATGGGAGTTCTTAGCTCAGGATAAGCAAAATGCTTAAGGACAGCCTGAGAAGTGCACACAAATTGATATCATTAATTGTGTCCTATACAAAAACCTGGGTACGACGAAAAGTTGTTATGGAAAACAGAAAGAACATCTGATCCCAGAACAGCTGGGATCACATGTCAGTGGGGAGGGGGACATTCTTTTGCATTGTAAAAAGAGGGGATGGAAACTCGTAGAAGAGACAAGCTCGTTTGGAATATGTCTGGCTTTCAGATCTCTGTGCAAGGATCTGAGTGGCAATAAAGTTGTGCTGCTGGTGATTGGAGCACAAGTCTTATCACAGGGTATACCTTGAGTTCTAATTGGTTTATTACATGGCATCCCAGGTGACAGTCTCCCTGTCTTGAGGGAACTCAAATCCTGTGGATCCATCTGTAATATTTTTTCCCTATTTTAAGACACGCTTTTCCAGGCTGTGGAGATACAGACAGATCCCTTCAGTGAGGTTTGGGATCCATCTCAGAATGCCAGACATGGATGCAAGAGTCCCAGCAAGCAGAATAGTCTGAAGAGTAAACTTGCATGTGTTGTGTGACCCGTATCTCACCTTCCACTGGGGCTGCTGTGAAACAGCTCCCAGGAAGCCTCAGTGCAGCCAGCGTGGAGAAACCAGGATAGTGAAGGAGGGAGTATAATGAGCTGTGCATATGGATAAGCAGAACTTCTCCTTAATGCCCAAAACCAACAGATGTTTGGCATCTGAACCTCATTTGGCTTGGGTACAGGTAATGCTGATGACACTAAACTGTGTGGTGAGGTGGGCATCAGAAGGAAGAGCCATTTTACAGAGACCTGGACAGGCTGGAAGAGCGAGCCAGCAATAAGAGTATCAGGTTTAACAAAGACAAGTGCAAGTTCCTGCACTGTGATGACATAACCAAACAGTCCAGCCCAGGCCAGGATCTGTGTGCCTGGGGAACAGCCTTGCTGAGAGGAACCTGGGGGTCCCAGTGGACAACAAGTCGAACATGAGGCAGCCGTGCAACGGCAGCAAATCGGATCCTGGGCTGCACTACTGGCTGAGATAAAGATATGATCATCCCACTCAGCATTTGTTAGGTTGCATCTGGAGTGTCCAGTTCTGGTTCCCAAAATTCAAGAATGTGGACAGACTGGGGAGCACCCAGTGGAGGGCCATGAAGATGATCAAAGGGCTGGGAAAACTGCCTTGTGAGGAAAGATTGAAAGAGTTAGGACTCTTCTTCCTGAGGAAAATAAGACTGGGGGTAGGGGACAGCTCATCATAGTACGCCAGTATTTGCAGCTGCAGAGATAGAAACTCTCTCTTCACAAGCAGCCACATGGAGAAGACAAATGACAATAAGAACAAGTTACGTTGGAGTAGAGTCAGAGAATCATTTAGATTGGAAAAGACTTCTAAGAGGTCTTTGAGTCCAACTATTAGCCTAGAACCACCATGTTCCCCACTAAACCATGTCCCTAAGGGCCACATTCACTGGTTTATTGAATGATTCCAGGAATAAGAAGAGGTTTCATCTCAATTTAAAAATTTAATTTTTTACTGTGAGAACTATGATTGGAACAATCTTCCCAGGGACATGGTGGAGTCCCCTTTACCGGAGGTTTTTAAGATGGGATTGGACAAGCTTTTGCATAATCTCATCCTTTCCAACATGGGCTGCTCTATGACAAAGATTCTACAATAGCAGTGGCTGTTATTTGAGGTAGGAGTTGGCCCACTTTGCCCATGGCAGAAGAGGAATAGCCAAGAGGTGGTTTTGCACAAGCATCCGAATGCTGCCCGCTGTGTGTGTCACTTCCTCTCCCTGCTGCTGCTGCTCTGAAAGATCTGGGACCTGAAGGGCTGCACCATGAGGCTCTTTCAGCAGTGGTCATGAGCCAAATTCTTCTTGTCCCTGCCCACAGCTCTCTTCACTCTGATCTTTTGGTCTTCCCACAGAAGAAAATACAAGCCCTGCTCATCTTCCTGATTCACATGACAACAGTTCAAGAGATGCAGGAAAGTTGGAGTACCTTTCACACGTTTCAAGGGGAATGAGTATGTTTGAGAGGATAACAATCCTGTATTTCAAGAGTACGAGGGAATCTCCTTGAAGGACAGGCTGAAGAAAGCAAGTGAGGAAAGACATCTTCCCCAAGAACACATTATACTTTATATGTCTACTGTATTGTTAAAAGTTCTTTTTATACAGGTGTCTACCCATTTTTAATCACGCTAAATGGATGACAGTGAGTTTCTGGAGCAGCTGATTTCTTTCACTTAAAAAAATATACATTCTTAATGTATGCTTGAGTGCTATTGTGAAGTTTGGGGGCACGTGTTTCCATGGATAAGTGGAGTTTGGGGGGACATGCTTCCATAAAAATACAATGAAAACTGTATGCTGGTAAATACAGCTTTTTGAGCTCTCAAATAATTACCCAACCAAGGCTGTTTCATCAGTTCAAGTTCCTTGAAAATTCACAAATGCAAGCCTTGTTCATAGTTTTCTACTTTTTTCTTAATCATATATACCCACACAAAGTAGGGTTAGGATCACATCAATCCAGTTGGATAACATTTTACATCTCATATCTACAGCTTTAAGCAACAGCATGAAATGTGAGGCTGGAAAGAATAAGGCTCCACATTCATAAGGAGGACTTGACTACACGATATTTCTACATTGTGCTTTTATGTTTTAGTTCCTGAAGTGGAAATCATTTCATGTTTCTGGATGTCTGTGTTTATTTTAATGAGTTGTTAGTTGTTATCATGACTGAACTACATGAACTACAATATTTTGTATCTAAGCATTTGAAGTAAAGGGACAGTAAATTCATGTGCACTCCTATAGAAGATAATACACTTTTGAGAATTGAAAAGAATAAATGGTAAAGAAAGAAAAACAGAAAAGACTGGAGATGTTTCCCAGGAGTGAGTGAAATGGTCCACAAACAGGCATTGAAATGTCAGTCAAATTTTCTGTAAAGCATAAAAAGGGGGGAGAGGGTACATGATGTGCGTGTACACCCATGTCAAACTGTGAATTTGCAGCAAACTTTGCACAATGATAAAGTTTAGTTGTTTATACTTTTTAACATCATCATGTTTTCAGAGATGTCCCAGCTTATTTTCTATGAATTTTTTTTACATATGATGCCCATATTAATCTCTTGGTGCCTATTTTCATTTCTAATCTGCAAATAGCGTACTCCACTTTAAGGACTATACTTGCATAGTACAGTAACACGTGCAGAAAGTTCAATAACAATACCATAATTACGATAAAAGCAACACATCTGACATGACTCCCTTTAAAAATATTCAGAAAAACATTTTTAGTCTGATTTTGTGAAAGTCTTTAGAATTATCATAAGAACAATGTTGGGTTTTTTTCATTTTGGAGTCACATCACAATCACAGTCGGTCATGGTTGTGAACATGGCACCTTTGAAGTGTTCTCATCACTTCTTAAAGCAGCAGAAACTGCATGTGGACAGTGGCTGAGATTCTGCAAACACAGGTGCATTGAAAACAGAAAAAGCCCATCTTCATTTTACCGTCTACCAGCTGTGGTCCCACACAGACAGAAGTGAGCCACTTTGATAAGCAAGGGTAACATCGTCATACATTTATATAATGCATAGTATATTTTAGTCCTTACCTCCAAAGATACAGCAGCTGACCAGGTACAGCAAACTTGATGCCTTCTAACTAGTTTGAAGCTTCCTGTGTGTCTGTCCTACCCCAAAATGCAATGCTCTGTTTTTATTTCCTTTTTAAATACACTTCTAAGATAACATCTGTTTTACTTCTAATCCTCTATAGCAAAGAAGTATAGAAAGAAAGTCCCTTAGGAGATCAGGGGGTTTTATAACCGACTGAACTGCAACACACTAAACTTGCTTCCCCTTTTATGTCTAAATGAAACTTCCTTGTGAAACTGTGTACTGTTAAAATAGCTGATTGCAACACCGTCTAGGCAGATGGACTGTTATATGAAAAAAAAAACCCTAGTGAGTTGAACAGCCAGAACAATATTAAAGAAACTGCTCATCTGTTGGTACCACACAGTGCACCCCATTTTAGTCACTATCCATCAATCTCCTTTTAGCTGATGCAGAGAGACATCTTGACACGTCAAGATTGTCATGCCAAACGGGTTGGAAGAGTGAGGTACCCAAGCAGAAATGTATCCACAGCAGGCCTACTTTGCTCTCTGCAGACCCTGGTACATATAATTTTCCATCAAACAGCACAGCACAGATGCTTCATCAAGGTTTTACTTGGTGTGGGCAACACTTGTCAGGAGGAAAGTTAGATCCAAAAGTTAGACCTTGTCTTTTTTAGCACTCAGTGCTTGCCATACCCAGGCAGGCAGCTTGTTTTAGCAGGGGCAGTGGATGGAAATACCTTAGGCAAGCAGGAATTCATCCTCTGAGCTTGAGGTGTATGGAGAGTGAATACGGCTTTGGTGTTGGAGTATTCCTTGAAGGGCAGAGGACAAGTACCGTTTGAAGCATGGAACTGGACTGTTTTAATTGATCCCAACAGAACATACAAAATTTGCTTAAGAAGGCATCATTAGGTGTCCATACATTGTAATAATAAGAGAAATACATAAGAAATACATTTTAATTCTCAGTCAATTTTAACTTCTGCATTGAGGACTGTTTGTTTTTTTTTTCTCAGAACCTCGAACTCTGCCAGCCAGAAACCATACTTCTAAGAACATCATTTCCCTAAATAATCACTGTGATGTAATATATGATTAAGACTAGCATCAAACTCTTTTCCAGAGTCTTCTTAGACATAGACATGGAAAAAGTACATGTGCCAATCTAGCCCTACCTACACATCCCTAGCTAATTCATACAAGAGTTTAATAGGTGATATTGTACCAATCATGTGCCATGCTAGGATCAACAGCAGCTAAAATGCATAAAAACTGGACAAAATTGGCAGTTTAATGCAAGTCTCAACAGATATCTTTGCTGAAAAAAATGATCCCTGTGGAAACAAAGCTACTGTAGTAGCAGACCAACTCTTTTTTGCTTAACATTAACATTATTATTAATATTAATATTAGTATATTTTTTTCTTTAATCCTTCATTCTTACTATGGACCAATCTTGGGCTTGCCAAATTTATATTTGTCTAACACTTTTTTTGATGTTTCCTTATCTGGATGAAATAGTATTGAAGGGAGCAAGAAATAAATCACTAGGAAGTTTTATGTCTTCTGTAGATCCAGAGAGCTCTATAGTTACAGGAGATCAATATTTCTAGTTAGACTGTTGGGAAATAAATTTGGTAGTGTAAAAAAGAATTTCTGTAAAGGTCCTTAGAGAGTTTTCAAAATATTTTTTTTAATCATCTAAATCCACGTAAAAACAGGAAGATACAAATAGACAGATATTTTAAAGTAAAAAGTGCTTTCACAGCCAGAAAACTACAGCTATCCAGAATCACTGAAAAGTTGATCTACTTTCCTAGATATACTTCAGTATGGATTTAAGACTTACCTTCAGGCAACTAGATTTGTAAAATATAAGTGGCCCTTTTTTTTCCCCCAGTCATGCACATGGAATGTTTACAGTTCTCTGGAGAACACCATCTCTATTTCTGCACAGTAGCTTTATGTATCTGTGGAAGGGAGATGTAAACCTGTAATTTCTTGTCATATAAATTGCACATTAACATCCTGACAGTCTGGGCTTTGGGGGTATTCATTTATTCTAGTGACCTTTTCCACATTCACTCCTGACCTTGGAAGACCTATCCTCAGCTAAGAAGCACTGATCTATATGAATTTCTGCCATGTGGCTTATAAACTGCTCTGAGTGTAGCACTCTGAGGGCCTGATCCAGAGCTGAATGAGCTGGGAAATGATACAGCACAGCAGCACCTGACCCCTTTCACAGAGATCCCTGCGTGTGCTGTGCCTCCTGCACCCAGTGGAATAGATGTAAGAGGAGAGGGAAAGCTTCAGCACCTCAGGGAGTCTTTCAGTCAGTCTCTGCATCTGTAATTGTAGCTCAAATTGTTTGAGGCCATGTCAACTAATTTTTGTCAGTGTACTTCACTACTGCAAGCCCAATGCACCAGACTGTGTATTCCTATCCCCCAAAGACAAAAGAAAACCATTTCAAGTAAACTGTTTTCTTCTCTACCACATTCTTCTATTCACAGGGAATTTCCTTGAGGAAACTGCTTTAATTTTGATCCCACATACATCTACCTTAGCTTCTTATTTTAGTTCAAGAGTTTATTTTCAAAACAAATGCGCCAGTTGTTTGCCCTCACTGTGCTTTGGTTTTCTTCTTGAAGCACGAGAAACAGACTCCTTTTGGATGAAACTCAGTGGGAGGACACACACCAGGGACCATACCTGAAATTTGCCATGGCCAAGTTTCCTCCTGGACTTTCTCGGAGCCACAGTGGAGCTGATCCAAAATCACCTTCCCCCCCCCATCCAGACCGTGCATCCTAGGGAGGTAGGGTTTCAGCAACTGCTGTTTCTCTGCCAGCATCTGCTCCAAAGGTGGTGCACTATTGGCTGATGTAAGAAGAACAGAAAAATGCTGTCAAGGGACTCACCTCTAGGATAGTACCAGACAGTCCATCATTCCCAGAGTGACCCTTGCCCACCAACACCATTGAGCTCGTGACTCAGAACATTGCAACTGATAAGGCTGCACTGCCAGAAAGAGTCTGCAAGTTCCTCCTGTACAGCTACAAGCCCCAGCACAGAAGTTCAGAATAAATTAATTTCTGCTTAGCCTGGTCTGTTTGGTCAAACAGTATAAAGGCTCGTCGCTTGCAGGCAAAATGTTTGTATTCTAGAAATTATAAATTGGCAGCTTTTGATAGGACCAATATTCCATAGATTTTTGTTAAAATTAATAATGGGAATAAGCGCAAAAAATAAATCTATTTTCCTGCACATATAATCAAATAATCAAGCAGGTATGTATACCATAAGCTCTCTCTCATTATCAAACAATTTCAGCTCTGTTCTCATTTGCTATGTCTATACCTTTAACCAGGAATTTTAAAATTCAAAAGGTTAACGATATCACTTTAAGATTATCACCTGGTTTATAATTACTTGGTACAAAGGACAAAGGAGATATTTTTAAACCTTTTGATCTTTGGAAGGAAAGATTTTATAAGAAGGAGATAAGCATTATCTAGTACTTCATCATAAAGAACAATCATGAATGATTTATGTTCCTTACTGTAAAATCAGATATATTTCAAGCTTCCCAGTATGCCATACTTGATTAGATCTGAAAACCCAGTTTTCAATGCATTTATTATGCCAGTTAAATTAATTATTTGAGTAAACCAGTAGTATTTAAGCAGGGAAGAACCTCCACCGTACACAGTTTTCTTTCCTCTTCCTTCATTGCTCGTAGTAGAAAATAGATCAGCAAAAATTTCTAGGCAAAATATGAGCATTCCCATCTTACAAATTGCAAGTCTGGTTTCGAGATATCTCAGGCTGAAGGGAGTCTTCTGGGTGAATTACTCCAGCCCTCCACCTGTTATGTGGAAAAAAAGGTTGCTATTACATCATTCTCTTGGCCATGCACTTCCAAGGAGAAAAAAAATGGTCATGGATGCACAGAGACCCTTACCATTCTGGAAAAGGTGAGGGAGTTTTGGTGCCCACCTGTATTTACTGCCTCCAGCTTCCCATGACCAGTGATGGCCCATGCAGCAATGGGAAGTCTGGCTGTCCTTGGCACCCAGAGCTTTAACCAGCAACACAGGGGGCACAGTACCTTCCATGCAGTTAAATCCATCAAATTCTGCACTCAGAGTTTGATACTTCAGAATGAAGTAGTCATTTCATCACACAAAAGTGACCACTAAATCTTTTTAGTTAACTGTAGAGGCAAGGGCCATGGATTTCTTGATTTCTTGTTGCATTATAATATATCTTTTTGTACTTCAGGTAAAATAAGGTATATTTGCTGCCTTATATGCTTCTTCTAGTCAATAAACCATACAATTTATTCCCGTGTTCAATTTTGTCTCTCTTTTGTGAATGACATAAATATTTAGTTATATGAAGACATCTCTATAGGTTTGATCTATGTGAAAATCAAGAAAACAAAAGCAAGGCCTTTAAGAAAATTATACGCAACACCATTACACTCTCCAATAAAATCTCTAAGGTCAAGAGGAGTTTTCTATGGGAAAATACGGCAGTATTGGACGTAGCATATGCTGTTCTTCATTACGTTCCCAGAATTAGTCTTTTCTAGTAATGAGTAGCCAGTTAATAAAGTCTTTTCAGTTCGTATTCTTTTCTTCTCTCACTAATTTACACGAACTAGGAGACTGACCTTGTCACAGTTCAGAAATCTTTCCCTTCAGTCTTAGCCTCTCTTCATTCATAATCCTTTATTTACCTTTCGTGGTCAAATTGTTCTGCCCATATTCTTTTCTTTTAGTGGTCATAAATAATGCTGCACTGATGTATCCTGAACAAAGTACCTTATTGTCCAAGTGATCCCACTGATGGCAGAGACTGTATCGAGGTTTCCCTGCACAACCACACATGGGCACATAAGCCTATAAGCACTGTCAGTGCAGGAATCACGAGTGACCTGCAAAACATCAGAAGGCAGTGCTGGGCGGGCTGCTCTCTTTCCATTGTCAACATCTGGCCAAAAGCCAAAAACTTCTCTTTGTTTTCCTCTTTTTTTTTTTTGGTCTTTTAACTATTACCATGATAACTTAGAAATGGATGGTTTTTAAGCCAACAAGCAAGAATATCTAAATGCCACCTACTTTTTAGCACCCCTCAAATAATAATGAGCATAAAAGGTGGTCTGCAATGTGCAAACACATAGATGTATATATTTACTGGCATCCTGATGTACACCACGGATACTGCTCACAGCTTGCTCTCTACTGCTGACTGAAATATCCCAGGGTATGATGGATTTCAGTCGGCAGCAGAGAGGAGCCTGACTCTGCAGCACTCTGGGTAGAGCACAAACCACAACCACTTTTCAAGCAATGAAGTATATTCTCCCTCAGCTCACCACCCAGCTCAGCAAAAGGGTCTATCAGCAGCTATAACTCTCCTTATCCTTGCACCTTCCAGATCTTTTTAGGCATTTTTTAAGCTTCTCAGAATGCAGACATCAGTTCTGCTCCTTTCTTAGAATTTGTGTTGTGGTAGGCATCAGTATTCCTTTGAAAGAAGATTTCCAAAGAGGAAATTTAGCAATGTTGTTTTTTTCGGGGGTGATTTTTGCTCAAGATGCATCATTCCTCTGTAAGTATTTGAATTTCAAAATATGTATATATACACTGAAGGTTTGGTGGTTTCTCCCAGTTTTAGTTTTATTTAATGTTTTTCATACATTGAAGATTTCTTTAAATGCTTGAAGTTCATATAAATAATTTCACAGCAATGTGAAAAAATTATTATTATTTTTTATTTATAAACTTGAGTGTGTAGCAGATAGGAATGATCAAAATTAGTATTTCAAGTGGCAAATAAATAAAACAGCTATCCCAGATCCCTGAATTTCAAAGCATCTCCTGTAGAATAAAAAAAGTGCTTCAGCCCCTAACTATGGCAGATCACTTCCTATTACAGGGGTTCCACAGGGGTGTTATGCTTTACTCCACAAGGCTGAAAAGATTACTTGCATATGCTTAATTAAGTAGCAGCTAATTGCATCCTATCAGTCAGATAGAAAGGCACATCATTGAATGATTATAGATATATATTAATATATTATCTTAGTGATAAGACTAACCAGTAGGTTGGGGATGAAATATTTTTGCTGCTTCCATCTTTTATTGAAGAGCCTTTTTACAGATTCAGTGTCTAGAGCAGAGACTCCAGCAGCCCACATCATCCTAGGAAGAGGGCAGCAGAGATGAAGTTGGTTTACCAATGTTGCCAGAGCTTGGCTTTCTACCCACAAAAACCTTTTTTCTGCTTTTTTTGCCTCTGGGTGAGCTTGGAATCCCTTCTCAGCAGGTCTTCAGATTTAATAAACTCTAAGCCTCAGCAAATCCCAGCTGATAAGAGGAGGAGCTTGTTCTTTCACCTGCCTGCACCTTGAGGACAAGGAAGACTATTCATCTCTACAGGGCAAGGATAGTACAGTAGAGGCACTTTTCTTCCTGGCTTTCTGCCAGATTCCCACTTAGGCTACATAGACCCTCTGGGATAAGCCAGGATTTCCTAAAGGAAGAACTGGTTGATTATAATACAGAAGTTTCAAATGCTATTTCCAAGGGTAATACAGATTGTCTGGAACACTGCCTACATATATAAAATCCTGCCGTATGATACATACTCTAATTCCAGTGCTTGCATTGGGTCTTTGTTAAAAATAAATCATGCGTCTCCCTGATAATGTACTTCTTGGTTCAGCAACAACTAGTCACTGGTGGTGAAGCTTTAAGATCAGGCAAAGAGCTTTTATCTGTAAAACTGGATTGAGCAATACATGAGGGTTTTCTTTTTTATTTTTTTTTTTACTATACCTCAGCATAACATAATAAAATTGAAGGCAGTCAGGCTACTAAGAAGGCATTTTGGTCCATACAAACTAGATGCCAGCAAATCACTGCCCATGGTTTTATTTGAGCTAGGTATTCCTGGGCAACCATGACATGAGTAAAGAAAAACAGGAAAAGCAGCAAATGTGAGAGTGCAACAAGCATGGACAAAGTGTCAGTTCCATCTGCTAACAAAGAATGGTTATCAGCACAGTTTGCTGATCCAGGAGCCTGAGACCTGGTAAAGGGAGTGAGAAGAAGGAATGGTATCATGGGCAAGTTTCTGAAAAACAGTTTGAAAGCAAAGAGTCTCTGAGTTTATTTTTTTAAAGAGATGGTTGCTGAGAAGGGGCAGAAAAACACTAAATCAAGCAATTACACAGTCAGAGAGAACCAAGGAAGCTTTTTCAGATGGAGGCTGCAACTGTGATTTTACAAGGAAGACTGATAGGAAAAAGTTATTTAGTTACATAAATAAGAGGAAAACAATTTTAGGAAAATGGATCCAGTGTGGTTTCTGAAAAAACCAAGGGTGGAACTCTGTGAATTAATGACAACTGTATGTTTGATGTGGTGCTTGGGAGATTTACTGAATATACATATCCATATTCAGGAAGACTGGGACAGAAACAATACAAAGATTTAGAAATAAGGTAGAGAACTTTAAACTTAAAAATTTAAATTATGAGCCACCAATGTATCACTGTAGAAAAAAGGCCAATATCATCTTGTGCTGCATTAGGCAGAGCACTGTCAATGCTTTAAGAGAGCTGATCCTTCCCCTCTGCTCCACCCCTGAAGATACTCAAAACCAACTGGACACAGTCCTGAGCAATCTGCTCTCACAGACTCATCTCTGAGCAAATATTTAGACCAGATGATCTTCACAAGTGCCTTCCTGCCTCAGCTGATCTGTGTTTCTAAATAAGAAGGAGGTAAAAAATACAGCATTTGGTAAAAAATTCAACAGATATTTCTCTGCAAATGTTTGTTGCTACTGCCACATAAAGTAACAGTGATGTGTGAATACAATACAATACACAAATATGTGTGACTGCAAGCACAATGACACAATAGACAAAAGCTGGATATAAAACTAGACAAAGAGGGAGCAGAATAACCCCAAAGGAGGAAAACAGAGACTAAAGGTAAAGATAGATTTGATTTTTGTGCTCAAAACAACATTTGATATTTGATAGTTGGGGCTATATTGCCAACACTGCCGACATCCTCTGTGTTCCTGAATGAGATCTGTATTACATGAATAATTTTCTCAGCTTTTAAATCACTTAATAGCAAACATGAGTTTACAAACACTTTCAGGTAAACAAGACAATCCCATGGATTTGATTACACAAAGGGGAAGCAAATTCAAATTATTTCAGTAACCACTACAGCAAACTAGAAATAAACCACCAAATTAACCACCCAAGGTGGTGGCCACAGGCCAAAAAATTGCATTTTCATAGTAAAAGATATGAATGCTGGCGTAAAGAATCACAAAAGAGCAGAGAGATTTCTGAAAACAAATAAGAGGCAGGAAATTTAAAGTTCAGGACAATGTGGATAACTCCTAAGTCAGTATTAAGGAACTTTTATATCTTTCTTGGCATTTTAGAAATGTTAAAAAACTGTAGGTCTGTGCTGTCAAGTAAAATAGGCTATTTCCTTTTTTTTTCCTTTAAATTGTTTATCTTTTGTGTTAGGAAGCTGGCATCTTTATCAACTTGGTAAGGCTATTTATTAGGGAAGAATTAGATAAATCATCAGAAATTAAAGATATTTAGTATCTGTGCCATCTCTTTTTTTTTTTATCTTACATCACACCGAGCTGCACAAACATCACTGTGTACAACACAGAAATTGTAGCTTAAAAATTACAGTAACCTTACAGACAACTGTATTATCATCAAACTGAGGAGCCATTCAGGCTAAGACACATAGGGCAAAATTAAGTACTAGAAAATGTATGTAAAATAATTATACATAGCAGGTGTCATAAGAAGAAGCACTTAGCACCAGAGCATAACTCACATTCTGCAATGGATTTACTCTTACCCGTAACTAGGAAATATTTCACAACATCCCTGACTCACCCATGTGTAATACGTGATGCAATTGATGTTCACAGAAATTTGTATCCAGCCTAGTACCAGAACACAGCAATTTGAACACCATATTATTATGCCTGGGCAAAATTCAGGATTAAGGCTGCTTGCTGTCCTTAAAGCAGATGGTTTACCACTCACAAACTGCAAAGAAAAGTGAGCATATTACCGACAACATTCTCCAGTAGCCCTGAGGAGCTCTAAAGTTTGACTGCTGTGGTCAAATGTGTAAACAGAAGTCCTGGTCTCTGGTAACTACCCTGAAGAGTTGGACTTTTCTTTTTAACTGAAGTCTTTGAATCACTTAAATCACTCTGAAGAGAAGACTGGGAGAGCACAATATCTCCATATATACCCAGTTACATCCCACATCTTCTCTGCACACCCCGCATCTCTGTAGACCCAGCTGCATGTTCAGTGTGAAGCACGAGCTCTCCTGAAGAGCAGGAGGTGTTTGGTCACTGCCTTGCTGCCTTTCAGCTATGGCTGAGGAGAGGACAGAGAAGTGACAACTTTAGCCATTCTGTGGCTTGCTTTGCTACCAAGCAATGTGACTTCTGGGATGAACTGAGCAGGTGGGACCAGCACTCATAGCGATGGACAGAAACTTCCCATCAACTGTGCGGGTCTTAGAGCAGCCCAGGAAAGAGGAAAAACTACCAGTATCCTGACTCACAATCCTAGCAGCTGTGGAAGTCAGGGGAGGGGATGAGAATCAAACTTATCCCTTTTGCTGTTTTAATTGCTAAATTGAATTCCTTATGATTAGGATGTTGGACTTATCTCTTAAGTGGTGGAATGTTTTTTAATGCAATAAATACCAACCTGACATGAGGAACAATGAGTGTCTTTGTAGTGCAGGAGGGACGAAGCTTTGTCCTGTCTTCTAAAAAAATTTATTCTTATGAGACCATTTGGGAATTGAGAAGCTCTTTTACCAGCAGGCTGGAAAGAATCATCCCTCTTCAGTCCTTAGGCCCACAGCCACAGAATATTATTGGACTCACCTGCTCCAGGTACATGTTTAGAGGCACAAAGGCGAGGCAGAGAGTTTGGGCCTCTTAAGATTTGTATTAAGGAAATAGGAAATAATTTCTAAGATTTGCTAAGAAATGGACATTCCACCTCTGAAGAGCTTCTGTGGCAGAACACAGCCCAGTTCCTCATTCTTTGCCTTCAAAGGTAAATGAACTGAGCATTGCTCATAAAAGTGTAGAATGAACTTTGCACAATAGGCGAAATTTGTTATAATCGAGACAGCCTCTGAACTCGAACCAGTAAAAGAGGCAGAGCAACTGTGTAATAAGTTCAGTACCCACACACCAGTCACTCTATGTGTAGAAGGCCACACCACATTCAGGGTGTCTCACCTTTCTTCCACAACAGGCTCTTCTTCAATGAGTGATTATGTATCAGATTTCTTCTGGAGGCTGGTTGTTTAAAGTCTACCTGATGAGAGTTTTTTGCAAAGCCAAAAGATAACATGTCATACTTAAACCTTCCCTCTCCTGTCCAGAAAAGTCTCAAGAGAAATATGTTTGCTAGCTGGGATCACCTGTTTTACATACACTGTCTCAGTTGTCAGAATTATATAAAAGTTAATCCTTCTGCTGACGGGTATAAGGAAAAACAGCATTTCAGCCATCGAAGAGCTCTGTGTGTTATATCAGGCTTCTAATTATTACAAAATTTTAAAGAGGAAGAGGCAAAAAGAGAACAAGAATCAGTCTTTTCAGGAGAAGGTACAGAAAAAATCCTTTTATTTGGATGTTGTGTCCTCTGGGAACTTAAGGGATAGTGTAACTGAATGCCTAGGGGAACAAAAGTTGGTGTTTCTAATCTTACAAGAGAATGATGAGGTAACTTTCTAAGTTTCCTCCCAAACTAAATTATTCTATGAAAATTAATGGCATTGAACTATTAGAAAACCACTTAGTAGTACATGCTAATGTATATTGTGATGTTATTTTTATATCTGGAA
This sequence comes from Neopelma chrysocephalum, assembly GCF_003984885.1. Taxonomy (NCBI): domain Eukaryota; kingdom Metazoa; phylum Chordata; class Aves; order Passeriformes; family Pipridae; genus Neopelma; species Neopelma chrysocephalum. The sequence goes on from NW_020897737.1 coordinate 7,666,503, forward strand.
ATATTCTATTCTATTCTGTTATTTTATGAAAATTTTGTATATGTTTGTATTACATATATATAAGAAGACATTTAATCATATATATTATATACTTCTGTATTAAATTTAATTATTTAATGTTCATACCATTTATTTTCAAAGTTCATGTCATGCATTTAGCCATTGTGAATTAATTAAAACTGTATTTCTCTACATTTCAAATGCCTCCAAGATTTCTAATGCTCTCTTGTCCTTTGTTTTAGCAGACTCATGTGCTCCACCACTAATCATCTGAAAACACTGTACCAATACACCAGGAACACAGGTTTTTTTGTTTACTCACTGTTTATCTTGTTTACAAAAGTACAGCAAACAAAATTGTAAGTAAAGAAACCATTTTTATATTAAAATTTTAATCTTGTTTCTTTCTTAAATAAGAAGTGACAAAGCAAAGCAAACACACACACACACATCAAGCACATTTTAAAGCATTCACAGGAGAAAGGCACATCTTCTTTCCTTCTTAAATTCACTGCAAAATCTTCCTTTGACTGCAGGGGGAGCAAGAATTTTCCCAAAGTATTTTTGAAACATTTAGCTGTGGTGCACTCAGTGAGTAGTGTCTTTTTCATTAGCCAGATAATTATTTCTGCATAGAACAGAAAGAACAAACTACACTCATAGCATATGAAATCAAACTGAGCAGTGTGTTGCCTCAGGCTGACTCCCTGTCTCAAACAATATGGTAGAAACAAATGTATAAAAGATGCTAAAGTTAGCAATTTAATTTCTTTGTATTATTATACCAAAAATATAATGTCATACAGAATGAACAGCCAGCTCTAAATTTATCTTAGAATAAGAGAAAACATATGTCATTAGAAAGGTTATTTTTCTACTTCTGCAATAAGTAGATGAATTTTACCACTGCTACACTGATGTTTGTCACCTGAATGTCCAGCCTCATGATTTTATCTGCATCCCTATTATCTTTTGTCCTAATATCCCCAATAAGGAATATATACAGACAAATCACTCTTTTGTAGTCATTAGAATCTAAGTAAACTGCCTAGAAGAATAAATGCAGCTCCTAATGTACTCCCAGGGATGACTCACAGATAAGGCAGCTGGAGCAGTTTCCACCCCAGCTCCCAACTTTGCCCCTAAGGAGCTTCTGCTCCTGTGTAAGAGTCCTGTAACCTTGAGAGAACCAAATGCCATGAGTAAGCTGTTCTGATAATGGACCAAGAGCATTACTGCAATTAGAAGTTGATAACAAGTAGCTGCAATATGAATACATAAGTACATTCTGTTAATGAACCACTCCTGGGTAGACTGAAATGTCAAAGGCCCTGGAATATGAGGGGATAACATGACTGCAGTGTGCTGCAGTTATCAGGAACTCACCTTGGGAAACCCGAGCAGAAAACTATGTTTTGAGGTATAATAAATAAAACCAGGAACCTGCTGTTGGGAGGCCATTCAGCCAGTGTATAAGCTTCACATAATTCACCATGTGCAGAACTGATCAATAACCTATTGAAGCAGCCATAACTGAAAGCAGAGGTGGAACCATCTTTACATTGCACGTATAAGACTATAACAAATACCTGCTGCTGCACAAGCGTCTGTGCTTTAGAACCCAGTATGCAAATCTGACCACTCTGCTTGCCTGCAGTGCCACCCACAGAAGTGTTACCTTACGGTCACCCCAGGGAAAGGCACCCCTTATGTTTCCTCTGCTCCAGCATCCTGCCCAGCAGGCTTGGCTCCAGTCCAGCTGGCTCTGACAGAGGCAGGTATTAACACCAGCATTGTCCTGGGTTTCCAGGACTGCGACAGGTCTGATGTCTGTGCTGAGTCAGGACAGTGTGGTCAGCAGTTCATCCTTGCATTCCAGGATTGCAGAAGGAATAGCTGAACTGGTCAGTGTTTCAGACAAGCAATTTTCTTCATTTTGCATGTTGTGCTCCTCCACCAGTGCACCAGAGAAGTACATTCTTTAGATTAGCTGTCCTAAGTAATGCTTAGGATATGTGGCCTCAGCAGATGCTCGGAAAATATATAATAAATTATCAAAATGTCAATTTCAATCTTTGAAGATTAGTCCACATATCCACTTTCTCTTTAGGTGACCGGGCTTTTTGCCTTAATGATATCTACTAGATATGTCTCAATTCTCTCACATTCTCCTCAGGATATTCTAGAGGGTTTTTCACTTTACACAGTTATTCTTCAGTACTGGAGAGCCCTTTTCTCTTGGGCAGCTTCACTGATAGCTTCATGGATAGCTTGGTTACCTTTCTCCCTTTGTTTTTCTTGTAGTTTATTTTAGTTCATTATATCTGAGAGCTTCTTTTTCTAAAGCTGAGTTATTACCTTCTTTCCCCATGAGCATAGCTTTCAAGTTCTGCTTTGGCAATCACAGAACGAAACACATGTAATATCATCCAGATTCATTTTAAATCCAATTCAGTTCCCAATACAAACACATCAACGCATCTTTTATGAGGTTTGGAAAGATTGGTGTTCATTTTAGTGTCCCCGGTGAGGTATAATTGCCAGCTTAGAGAGCAAATGAGTTTTCTGACTCAAGAAACTTGTGCATTACACATGTCTGTCTCTACTTCTTTGAACCTAAAACACTTCAAAATAGAGAGCGCAAGCTTCAGGAATAGCTCCTGCTGGTGTGTTTCATCACATCAGTGTCAGAAAGGATCTGTTACTCTGGATTAAGTCCTTTGACACTTCAGTCACTGGAAATATCACTTGAACTGAGGCCTCCTCATCTGACATCCAGAATAATTTACCTATAAATCAGGCTTTGCTGGACTCTTCTTACCTTTTCAGTGATCTTCTACAGAATTAGTGAACTGTAAATATCAAGTCCTCACTGGGACTGCAGAGTTGTCTTTTAAACATCTGTCCTTTTATTTAGGGAAATATCTAGATAACTCAAAAATACATAAAAAATATTAAAAACAGGAGAAAATTTTTAATCTAGCAGCAACTCTTAAGTCTGGGTTATCAAACTACCAAATCAAGCTTTTCTCCTAGGTCTTCCTGCCTTTATTTTGAACCATCTGTGTCGGTTATATATCTGTTAACTATTAATCTAGGAGCAATTTCTACCTATTCCTCAACTGCTAAAAACTAACACAAAGTTAAAAACTGAAGCAAAGGCATGTCCCATGCTCCTCTTCTGCCAAGAAATTCCTTGGCACTGAAATCAAAGGGATTTGCATTACTTCTGAGTCCTCGACAACCTGGGTGTGGAAGTAACCGTTGCAGTCATCAGCAGTTCCACTTGCAATGTAGGTGACATTTAGGCACTTACAGAAGACCATTTTAGCAAGCCGTTTTTTCTGACAGAGTTTCCCACGTTTCATGTTTCTGGGTAAGAATGTAGCCACATGAGCTAGCAGATTAGCTGAAATTGTAAGCTTTCCTAGCACTGTACCCCTTGGTTGTCCATCTTTTTATATTTGAAAACTCAGATGCTCTCTGATACCCTTCTTTATAGCTGACACCCAGCCCTACAGAGATATTTTTGCTTTGAGTATTTAGGGCAAAGGTGACTGACATCAATGAATGACTGTCTCAGAACGACCTCAGAATGTTTCCATCTTCAAAGTCTATAGGAAGGCTCCCTGTAGATTCTTTATTAAACCACTACAGACTAGGAAGCACTACAAAACTGATACAGCATTTGGAAACCATGCAGTTTGTGACAGCAGTCCTGAGGTCATTCTTTGCTTGAAGCACTTTTATTGTTTCAGATTCTGCTTGGAGACACGCCACATGGAAACTGGCAAGCAGTCCTTCTGAAGGAAGGCAAGAGTTTTTTAGCTGCAGCTTACACTTCTTGAGAAACATCAAGTACACTAGTACACTGTCTTCATGCTCCCTCTGTCTCTGCTTAGATTACAAATGCAGAGGAACTGAAAGCATGTGGCTGATGTCAACCTACAGACTTGTCATGGAGTTGAAAGGAGTAGAGCTGGAGCATGGCTACAGGTACTCCAGACCGAGTGCTTGTTGCACTTACCCTCAAGAAAAGTCACAGACCCACAGAACCACATAGGCTTGAAGGAACCCCTGGAAGCCAGCTGGTCCTACCTCCTGTCCAAACAGAAACAGCTAGAGCAGGTTGGTCAGACCTTGTCCAGTTGCATTTTGAGTACCTGAAGGACGGAGACTTTACAGCCTCTCTGGGCAACTGCTCCACTCTTTGACAACTCTTACTGTGAGGGGAAAAAAATAGATAAAAAAAAGTTCCTTATTTCTAGCCATCCCTTACATCTAAACAGAATACTTGTGTCTTCCCTCCTGTCATGTCACCACGCATCTTCAAGAGATTGGATCCATCAATTTCCTCCATACTTTTCCACAAGGTAAAGTTATAGGCAGCAGTAAGATGTTCCCTAGGCTTTCCCTTCCTAGAGCTGAGCAAACACAGCTTTCTCTCAAATGCTCTTTGTACATTATCTACTAGTCCCAAGAAACTCCAGCTGCTGGTAACTAACATCATTTTGCCTTACAATATAATCAGAGCATAAAGAATCTCCAGAAGACCTCAATGTAGCTGAGCTTTCCCGTCAGTTTTATGAGAGATACACAAGTTTTATGATCTAAAACTGAAAATGTTTTAAAGTTACACATAGCAATGTCTCAAAGTTGTTCTCAAAAGGAAACAGTATAGTCCAGTCTTCATGATAATAATGTCCATTAACATCTCCAGAATTTCCCAATGGACAGCTAACATTTCATTTGATGATATGGAGGCTGAAGGTCTCTGAGCAACTGAGGCAATCTAAGAGGTTGCAGCTGGTAAATGTTTCGTGCTGTCCCTAGTCTTCTCCACATCATCTCCTTACTTATTCTTAACCTTTCCCATGCTCCTTGCTGTGGAAAGCTCTGCTTTTGCACCAGCTCTGGCACTCATTACAGTAAGTGAGTCAATTCAGCTTCTTGGCAGAGAACAATCCACTTTTATTTTGTCTGGGTATGTTTTCTGCCATATTAATGAGCTCAGACAACTCAGGAAAGGATCCAATAAAAACCAGACCCATTGCACAATAAGTAGAAACTCTGCATGGCCAGGATCGGGATGGTAGTGGTAAAAACATCATCTTTTAGGACCTATGGGTGGCTAGATCAACTTACCCTGTGGAATCCTGCCTCTGTCAGTCATTATCACTTTATTTAGTCCTGTGCTCTCTGAGGGCAACAGGAATGCAGTTACTGATTCCTGAGGAAGGCAGTGGCCAGGGAAAGCAGTGCCTTTGGACCCGAGAGAAAGTTGTACTTTACCTCTGCTCTCCTAAGGACTTGCTACGTGACCACTGACCTGTAATTTAGCTGCTCTGAGCCTTTCTCCATATCTGAGAAAAAACGCCAGAGGAATTACACTTTCACAAAAGGTTTTGTAGAGATAATACATCAAAAAGTTTTGAAGTTCATAGGCAAAGTATGGATCCTGGGGGCATCTAATTACTAGAGTATATGACTAGAGCACTATATAATAATCAGTACTAAATTCTCAATGCCCTTTCTGAGGATGTTGCACAACAATTCAGCATGCAATGACCAAACTGAAACAGAAAACTGAAAAGATGGGAAATATTTTCTTTACTAAATATGTATTTCCCTTAATATACTAAAAGATATTTCTACATATAGCATATATATTTGACAGTATGTTTTAATACACACTATCCTTCTGTATTCTCTGTGGACATATGGCACCTGTCACTTAAAACTTTATTTTCTCCTGCTTTGTTTTAGTTCTTCTGCATGATGTAAGGTCACAGGCTAGTGCAGGATTAAGAGAATATTTTTTAACCCAGTTTAGCAACAGTCCCACGGTTTTAATACAATTCCACTGCTGCATCTTGGTTTTAATATCTACACCACATATGAAAACGAGCCTGGAGTGTATATCACTAAATTTCCAATCCTGAGCTAGGAGGCAAAAGTGTCAAATATCAGGATTTAGAGCGATTCACATTTTTTTCTAATCCTACTATCACACATAGCAATATCACTTAGGCTTATTTTTTGAAATATCCACCATTCAGTGCAAAAAAAAAAGATGCATGAAAAAATGCCCTGTATGAGCAGCAGTTGCATTGCTTCTGCTAACTTGAAGGCTAAAGTAAAGAACAGAATGAACCTATGAGAACTAGCCCTATCATCAGTTTATGTAGCAAGAATTAGGTTAACTCATTTGACAAAAATAAGTAAAAAAAAAAAGCTGGTAAAATACAGCTGTTATGAAACCTGCAGAAAACTAACTCATTTTTAATGTGTCCCTTCAATCATAGAATCATAGATTATGTTGAGTTGGAAGGGATCCATCAGGATCATTGAGTCCAGCTCCTGGCCCTGCACAGGACATCCCAAGAATCACATCATGTGCCTGAGAGCATTGTCCAAATGCTTCTTCAACGAAGAGTAAAGTTTCAGGAGTAAATTTTGCAGTAAGTTGTCATAATTTTTTATGGAAGGTAAATGACCAAGTATGTCAGAGTTAAGGATTTTGAAACACGGAGTATCTACTATACCACTAATGAATATTTCTCTGAATTATTAATTTTAGTTCCCAAGAACATTTACTTTATCTATGCAAAATTCTTTTGTGTTTTTTTTTTCCTGATTTCCTCATGTTGATTTGAATAATAGGGCTTTGAGAAATCTGGTCTAGTGAAAGGTGTCCCTGCCCATGGAAGGGAGATTGGAATGAGATGATCTTTGATGTCCCTTCCAACCCTAGCCATTCTGTGATTCTATGACTCACGTAATGACTTATTGGCTTAATAACTACTTTTCAAAGCACTTAGTAGTAGTCATCTTCAAACTGTGAATTTATTTTATCTAAATTTTATTTTTGTCCACCAGAAAGACAGCAACTGTCTCAGGGTTCAAACAGTGTGAGAGTGATTCTAAATATAAAGTGTCATTCAGGGAAAACTATTGTCTAATATCAGGTCAGAAGTAAAATACATCCTGCGAGGCATTCATTGCATCACTGCAGTCATGGCTTCACAATAAAACCGTTCTTGCCAAATGGTAACAGAGTACTGCCTGTGGACACCTTCCAAAACAAACGTAGGAGACAGGATGTAGAATTGTTCACTCGAATCACCCCACCCCCCTCTGGATGTACAAAAAAGTTCCCTCCATACGGTGCTGCAGACAACCTATATAAATGTGAGGACACTGGCAGCCAAGGTCACGACCTGTTGGTGCTGAGCCAGAGAGATGGAGTTTACCCACATTGCTGGGATACGCACTCTCACACATACCATCCAACTTCCCAGTAGGCAAAAGGGTGCATGTGACAGCGTGACTCATTACCGTGACACAATGTACACTTTACAACTACACCTGTTCCAGGCCTTCCACTCTTCCTGAGGGAACGCAAAGATCAGACGTGTAAGGAAGAGCAGGATTTTACAGCTGAGTCCCCTCTGTCACTACGAGGCAGAAGGGGAAAGACATGGACCTCTGGCATCCAGTCCTTAATTCACACTGTATCACATGCTTGGAGTAGCCTGACACAGTCACACTCTGTCCTTAACCTGAGGTCAATAAAGAAGAATCAGCCAGAAAGAGCAGAATGTAATTGCCAACTTTCCTTCATTCTGCTGAGATTACAGAAGAAAATCAAACCGAAACTAAAAAGCCCAAACCCAAAGTAAACAACTGCGTTTATGTGCTATTGAAACCAGTTCTTTAGGAAATAAATTCTGCTGCCTCTTAAAAATGCACTGCAAGTATTTATGTGCTTAATGAATGTATTTCAAGTGTGTTCACTACCTTATAAATATTAAAAACCCCAAACCTGTTGGGCTGTATTCAGAGGTGGAAAAACCTTCCATTTGAGCTCAGTTTAGAGAACAAAAGGTCAAAAAGCTGCATGTGCAACAAGAGTACCATTTGCAGGAAGATGCATTGCATAGGCAGTTGAAAACAAGCAACTTCTTCATAAATGTAACATTTTGGGGAACTGAATTCAACTTTCTTATAATTAAGTTCTCCAAAATCAATAGGAGCCCTCATTATTTCTGCCTGGCTGGATATTGTCATAGTAGGTATATCTAACTTCCAAAATCACTCCTTCTGTCATGAATAATATATACAAGGCTCCCAACTAGCACTTAAACTTTATTTTCCTTTTTTCCCCCCTATTTCATGCATTCTTCAGCAGGAGAATAGAATAGTTAACAACTTAAGATGTATTGTGTAGACTTGCCTCAGTGAAATCTGAGTCAGAAGCAGAAGAAATTAGTCCACACAGATTATCCATGCTCCTTCCTTTAAAGGAAGCTAATCCCTTTAAAACTGTCTCAGCCGAGTGTGGCCTCACATCTCTTACTGTAAAGGTACAGCCGCAGCTCCACCCTTCCTTGCCCTGCAGGCAGCTTCCCTAGGACAGTGCCCACTATCCGTACTATCCGTACTCTGCAAATAGTAACGCTCATGTATTGTACAATAAATACCACAGGAAAAAAATGTTCCATTCAAACACTGAGTAGGAATGTAAAAGAAGAGAGAGCACACTTGTTGAATGACCTAGGAAGAATAAGCTATTCTCCCTGACTCTGTATTTTCTAGTGTCAAATTAAATAATTTCCCCCTTGTGCCTGATTTACTTGCATGTCTATGGCAGGTTAAAGAAATATCAGAGGTTATTGCTGCCAACCCTTCTGTTCCTTGTTAGGTACACAGGCATTGCTAACGAACACCTAAGGAAATGGTAGATCTGCACCTCCTAGAAAATCTCTGTAACTCGGTGATCCTTATAAACTGTACATAGGCGCAGTAGTATTTCATGTTTTGCATAAATATCAGTCAAATTCCTTCCTCCCTTTCTGGATCCTGAGAGAGTTCAACCTTTGTTGGAAATAGTCACATCTTATCTTAAGTTAAAATACACTCAGAACAAAATACTTCAGTTTTTAAAAGATACAAAAGAAATAACACAAACCCCACACTTTTCCTATGAATTATACTGATTAATTCAGATATAACTAAGATTCCATGGAATTCATTCCTTGAATTGCTCATCTACATGGAGATCCTGTAGCCTTGCATGAGCTTTCCTAGCGACCTGCAGCTGTTGCCAGTGGCATTAGAGTAGAAGTTCCATGTAGCATACACCATGAGAAATGAGGAAAGTTGAGGGGGATAGGGGGGAAGTCAGGCAGGATCACTATAGTCTTCTAGTACAAACTGCTATGGATCCTTCTCTAAGGTTTGCAGCACACTCCTGAGCAAATTTATCTCTGAAGTATAGCTAAGTTCCAAGGCAAAATCAGTCTTGGCTATAAAATTTAAGAATAATAGAGAATCCTTCATAATATTTGGTAAGTGGTTCCAATGTTTCATTACTCTCAGTCTTGAAAATGTGCATTTTACCACTAAACTGTACTTGTTTCATATTAGATTTTGTAATTATGGGCTGCAATGAAATCTCCTGCTATTACACATTAGTGGTTAGTGCTGTTCACATCCCTGCCAAGGCTTTTAAGTGCCAGCTGAAGCACTAACAAACAAAACAAGGAAACGTCGGAAGAGCCGGGTAAGATGTCACGCAGAGCATTCCCGAGTGGCAGCAACCAGATTTTGCTTATCAGGGAGTAACAGCGGCAAAACACCCTGAGTTTGGACACAGACCAGTAACGGGGAGTCACAACGCAGGTAAATCAGTTTAATGGTGTCTGTGGGGGCTGATTTGATGGTGTTCGTGGGGGCTGATTTACTGGCACTGTGTGTCAGTGGCAACTTTTCGTGTGTTCCAGTCAACGTTGTTGGCTTTTGCAATTCCATCACGGGTCTTGCAACACCAGACGTTTTTCCTGAAGTGTGAGTTACCAGCAGGTACGCAAGGTAGGGAGACGCAAGGTAGAGATTCCATTTTATTAAGTCAATCAGTATTTCTGCGCAACGCAGGGCAAAGCTTCAAGAGATGAAAAGCCGCTTTGGGGCTGTATCATAGATACAAATATCATATCTCGGCCAATGCCGAGGTCACTCAGTTTTGCAGCCGGGCTTGGTGTGTCCCGAGCGGGATCCCGCCTCAGAGAGAGAGGGGGTTATTCCGATTACGAGAGAAACAGGTTTCGCTCTGGGGAACGACACCTCAGGGCACAAGTGACCCCAGGAGGGTGCCCGGGAGCTGGTTCAGCGGGATCCCCCGGGAGCCACTCGGTGCCCGCTCGAGAGCCGCCTCAGCCCTCCCGCCTCGCGCCAAGGGGCGCCGGGGCGGGGTTTAGGGGAGGGGGCTGAGGGCGTGACGCGCGCTGTGCGTCATGTGACACACCCCCTCGCGCGCCCCCGGCCCCGCCCCTCCCGCTCCGCCCCCGCCGCGCCCCGGGCTCTGATTGGCCGCGCGCCGACAATGCGCGCGGCAGCGCCCCCCGCCCCGCCCCCGCCGCCGGCTTCACCCGCCAGCCACGCGCCGCCGGCCGCGAGCTGTCCGCGCGGCGCCGGCGCGGCCGTTACGGGCGTTGAGCGACCGGCCCGGGGCAGCCGAGCGGGCACCGAGCGGGGGCGGGCGGGTTCGCTCATGGCCGCGACAGACCGGACAGCGCTGGGGCCGCTGGTGGGAGCCATCGATCAGGGCACCAGCTCCAGCCGCTTCCTGGTGAGCACAGCGCGGGGAGATCGGGGCGGCGCCGGAGGCAGGCAGCACCCCCCACACGGCCTGAGAGGGGGACCCGCGGCTCCTGCGCCTTCTCCCCCCTCCTCCCCGGCGGGGTCCTTGACCGTGCCCTTGGGGAAGGGCAGGGGGAGCGGGCCCGCAGGGCCGGGGTGCGCTGACCCGGCTCCTGCCTCTGTGCCGCCGGTGGCCCGGGGGTGCCGGAGCCGCCGGTGTTCCCGCCGGTGTCCCTGTGCCGCATTCCCGCCGGGAGTAGCGCCTGTCTCACGGAGCGCGGCCGGGAGCGGTCCCAGGGCGAGCCCCGGACCAGCGTTTCTGCTACTCCACCGGACCGCGAAATCCCGCTGCTCCGAGCAGGCTGCGCTTTAAATCTCTGCCGTTTTAAATCTGCGGGTCGGGTGTCTCGCCCTGAACGGAATCAAACGGACGTGGTCCTCAGGCATTAAAGAGGTAGATCCGTGCGAGTTCAGGGACTGTGATTAGCTGCTGTTCAAACAATGCAATGACTCCGCTGTGCTCCCCTCTAAAACCTACCCGGGCCTGCTGAGTGACTGCTGCGGTTCCAGCCCTCATGTCAGTGCATCCTGTGCCCTGTAGGTATTCAGGTGGCTGAACCTGCACACCTTGTGAAACACTGACTTGTTTAAACACTGGAGGAAGAGAGGTTTGTTTAAGGATGGAACAATTAATATATTAATCGTATATATAAGCCTTGAAGGATCTAGTTATTTGTGTATTATGCAATAGACTGTAACTAATGTTATTATATATGAAACGTATGATATAAACTTCCTGCTTGCAAATCTCTACAAATGCCCTGTCCCTTAGTCAGTAAGTCATGGTAATTTCACTTACTTGAATCCCACTGATAAATTCCTCCATGAAAGGGATAGAGATAATGACTAGATATAAAATGTTGTCAGATATGCACAGTATTGTATTGGGAAGTTGAATGTTTTGGTTTGCTTTCTTTCTTTTTCTTTTCTTTTTTTTTTTTTTTTTGGTGAAATGTTCTTTCATGAAGCAGGAGACTAGAATATCTTCTTGACCTGTGTTACCGTTATTACTCAATATCACGACCTTCATGGGATTGTCAAATGACAAAACACAGATCTGGGGGTGGAGAGAAACTCCAAACTGACAAATGACACCAGCAGGCTGTCCTGAATGCCAATCAGGAGTCCTTTTTGGGAACAAGTCTAAAGAAGTTCCCTGTAACACATGAAGATAAATTCTATCTGCTCTTACGTATACGCCAAGTTAACTTTTTTCTTATCTTGAAAGGATAACACGAGTAGAACTAAAAGAGACACTGCAAACTTTAAATTTTTATGCACGTGCTTTTTACAAGTTCCTCTTACAAGGAATTTCTTACACTAGACACATCCATTGATGGCTCGTACACAGTCAGGGGGGATTTTGTCTGTCTGCATGAGGTATGTTTCCTCTGTTCAAGGACTCAGGTGCTCCCTAATTTTTTCAAAAAGTGTAGTGTGTCTGTCACTCTTCAATTCTTCTTGTATTTTTCTCAGTTTCTCTCAACTCATGTCAAAATACAACATTATCTTAAACTTGGCAGTGTGATCATACTATTGTGATAATGAAGTTGTGTGGATTAGAGCAAATAAGATATGCGATCACTGAGTTAAATCAGAACATGGAGGAGAGGGAAAGAAGAGGGCAAAGTGCTCTGCTACAAGCAGGGATCTGCTACAAGCCACACTGGTCATGCAGATAACAAGTGTATCTAGAGAATTCTGTGCTGGAAAGGGACTGCTGCAGTTAGAAGAGAGACTTCGCTCTGAAATATTTTAAGCCAAAATGTAATGTAGTGTTGTATGCGCCTGAGTTGTTTCCTTGGCTCTCTTATTGCCTCTTGATCTTTTACCATTAGTTGTTTTGCTTGCCTTTCTCAGTGATCTCTCTACATTTTTTTTCCTATAGTGCTTCCAACAGTTTTTGTCTCCACCAAGTCACAAGCCAAAATCAAGTTGTTGTTTACTTTGACTATCTATTTTTTTAAGGTGGAAGACAGATGATTTTGACCAGGTTAAAGAGTTCTGGGTGAAAAACTGTCTGGTCCTATGAGGCCAAAGAGTAGTGTCAACAGTTCAGAGTCTAAATTTACAATTACTGGTGGCAGATTTACTAGTGGTGTCCCACAGCAGTCAGCAGTGAGGGCTGATACCCCACAGTATTTTCATCAACAGCTGTGGGGATGGATTCGAATGTCCTCTCAGATGGGGGCAACCAGTTGACTGGAATTCCAGTTGGAGAAGGGGTCTGGCAGAATCTTCGTAAAGTTCAACAAAGTTTAGCACTTGGCACAGAAGGCTAAGAAGCAGCTTGGTGAAAAAGGACGTGGATTCCTGCTGGACAGCAAGTTGAATATAAGTGACCAGTGCATCCTTGTGGTGGTGAAGATTAACCACAATAAGATAAGTGCAGAAAGTAATTATTGCCATCTGTGTGGCACCATGTCTGGTGTTGAACCCCCCAGAGGACAAGAGGGTTTGAAGAACTGGATTTCATTCAGGCAGAGAGTCACTAACACGAACACTGTGCTGCAACTTTCTTCACACGAGAGGCTAGGGGGTTGTCTGCACCTCTCCAGCCACAGTTTGTAGAGAACACAGAACCAGCCTTTTCTCAGACATGCATGGAAAAAGACAACAGGCGATGAACACAAGTTGCGACAAGTGAAGTTTCAAATAGATGTAAAGAAGAAATGTTTCACTACAAGGGCACAGAAAGTCTGTGGAATTTCCATCCTTGCAGATGCTCAACACCTCACGAGAAAAGGCCCAGAACAACGTGATCTTAAATTTAGTGAGCAGTGAGTTGAGCTAGATGACCTCCAGAGATTAGTTTCAGAACAAATTATTCTGTGTAGGGACACAAGTTTTCAGTCTGTTACGTGAATGAGGAGTCTGTGTGAGCACAAGTGATAAAGAAGCACCACAACTCAGGTGCATTTCTGTTACTATCACTCCTTATTTATCTTTGCCTCTCATGCAAAACACATGCAGTTTTAGTTTATGCTGTAGCTTTCCTTCAGGAACCCTATTTTGTATCTCTACTTTGATAAGCTACTTTTGCAAAATTAACTATGTAACTATTTTTGAGCTTGCAACTTTTCCGTTAAGTTGGGTTGAACCTGGATAACAGATTCAGAGTTACCAGGGAGAGCTCAGTGGTTCAAGTACCAGTGCAATTATTTAAGGCTCATTTTCTTAAAGATACAAAGCAGGAAAATAAATTGAGTAGGCTAAACAAGTGTACACAGAAGACTGAATTCTGGCTGAGATGTTTTGTCAAATATTTTCATCAAATACTTGCATTTCTCATGTTCCATTTTACATTATTCATGAATCATATAAAAATCCGCTATAACTTCTCTTGCAAAAGTCTAAGGCTCAATAGCTAATGGTGAGCTGAACCACTGTTTGATCTCTTGAAAAGCATTTGCTGGATAAAGTCTTTCTGGCATTTTATCCAGGAACAGCAAGAATTGAAATATACAGTGAAGTACCTGTACAGTACTAAGTTCTCAGTTTGTCAGGTAGACACAGAAAATTTTTTTCTCACCCTTGCAAAATATTTCTTTCTTGCTTTGTTTCATCTCCAGAGGAAGCATTCAAATAAAGATATATCACACTGCAAGCATTCTTTTCAATAAAGAAAAACTGATTTTAGGTAAGGAAGAGATTAGTACCCATTGAGCTTACCTTTCAGAGGGGAATTCATTTCACCTCTCTACTGAAGTAACATGACCTTTTGGGAAAAAGCAAAACTTGATTGCATAGCTAGCCAAGAAGGGTTAAAAATATTGCAAATACATTTTTTTCTCTAGCTCCTATCACTTAAAATGCAGTGCAGTTTTGCGCTTTAATCCCATAATCATAAGCAAGGGATGTCTGTTCGTCAGGAGTCTTCCAAGAAAGATGATTTCTAGGAGACTCATTAAACTGTACTTATTCATAAATTCTGACTGTCTGCATTCCTGGTTAAATGCTAAATAGAGAATTATTGTTTGTCTATCACCCTTACCCCAGCTGGGTTGATTTCAATGCAATTGCAGAACTCCAGTTCTGAGCTCGTTTGCCTGCAAAGCCATGGCTGTTCCAGCTTAACAGAAACTCATGAGGATACAGCACAGACTAACAAAAATAGCTTTTCTGTAGGCAGAGTTAGGTTACAAAAGTTGAGAGTCATGGAAAGTTACTTCTAAAATCTGTTTTCCATATTGTCTTTTTGGGTATGCAGCTTCTTGCATCACTTCTGTGAGCCTCGTATTTCTTTTCATTCTTTGAAAATTGTAATAATGGATTGATAATTTTTTTTCACTATGATAATAAAAACTGAATGTAATACATAATAATATGTAATACAAGTAACTGCACCCCTCATGTGATGTATTATATTAAAGATCCTATAAAGAGCTTGAATTAAGTGCTCAACCCTTGTGCTTGTCTGCTTGCTCACATACAGCATGGCTAAGTAGGTCTTTCTTCTCTCCAGTCTTAAGACTCAAGGCTCAAGCTCTAATTCTTTGTTGGGAGTAGAGGGTGGGTGTTATTTATGCCTTCTTTATTCTCTCACCAGATAATTTAGCACATATCTGGTGACTTTCACTTTCATCTCTGTTCAAGACAGCTCTACATGTCCAAATAGCGTAGATAATTCTTTCATGACTGCTGCTGATAAAATAAGGACAAAACTGACTTTGACTGCTTCCTCCACCCTACAAAATGCAAGAGATCAGTATCATAAACTTGAACCAGTTCTTAATCAATATGAAAGGAATGAAAGCCTCTACTCCCAACAAATTACAGAAAAACGCCATACCTGTTCCAAGAGGAATATATCTACCTTATCTGAATTATTCACAGAGTCACAGAATATACTGAGTTGGAAGGGACAAGGATCATCAAGTCCAGCTCTTAGCCCATCCCCAAGAGTCACACCATGTGCCTGAGAGTATTATCCAGATGCTTCTTGAACTCTGTCAGGCTTGATGCTGTGACCACTTCCCTGGGAAGCCTGTTCCAGTGCCCAACCACACTCTGGAGGAAGAACCTTTTTCTAATATCCAACCTAAACCTCCCCTGACACAACTTCAGGCCATTCCCTCAGGTCCTCTTACTGGTCACCACAGAGAAGAGATCAGTACCTGCCCCTCCTCTTCCCCTCATGAGGAAGTTGTAACTGCAATGTGGTCTCCCCTCAGTCTTCTCCAGGCTGAACAGACCAACTCACCTCATCTGCTCCTGGTACAGCATCCCCTCAAGGCCCTTCACCATCTTCGTTACCCTTCTTTGGACACTCTCTAACAGCTTAATATCTTTCTTATATTGTGGTGACCAAAGTTGCACACAATATCATACTTACTGTCACTTACTTCTCTATCTCACCAGTTGAAGAAAAACAGGGATTATATATGAGACTTTTTTTTTACAACAATTGTGGGGGTTTGGAGGGAGTGGGCAAGGAAGGCCGTGAGGTCCCATTTGCTGTATTTATTCCCTACTTTATTTATCATCCTTTATGTTTAAATTTAATGACTCTTTCATATTTGGCATCT
The DNA here is from genome assembly GCF_003984885.1 of Neopelma chrysocephalum. Classification (NCBI taxonomy): domain Eukaryota; kingdom Metazoa; phylum Chordata; class Aves; order Passeriformes; family Pipridae; genus Neopelma; species Neopelma chrysocephalum. The sequence continues at coordinate 7,682,732 of NW_020897737.1, forward strand.
TTTCACACATCAGAATTCTATTTATCAGTGTAGAATCATAGAATCATAGAATGATTTGGGTTGAAAGGGACCTTAAAGATCACCTAGTTCCACCTCACACCATGGGCAGGGACAGCTTCCACTAGACCAGGGCCCCACCCAACCTGGCCTTGAGCATGGATTGTTTCCTGCAAAATCCCTTCTCCTGAGGGAGTGTCTGCTGCTTTTGTTGAGAATGTCAGAAGCTTGTGGATTTGTTTGTAATGGATTAGGAAAGTGTGTTTACCTAGTTCTTCTCTATGGGCATGAAAAAATCTGTCCATTTTTAGTGTTATTGTTCTGTTGAGAATTTACTGCTGTCACAACTTATTGCTGTGTCTGTGTGTCTCACACTCCTGGTTCACTCATGACTTTTTCTAATTGATTCTGTATTTCCTGCTACCAGCAGGAATCCCTTGCAGTACCTTCTTTTTCAAGGAACACTGAATGATTAATGGTGAATGGTTGCTGAATGATATTTAACATTGTTAGTAGATCAGATACAGCTTCAATAGAAAGTCCTCTATCTTTCTTTATTCTAAAAACTTAGTGAATGTGAATATGCCTTTCATAGAAAGGCAATTTCAAGTAAAACCATCTTGCTGTACACATGCAAAACTTAACCTCTTCTATTAGATATGTTGTGTAGCATTTTAAGACCCGTATCCCATTTTGCAAGTTCCTTCCAAAGTATAGTACTGACAGAGCTTTCCCTTTTTTTTGCATACCTTCATGTCAAGCCTGAGCTGGTAGATGAAACACAGATAAGTAAATATAGCAAAAAGAATATGGTGGTGCTCTTTCTAAGTAATCTTTCCAACTGGTAGGAGAAAAGAACAATCATATACCTTTTCAAGACTTCTCTTCTGGGCAGTGGAGAGTGAAAATTAGCTTTCAGTGTTTTCCAGAGGTTGTGCTGTTTTCATCATCGAAGGTTTTCAAGACTTGCCTACGAGAAAAGCCCTTGAGCAACCTGGTCTAATCTCATAGCTGATCCTGCTTTGAGCAGGAGGTTGTACTAGAGATCTCTTGAGGTCCCTTTCACCCTGAATTATTCTGTGATTCTACTGTATAAGTAGAATGTTTCTAAATTTCAAAGTTTTACTCTAAAGATACACTTCAATGTTCCAAAGAAACTGGAGAATCAGAATTTCACCTCCTTTTTGTCAGAATTGTTCTAATAGTTTCAGAGTAAAGTGTACTGTCTAAATGTAATCAAGAGCTTATGGATTAAAAGCTCTAAGAGAAATTCCTAAAATCTGTGGAATGAGAAGAGAGCATTAACAAGGAAGTCTAGAAAAGATTAAGTTGTATCCTGGAGGGCGGATGGGTATAATTGAATTTTGTTTCTTTAGCATGTGAGTGGTTTCTAAATCTGGCTCACCTCTGCTTGTCATAAAAATTAATATGATGTCCTTCTGACATGTTCTGCAGTTCACCTGAACCTGTTGTTAGATTTTGCTTTCCAGGTCCCTGAACATTCTTCAAGCAAAAGGTTCTGCATGGTGCTCGTGAGAAAGAGCCCTTTACACAGAAATGTCATCATTGCCCACTCAGTTACTCTGGTTTACTCATTGTACAGTTGAGTTGGATGTTTTACCAGGTGTCATCTTAACTTGGCCACAGCAGAGATTCCTTTGGAAACAGGCCACTGATGGTTAATGAAGATTGTTGAGGATTCCACTTGACTTCCTACTGCAAGGCAGAACCTCTAACTTGTAATTCCTTAAGAACACCTGTTAAAATAGTCGTCATGATTCTCCACTCCGCTGGCTTTTGTTGTAGTATATCTAAATTTAAGTTACTTTTCTGCATGTTCTTCTCTTTTTTAATGTATTCTGTTGCTGCAGTGGCATTCTTTTCTTATCAGGTTGTTCATGAGCTCTGTACTTGTAGATTTGTTTGAGGTAAACTGGGTTCTGCCTGGATGCTTTTTCTCTCTTCACAGTTTGGTCCCTTCTGTGATTTCTCACAGATTCTCACTCTTCTTAAAAGTGAGCTAACCCAAGAAAACACATAGCTCTGGCATTAGAGTATCACAGCAGCAACTAAAGAAATGTTATTGCCAACAGCGAGGAGTATTTTACTGGGAGATATTCTAAAATGCATCATTAGTTTAATTTCTACAACCACCACAAGAAAAAATGTGATTCTTTCCCAATCCATCAAGAAAAAAAACCAGTTATAATTGACAGACTGACAGCAAAGTTTACCAAAATACTCTTTGCCTATCTTAATTGCAAAAATGCATATATCTGAACCCAGGTTGTATAGATATTGGGGTTGCTGATAGAAAATTACTATCCATTATCACAGCACTGTATTTGTTCAAAAGAATAAATGTTAATTGATTGTTGTTTAAACTTCTGTGTTCACAGAAAATTCCATTGTGTAATTTATTTGCAGGTTTTTAATGCAAAAACAGCAGAGCTCTTGAGTCACCATCAAGTTGAAATAACTCAAAAATTCCCTAAAGAAGGGTACGAATTTTTTTTGTTTTTTTGTTTGTGTAGAGCTTATGTATTTTTATCTATGAGTGATCAAAACTCAAGTTGATTAATAATTATTAAGAGCATAGTATCAGCCATAAAAGACTGTGTTGTAGGAAAAATGGCATAAAATAACTCACACTGGGTGTTCAGTATGTGCCTTGAGTTACAAAAAATAAAAATAGTGTTTTGCTCTGATCACTTGTTACTGTATTTAATGTCTAAACTTCAAAGTTTAAAACTAAAATTTAAATGAGACTTAACATCTCATTTAAGGTGGTCATTTTTACAATTTAATCGTAGTCTTCAGCTCAATCCATAGAAATATCTTAGTTTGTTTTCTGAATGGGTTTTTTTTTGGTTTATTTGTTCCTAATTGACCTACCATTTGCTGCCAATGCCCCCCCTGTGGAATAAAATGAAACAAAATTCTTTGTTTTCTGCAGATGCATTTTTGTGAAAATACAGCCTACAGTTTAAAAAGTGTTTGAAATTCCTTATACTTTTCCTAGATACGTAAAACATGTTTTGTAGTTATAATTGTATCAAAATGTTCAGCTTATTTTTCAGACTAGAATTTCTTTTTTTATGTAATTTTTTGCTAACTAGTGTTTACTGTTTGTTAAAGATGGGTGGAACAAGATCCAAAGGAAATATTAAACTCTGTCTTTGAATGTGTGGAGAAGACCTGTGAAAAACTGAAACAACTGAACATAGACATCTCTAACATAAAAGGTACTTAGGGGTAACTGAGGCCTTTAACATACTCGTGGTTGAGCAATTCAGATTCTCTAGTTTTTAAGTTAATAAATAGAAAGATTGCAGCATGTGCAGCCTCAAATAAAATGTTAAATTGGAGTTGAAAGAAGGTTTTTTGGGAGGAATAAGGAGAAAATAAGTGCCTTGTGTATATTAGCAATGCAGGCTTAACCTAATCTTGTAAAATCAAAGACAAGTGATAAATGAAGAAATTCTGAAATTTAATTTAGGACTTATTGGGAAAAGCTAGTTTTGCTGTCAGTGCTGTTGCTATCTCAGTTTGTGACAAAAAAAAAAAAGAGAGATTTAGAGCACATAGGTTAAGCAGCAAAAGTTGAAAGATGAGTTTTTAGAAGTAACATTTCTAGATTATAACATAAAGAAGTTGAAAGCTTCTTATTTCCCATTTACTTTCCTCTTCTCCTTACCTGTCCCTCTCTCCTCTCCACCTCTCCTTTCCGTCCCTCACGCCCCCCCCTCCCCAAAAGAGGAAATCAAACCTTCTGAAAAGGATACTTCTTTCTATTTTGTCCTGAAGCCATTGGAGTCACTAATCAGAGAGAAACGACAGTGGTTTGGGACAAGACAACTGGAGAACCTCTGTATAATGCTATTGGTAACTACTATCCTTTCTGAATATGTAATATTATAATACGAGCGTGTTGTGGAAAAAATACTTTCCGAGTTTCCTGTGCAGATCTCATTATGCCCTAGCCTACTAATTTCTTTGATTTTTTGATATCTGTGTCATAAGCTGTGTGTTTGTATACATACCAGTGCAGTTAAAAAAACCCTATTCCATGAAAATTCTAACTTAATAAATATCTCTATCGGTTTTCAAAAAACCCCCAGTGTTCCTGAGGGGCTCCTTGGTTCATTGCATGTAATGAAGTTCTGACTTGAGCATAATCACTTCCTTCGAAATTTTCAGAATGCTATTGATTTAACTATAAAGGAAAATCGTGTTAAGTGGGTTTAAAGAATCCTACTGATCAGATTTTGCGAGCTGAAAAATAGTAATTGTCTAGAATTGCTCTTTTAGGCCGTGTCAAGTGACAGATACAGTTTAGAATGGTACCACTGAAAAAACAGGACTCTTCTATATTCAAATATATGTAGTTAACAGCTTTATCTTAAGTCCAGCTATACCTTAATAACTGATATGGTCCTTTAGTTCAAAGTTTATACAGGAATAGTAAATAATCAACCTGCTATTTGTTTTTTAACCCCTTAGTTTAGTCACAGTCATCTGCTGCAAAGTAGTGTTAGTCATTTGCTTACACTCTGATCAAATATATATTCTATTATGTGAAAATTCTGTTTGATTTCTCAAATAATTTGTTCTTCTAAATCAAATGAGTTTACCTAACCATTTTTAATTTTTACAACAGTCATTTAAAATACACTGGCAATACAATATTCTTTCAACTACATGAAAAAATAAAAATAGACAGAAATTTACTGGCAAGAGTTGTAATTCTGTAGAAGTAGCCTGTACATGTCACTTTTTGTGTATTAAATCTGTTGATCAGTTAATTTTATTCATGTTTTTAGTGTGGCTTGACCTGAGAACCCAGTCAACGGTTGAACGTCTTCTTAAAAGAATTCCAGGAAAAAACAAAGCCTTTTCTAAGGTAAGAGATATTCCAGAACATTTATCTGCTACAGTATATGATGTTTTGGATATATATATTTAAAATTCCCCAAAACAAAATAAGTCAGTTGTAGCTTCTAGTCCCTTCTTATCTTGCCAAGTAATAAAAAAATGTACATAATACACTGATCTCAGACTAGAAAATGTTTCATTTCCTAAAAATAAGTGATTAACGCTTCTTACACATTTCACTAGAGAAGTTAAATGAGTAATAGTGAGACTCAATCATGTGCTATCTACCCAATGATAAGTAAACATCACACACAAAAATTAAGATCATGTAGAAAAAACTGCTTGGGAAATAATTTATTGATGTGAAATTAATTATCCATTCTCATCTTATGCCTTAATATTGAAATCAATTGCAGCCAATCTGATAACTGGGAAGACAGTTTACAGAGAGCAAATTCATTTTTATGTATATGAGAATATACATAACAATTTGGAAAAAATGCTTGCTAAAGGGTGTCACAATTCTTTGATTAATATTGTCCTTGACTGATTGTATAAAAATTATGCATTTTTTATATTCTAAGTTTCTTAGAGGCAGGAAATGGATGTCAAAAAACATATAAATTTTCTTCATTTTGAAGTTCTAGTAGAATACAAATTTCATCTTTCCCATGTTGTGCCGCTCATTTTTGCTATTGTGACTTGTCAACTCATACGGAGATGTCCTAGATAAGACAGGACTTCTGCAAACAACTTTTTCCACGTAAATGATCTTTGAACTGCATTTAGATCAGCTTTGATCTTTTGTTCCTTAATGTACTGGTTATTTGGTTTTGATGTTTTCAGACTTGTGTGTTGTATGCTTAGTACTTAATTAAATAACATGTTTGTGTAATTTCTCTTGAGTTTTGCATCTTTGCTGTTTCACTTACTGTCACCATTTTTAAATATAATTACAGTATTTATGGAAAAGATACTTTCATGGCATTAAAATGATTTTTTTTTAACTTTACAGTTTAAGACTGGCCTTCCACTTAGCACTTATTTTAGTGCAGTGAAACTTCGATGGCTTTTGGATAATGTGGAAGAGATTAGGAAAGCAGTTGATGATGGAAGAGCTATGTTTGGTACTATTGATTCGTGGCTTATATGGGTATGTATCTGTGAGTTTATTATCACTCTTTGTAAAACTAAGTTCTATGTCACGCAAATTCCTGTGCAAAGTATTGTGATACAGTACTGTGATAGAGCACAGGGACACACTGGGATCACACAATGATGTTAATACAACCCGCTAAAGAAATTCCATTAACGTTCCTTGCAAGATGAACTTTTACTGTCCCTGTATCACTATATTTTTTTATAGATTCTTATATGTAGTTTGCCATTATAGGTTGTTGTAAAATTTTACTCACACTTTCAGAAGAATCTTGGGCTCTAGGAAGTTGTATTAGGTTGGCCTCTTTAGTTGTTGCAGAAATATCAGAGTTCCCAGTCCCAAGCTAAAAGCTTTGTGACTTGGAATTTTTTTTGTAATTCATTGAAGGAAGCCTATATCTATCCTTGACAAATACTGTTATTTTTTTGTTCAGAGTTTGACAGGTGGGAAGAATGGAGGCATTCACTGTACAGATGTAACCAATGCCAGTAGAACGATGTTGTTCAACATTCATTCCTTGGAGTGGGATCCTGAGCTCTGCCAGTAAGCTCATTTTTTCAGTAATACTGTCAGTTAGATACTTTCTAACTCATTTAATAGTAAGAATCTCTTATGTAGACTAAGATCAGCAGTTACTTTTGTATTTACTGTTGACATTAGTGACTAAGATTCGTTGTTCTCCAGATGTCCAGTTTACAATGGTCCGGATTAACTAAAAGTAGCAGAATCTGCTGTAGGTGGAGGCCTGGTTCATGTAAACAGTGACATTTAATACTTTATTACTTAATCAAATTTGTGAGGCAGTTACAATGATAATGTCTCTATTTTAAATTTATATTTGTTACCAACTGTATTATAAAGATATTGTTGGAAGAGGAATGACTTCCCACATGAAAGAGTTGCATATGTCCTCAAACTATTGAAATATATGCTGGTTTACTCCAAAAATCAATGTAATGTACTGTAACAAGTGGAAAAACACATAACTATGGATTAAACCCTAGAAATCAAAGTTCCTTTTATAGGTTTGGGGTTTTTTTATTTCTTAAGCTTAAACTTATTTAAGAAAAAAATTGCAAGATGTTTTCTGATTTAGCACTGACCATATATATACATTATTTTGTATTGTGTTCAGGTTCTTTGAGATTCCTATGGAAATACTTCCAAAAGTACGAAGCTCCTCTGAGATATATGGCCTGATGGTATGTTTTCTAGTATTTGTGTGAAGTTAATCTTGTAAAAATATAACTGTATCAATATGGATTTGACAGAATTTCTATAGATTAAGACTAATGACTTTTTCTAGACCCATATTGTTTGATTTCTGATTAGTATGTTGTTATCTACTGTTGTATAATATTATATGAAGTTGAAAATTCGTTTACTTTGATACAGCACCAACTCTTCTGATACAGTGGCATCTAATTTATTAGCTTCAAAACTGGATAAACTGTATGTTTGATTTTGCATTCTTCTTCCTGGTAGATTGTGCTATTTTTAATTAAGAACATAGAGGCATTTTGTAATCAAGAAAAGTTATGAGATTTTTATTTCAAATATAACTCTAACTTCCCTGAAATGTAAATATTTTTGCTATTGTGTTAATGGAAGTGCCACTAGAAGTCATTGCTGACTTATTTATGTGAAGGTCAGACGGGAGTGAGTTGTATTAAGCTGAATGAGTGAAGTAAATGGAAAAAGATACTACCTGACCACTACAACAGAATTGCTCATCACTTTGAATGTGAACTTCTGTTTCTCTTCCCCTTTCCTTCCATTTTTTTTCTTTTTCTTCCTTTTGCTGGCTGTAGAAAATCTGTCCTAGCCTGGTGAGTAGAGGCTTCCATTAGGCTGACCACCTATATCTTTCTTACCCATTCTGCTCAGATGCTGTGCATTTTCATTGGTTTAAGGATTAGTAAAAGTGCACTTTCTAGACCAATAAATTTGCCATGTATTTCCAAATCTGAGATATTACAATTAAAGTTCATGCCAAAATTATTTCGAAAATGTGGTCTTGATGTATGTGTTTGTCTTAATTTGCAGACTGTTGAATATTTCTTTTTATAGTGAAATAAAAAATACAGCTACTGGTTAATAGATGTTGGCTGTATCATTTTATAAATGAGAAAAGAAGGCCATTCTGTCTAAAAATATTAATTCTATTATAGTTAAATATCAGATTCGTGCAGAGTTTTTTAGTGAATTTATAAATGCAGTTACCATAAATCCATTTAATTAAAATGAGAATTAAAGAAAAAGATATTCAGATTGGAAATACACTTGCATGGCTTTACTGAAAATGCATTTTCATCATCGCACAAAGAAACAATTTAAAGAAAGAAGTTGAAATTGTCAGGAAATAGTTAAATAATTAAATAAAATTCTCAGGATACCCTCACTAAGTTTGCAGATGACACTGAGTTGGGTGGAAGTGTTGGTCTGCTGGAGGGTAGGAAGGCTCTGCAGAGGGATCTGGACAGGCTGGATCGATGGGCCAAGGCCAACTGTGTGAGGTTCATCAAGGTCAAGTGCTGGATCCTGCACTTGGGTCACAACAACCCCAGGCAATGCTACAGGCTGGGGGATGAGTGGCTGGAAAGCTGCCCGGAGGAAAAGGACCTGGGGGTGCTGGTTGGCAGCGACTGAACATGAGCCAGCATGTGCCAGGGTGGATTAGAAGTCCAGTGGCATCGTGGCTTGTGCCAGCAATAGCGTGTGCAGCAAGATCAGGGAAGTGGTCATCCCACTGTACTCAGCACTGGTGAGGCTGCACCTCAAATCCCACGTTCAGTTTTGGGCCCCTTGCTGCAAGAAAGACATTTGAGGTGCTGGAGCATGTCCAGAGAAAGGCGATGGAGCTGGTGAAGGGTGGGGAACACAAGTGCTATGAGTAGCAGCTGAGGGAGCTGGGGGTGTTCAGTCTGTAGAAAAGTAGACTCAGGGGAGACCTTATTGCTCTCTAAAACTACTTGAAAGGAGCTTGTGGCGAGGTGGGGGTCAGTCTCTTCTTCCAAGTAACAAGTGATAAGATCCTTCACAGCAGCAGTTGTCAAGCATTGGAAAAGGCTGCCCAGGGAGGTGGTGGAGTCACCATACCTGGTCTGGAGGTACTTAAAAGGCTGTTGATGTGGCCCTTAGGGACATGCTCTAATGATGGAGATGTCAGTGCTGTGTTAACGGTTGGACTTGATCATCTTAGAGGTCTTCTTCAACATAAATGACTTTATGATTCTGTAGCAGAAATGTAACTGAAAAACTCTGTGGTAGTATTTGGAAGAAAGTCTCTATAAGGCTCAAAATGCTGTGTTGTAAAATCAGACACGTCTTCACTTAGAGTGTCACCACAGTCATGATTTTTTCTAGTCACTTTACCATTTTGCACTTTCGCGTTTTCCACTTGGCATTTACTGCACAGATTACACAGAACTTAATTTTCTGTATAGTATGATTTAAAGAAAATTTATGGTAAGAACTTTTGAGGTGACATAAAGTATATCTCTAAAATTCCATGCTTTCTGTTTCTTAGTGTTTTAGACATGAGCTGCATTAAGCTGAATTTGAGTGTACACCTGAACTGAACCATGTTATTTACATGGTTGTTTTCCTTTGAGCATTAGAAGCTTAGCTTCTTTTTCATTGCCTTCAATCGTAGTCATGGAAAGCTAACTCAGAGCTTTTTTTCTCTTTTTGCAAAACAGAAATCTGGAGCTTTGACAGGAGTACCAATTTCTGGGGTAAGTCCTACTTCGATCTAGATTCTAGTATGACAACCTGATACTGCAGGAACAAAGCTTCACAGGAAAAAGCTTTAAGATGAGTGAGTTCTGCTATGAATTAAGTTGGTGGTTTTTACTTCAGGTTAAACATGAAGTAAAATTTGGAATATGAATTATTGGTTGGCTTGATTCATCATTATTAAGGCCTGGCTGTGGAAATACAGCTGATAGCTTTAATGCATGTGTGTAGTGCTGTTGGAAACTTAGGATCTCTAAGTAAAGAAGTAACATTACAAAGTGGAAGCAAGCTCTGCTTCATATATGTAAAAGAAGTTCTGTATATACGTAGTCCAGAAATGCGAGGCATATTCTCAGGTTTTTCCAATACAACATAAATAAAGATAGTAAATGTTATTTTATTTTTCTAAATTGTTCACCTTAAATAGCACAACACATTTCATTTTTAGTTCTTACAAAAGGAAGAGTAATAAAAAGCATAACTTGTCTTTATAGGTTTTTCCTCACTTTCAGTTACCTGTGTGGTACAAATAGATTCAAGTTACAGTGAAATATATCTGTTCATGGTCCTTTTCCATGCACATAATTCATGTGCAGACATTTGCTAAAAGAAAATGTCTCCCACTTTCAGTGCTTGGGTGACCAGTCTGCTGCGCTTGTTGGGCAAATGTGTTTTCAAGACGGGCAAGCAAAAAATACGTAAGTTATTATTAAAGTTGTAAGATAAACACTGCTCTGTTTTGAATTTAGTATTATGTTATTTTTCAAGCTCACTGCCAAATGCTTTTGTAGTTAGCAGATCTACTTTTTGACTGTACTGACCTACAAAGTAAACCATGTCCTGACTTTTATAAAAAGTAGTGAAGGGGTTGAAGTTACATGGCTTGTGAGGTATATTTTGGAACACAGCCACTGTGAGAAAAGTATCTCTGTGTGACAGGAGGCTTTTCATTTTAAAATTTTCCAAAAGAGAGGTTAAAACAGTTGCAGGTATCATTTAAATGGTGACCTAAAGTTAATGAATAGAGGCCTGTGAGTTAAATTGCATAGACTTGAATGGCACAGCACTGCTGGATGGAAGAGGTTCATTTCAGTTGCAGTACTTAGTTTTGCTTCTCTGTCTAGCTCAGCATGGAGAATATTGCATTTGTTTTTTCCTATTTCTCAACCTCTTCATGTCCCCTGTTTAAAATAACTGATCACCCCTGTTTAAAATAACTGATCAGTTAAATCAGGCAACTGGTTTAATCAAACACTCATTTGAGGAAAAGCTCTCTGCTTAAATGACTTACTGTTCCATTTACAACCACGTGCTTTATGGAGCATGTAGGTACATTCACAGTATGGGACTTTCACAGGTATAATTACACATTCATCTATACTCATGGCTAATTGACCTCCACTTTTTATTTTATATTTATGCACAAATTGAACGTTTAGTAACCTTGTGTTTTAGTAAAACAAACATGGTTCTAAGTAATATTATCACAAAGTATTTTTACAATAAATGCTTTTATAACACAAGAGACCTTTTGAAAAAAAAGTGAACAGCACTAAACTAAAAGGTAAAAGTAAGATTTTTTAACTTATTTCTGTTTTGCTTTACTCTTTTTCTCTCCAAGTAAAACTGAAGACTATCTCAATACTGTTTTAAGCTATTAATTTTTGGGGATTTAGAAAGGTAGGGAACTCATAATTTCTCAGAATAAATTAGAGTGCATTGTAGGATTTTGTACTCCTTTTATTAAACTGTGTCTGTATGCATGTGTACTTGCACACATATATGTGATGTGGTCTTCAAATGTAGAATTTTGTACTCCTTTTATTAAACTGTGTCTGTATCTACGTGTACAGGCACACATATATGTGATGTGGCCTTCAAATGAGAAACACAACACTTTTAAAAGTTTTTGAATAGAATATATTTAAAAAAAACCCTCTTCTTTGTGACAGGGACAAAGTTTCTTAAAATTTCTCCTTTAATATTGTGAAATATTTATTTTATAAAGTAGCTTTCATAATCAGCTTAAATTGAAGTAGGTAAACACTGCCACCAAAGAGGAATTCACACTTTAGTTTTCAGCCATATCTGCTCCTTGATAAAGTGTTATGCAAAAAATAGCCAGAGAGAGAGGAAAGTGACTAGATTTTTCAGCTTCAGGCTGCATTTAAATCAACCTTTTTGAGGATGGTTTTATCATCAGTTAATGGTAAAATAACCTTCAAGGGTCAAAATGTGGTGTCTTGATTCTCCACGAGGGACTCATGGATTGATGAGTTGCAGTAACAGGTTGTCCTTTAAACATTTTGGTCTAACTTTGCTTTGCTTTCATGCTAGGTACGGAACAGGCTGTTTCTTGCTGTGCAATACAGGTCAGAAGGTCAGTTGCATTTTTTAGTTGTTCCCTTTTATTTTTTTACAATCTTTATTTAAGTTCACGAATACAACTGTATGTTAGCCTTTCTTAGACTTACTAACTACAATCGTGTTGCCAGACATAAGGAAAAGCACAGACTGAAATCTGAAAGAATAGAAAATAATAGTTTGTTGAAGGTATTTCAGTAAGACTCCATTTCCTAGCTCATTAAGTGTCCAAACAGAACTTTTCATAGCAAGTTTTTTGCTCTTTCCCTGTACAAGTTTCTTAACGTCACACAGAGAGGCTTAAGTGTTGTGTTACTTATCCACAGGCCTTCTTCCTTCTCTTGGCTATTTTATTTCTTCTCTTTATTTTTCTCTCATTGTTTCTTTGTAGTTGGAGTTGAATAAATAACTCAAAGCTTTGGCTTCCTTCTCATTTCCATCTCCTAAAGATCCCCAATTCTTTGCTATAAGGAGACTGGAAAGATCTGTGGCAGCTTGTGGAAATGAGAATTAGCACCAGCAATCTGAGGGTTCTATGACAGGTGTTTATTTAGAGTGACTGATAATGTACTTTGTTTAAACTTTCCATATTTCATTTGAAGGTTTGGTTTCTTGTTTATTATAATTTGAATGTTTTAATTTAAATATTTCCTACCTCTGTTCATGCTTTACCTTTTCTTTCCCGTTTCCTCATTTAGTCTGTGTTTTCTGAGCATGGTCTTATAACCACAATAGCTTACAAACTGGGCAGAGACAAACCTGTTTGTTATGCACTAGAGGTAAGTTCAGTGGTTTCTTCCTTTTTTTAGTGATACATGTTCTTGTTTACTTCTGTTATCTGGTATTTTTATGTTATCTTGAGCTGCATGGAAATGTTTTAGCTTGTGTGCCTCAAGGCTTATGTGTGGTTTTGGTTATCCCTATCTCCAATCTATATCATGTAATCTAATAAAATATTTCTTAATTGCATCATTTATATTTTCAGAACAAGATGGTGAAAACTTTTCTTTTGTTATTCATTCTCTCAAGTCCTTAATAAATGTTATAAATAAATAAAACAGAAAGATTTCTGTACTAAATTTGGTTTAAGAAAAGAGGGAAGGAAGTACTAGTGTTTCAGTTATCCTCTCATAGTAAAAGTCATAACTAAATGTTTTTTATTTCATTGTAATGGGTTTTACTTCTACCTTTAAAAATCTGAACCAAATTTCTGGGACAAAAATCCTCTAACAATTTAGCTTTTTTTTACCTACTTAGATTTAGGTGCCTATTTACAGAATTTAGTTCCTTTGTTCTCCACACAAGTCTGAGGGCATCCAAATTCTGAAGAAAATTGTATTTTTACTTCAGGATTCATTGTTATAAAGCTCTGCTTCTAAAGCACAGATCAGCTGAGCGCCTATTTGGCACTAAAGCTTTATTGGGAAGAGCAAAATAATTACTCTTCCACCTGTGCTGCTTAAGTGGACTAAGTATTATAATCTTAGTCACCAAATAGTTATTCTCCAAATAGATATACTGAATTCTCTGCTGATGTTGAGCTTTTGCAGACACCCTATGTTTTCCATGAGAAACAAAGACAACACACAGAATTTTTTTCACTGGGAGAATAGTTTGTGACTTATAGTACTTTACTAGGATGTAGGAGGCTGTGTTCATTTCCTTCCCTAAGGAAAGTAAATCTTGCATTTGCCATGTTCTGTCAAGCTTTGGGATTTTTTTGTGTGGGTGTGTGAGAGGTTTATTTTATTTTTAAGCCATGTTCTTGAATCAAGAACTGGAACTGTCTTGAGAGTGATTTTTATTTCTGCATGCTGAAACGTGCACGTGTGCTTTGCTTCTTCGCCTCCACGTCTTTATTGATATTGTCTGAAAACATGTCTTCAACAGAAGATGTTAAGTGTCTTTTAACCAATATCCATACTAGAATCATCCACAGTCTGCTGCTTAAGACACTTCCCAGAAAGGCAAAAAATGTGGATTCAGCCTTTTCTTTTAAATCAAACTGGTATCTTGTAACAGTAACAGCCAGCTGCTTAGAAAACACCCCTGCCCCTTCCAGCAATGGCTTTGAATGACAATACAATGCTGTTTTACTTGAAGCTTGGTCTAGTAAACTTGAGATTGTCTTGTGGAGAAGTCCATTTGCACTTTGGAGTGAGATGAGAGCCATGTCATTTATCTGTGGTATGATGGAGCCATGCAGGGCCAAATTCAAAAATTCAGAGCTATTCTGCTGGCAAATGCACCAGTGCGTAAATTTTCTGTCTTTCTGGGTATTTAGACTGGATGTAATCAGTCTCTTTTCTTTAAATCAAAGCATAAAAATCTTAATTTGCCAGGAAAAGAAGTCTGAGGCTACTGGACCTCATAACTGTATATTCAGGGGAAGACATAAATTAGAAAGACAAGAAGACTGCTTAGGAAGTGTCACTGTAACTTCCCCTCATGGAAAAGAGCACACAACATGTACCTTTTCTGCATGGAACCTGTGTAACCGGCTGCCCTTTTTACACTGCACTCTCCTGATGCCAAGAAACTTGTGGTTTAGTTGTGAGCATTCTTGGGAGTGCTTCAAGCTGTGACTGTAGGACTGCAGTTGGAGGCCACAAAAAGGAACACAAAGCTACCAGTTGTTGTCTCCTAACGTGGTGATTTTTGTTTCCTTCAGGGATCTGTTGCAATAGCTGGTGCTGTTGTTCGTTGGCTGAGGGACAATCTGGGTATCGCTAAGTCTTCACTGGAAGTTGGTGAGTATTCACAGTTTGGAACTGTTCAGGTTTTAAAGTTTTCCAGTGTCATAATGTCTCTATTGGTGAACGAAAACTTAAAATAATAAAGAAAAGATGGAAGGTGCATGTATTTCGCTATGTTTAAGTAATTTGCTTTGCATCCATGAAGTCACTGTTATTGATACATGTATTTCTTAGAGCTTCTCAATACAGCCTTGGAAACTTTGTTCTTTTGCAATCTGTACTTTTTAGTAGTTTCCCTAGCAAACAGATATTCAGTTGGATACTATATATACAGTGTATCTCCTGGTTTCATCTGGTGTTGAATTTTCCAGAGCCAAGAGTATCCTAAACCTACATATTCTTGTCACAAACCTGAGAACCTGAGGCCCTATATGTGCAACAATTTATGTAGAAGGCTTCATATCCATTGAGTTAGAGACCTCAGTTTGCAAAGTTGCCTCTTAAAGGAGTTGTGAAGGAGGGTAATCTGTTTTGGCTGAGAATACAGTAATCCTTTAGCAGTTGTGTAGCTGATGTTTTCTGATTGAGCTGAACTGAAACAAGCTGGTGTGTGACATTATAGAAACTAGGAATATATCAAATTTTGGAAAAGGAAAAAATATCAGAAGCATGCAAGGGCACAAGTTTGAAAGTGACTGATTTAATAAGACTTAGGACTAAAAAGAGATTCCTTACATATTTTTAATAATTTGATCTCGTATTGAAAGGTGGAAAAATTTAGAATTAAAATTTTATGTAAAACTTCAAAGATTAAGCAAAAACTTAAAACATCAGTCTGTTTTTCTGAAAGAAAACTTTGCAGATCATACAGCAGAATATAAACTACTGTCACATGAATTAGTCAGTTGTTGAGACACTACAGTACCTCTTCACAGGTTTGACTAGACCTTTGGAAGGTTTCAGTTCCAAGAACTTTAACCTTGTCAGTGTTGGTAAAGTCATGTAGGACTTCATCATCTCTTTGTGTTTCCCTAAACATATCCTTCCTTCTCCCTTCACTCCTTTTTTAAGTGGAGACCAAATAAAAAGTATCATTTTAGAAAGATTTTTTGAAGTTTTCCTGCTATTTTTGTCCAGTGCTATGCTCCTCTGATCAATGCAAACAAAAAATTTACAAAAGCAGAAAAAAAATGCTTTCCTTTCTTGTTCTAGGAATGAACTGCACATTAGCATTATTTCCTTTGCAGTTCTAGATGCCTTAATATAATTTTTTTAATTACAAATATTTTAGTATTGAGTTCATATATCCACAGTTATTACTCAGATATTAAGAAACTTTAGAATTCCTTGTAGGTGGCCTTGTGATTTATATACATAAGCTGAGAATTTGGAACTCTAAATTCATTTGAAGTTAATGGGAATTTAGTTCTTAACTCCCTTTGGTCTTGATCCAGTTTCACTTGCTTGTCTTGACTTAAATGTAAGAAAAGTGTGACCTTTTGGACTGCTTTGAAGATTGCATTCTTTACCCACAGGATAACCTTTGAAAACCTCACAGAATCTAGGTCAGAATATTAAGCACATAATTTTGGGTTTCGGTTATGATTTTTCATTTTACATTTTACATTTCCCACAACTCCCTATGCCCCATATTCCATTCACACTGTTGCAAACAGAAAATTAGTTAACAAGGAGCAGAGTACCAGCACTAGTTGTATTTTTTAATTGTATAATGGCTTGATTATTTTTGTAGCTACCTAATATATTCTGAATATTTTTCCAATTGAAATAATAACACTCTTAAGTGATGTATTTAAGTGTTGGTACAGTTGTGAAAAGCTAACTGAAACCTGTTTGTGTGCATTAGAAAAACTGGCTGCAGAAGTGGGGACTTCTTATGGCGTCTACTTTGTGCCAGCATTTTCAGGACTGTATGCACCATACTGGGAACCCAGTGCAAGGGGGTAAGGATCTGACAACTCTGCATTTGCAGAGGATTTTAATCATTTTACAAATCTACCACGCTTGTCCTTCCAGGCATGGGAAATTGTTCTTTTTGTTCCTTTGATGTGTCCAGATACATCATTCTCTGTGGTATCTTCAAGAAACTACTGAGTTTCTGTTTTGTATTTAACCTGTTGAAAACAGCAATTGCTACTAGGAGAAAAGGAATGATTAGCCAGCTCAGCTACCCATCCTCCACTCCCCTTCTTGCCCCCTCTGAAAAATAAAAAAGGGGGAAGGAGGGCAGGGAAGACAATTTCTGGTTCTGAAAGAATTTTCATCTCACTAAAGTTAGAAGAGGAGATCTGCATTCCTGTGAGCTGTCAGGCAACAAAAGTAGGAAAGGAAGAATATAGTGCTGATTAGTGGTTTTGAGTTCAGTTTCAGGCTACTTAAATCCTTCTGACTTTTCCTCCTTCCCCTTATATCCAGCTTTCTTTCCAGTCTATTGATAACTCTTTTCTACTCCTTTTTTCCAGTCCCCTTCTGGATAGTTCAGACTTAACTAGCTGGTAATGGTTCAAACAGTAGCCTTTCATTTGTCTTTTCTGGTGTTGTAAGCTTGCCTACTGTTCCTGGAATCACACATGCCATGGGAATCACAGAAGCATATAAATTTATATATAAAATAACTTCCCTAAAGTGAGAAAAGAAGTCCTAAAGGATATCTAGTTCCCAAGGTTTCAAGTAGTTTCATCTTTAGAATTTAGATGCTTCTTGTATGTAAGTAAAAAGAAGAATCTTTGAGATAGATGTTTTTACCATTTTTCAGTGCTTAACTTTTTATCTGTTAAAAGCTGATCTTTAGAATGGTAACAACTAAAAATGTCCTTTAATATCTTTGAACTTGCATGTATCCATGTATACCAAATACAGCAGCTTTTCTGTGTAGTGTGCTGCTGTTCCTTGAATGCTGAAATAGGATAAAAGGATGGTTATTTGCTCTGCTGCAGTTCAGAGTACATTGACAGAATTCAGCTTACTCATGGGTAGATTTAGCAGAATTTCCCTATCCAAAAACCTCTTTGAAGGTTCAGAAACAACGAATGACCAGAAAGATCTGAAAACAATTTCAAGCATTTAGAGCACAGCGGTGACCCAAACTGTGCTTTTCCATAAGAACTGAAAGTAATAGAGAATTTATTAAGATTATAGTGAAAATTAATATTATTTTTAAAGAGAAATCAGTCTCAATTAAACTTTTTTTTTAAGGCAGACTAAGATTTGTGGAGGTGTTTGTGTGTGTTTATGGGTGAATATACATCCATCTGCATGCAGATTGGCAAAACCAAAGTAATTTATGGCACCTATATTGATTGGACCCTGAAAGCACCTTTGTAAGGAAAATGAGAGAGTTTAGATTAAAGAAAAACAAGCTTTTTAATATTAAAAAGGAGTCCTCATACAGTGGACTGTATGAGCTTTGAATTAGAAGACCTAGGTCTGAAGTAACAGTGTATGTCTGCTAAGAATTGTGTCCTAACTTTGGATTTTTTTCTCTCTCAACAGTATTATCTGTGGCCTTACTCAGTTTACAAATAAAAAACACATCGCCTTTGCTGCACTAGAAGCTGTCTGCTTTCAAACACGAGAGGTAAAGGAAAATTGAGTCCTAAATTCATTATAAATTAGTATGGTAACAGGAACTGTAGCTCTTCAGGAAAGAAGGGATTTAAAAGATGTAATGAGATTTAATCATATGCTTTATATTGTACCTCAATGCTATTCTTGTCTTTGCTTATTGCTAATGTTGAAAAATTGTTCCTGTGGATTTATATAAGATTGACTGGTACATTATTTTGGAGTGGCAATGCTGCCTTTTATCAGCACTTAAAATAAGGTAAACATACTTTGTGAATATTTTGAGAGGCAGAACATAGAAATATTAAAATGATAAGGCCAATACCATAACTACAAATTTTCATTAGTGTAGTAGACTACATTTTACGTTGTCTGCTGTGACAGAGGTGGCTAATATTGCTTCTGGTACACAAGAACAAAAATGAGTTAAAAAGTGAGACAACAGCAAACATACCAAGGGAAATCTGGGTTCACTTCCTGCCCATTACATCTTTCACTACATTAGCTGGAATTCTGCAACAGCAAACCGAAATTCTCACAGAGGAAATGAATCCCCCAACCAAACCAAAGGGATTGATATCAGTGTGGGCATTTGAATCTTTATATCACCATCCACTCCCCCCTGTGTTTGCATTCAGGGTAAAGTTACAGGGAACTAAACTGACAGTCTGGTTTGTTGTCTGCTTCTCTTTCCTTGTCTGTCCTCCCATCCATTCCCTCTCATGTGACAGCTCAATGAACTTTCCAGCAGAAAATTATCCCTCTTTTTGCTGGGCTATTTTTCCACTGGATTAATGACCTCAGCTGCCTTGCAGAGGAGTGCAGCAAATGTCAGAATGTCAGACAGGGCATGCAGCTGAGAGTAGGAGAGAGGAGAATAAAGCTCTTACACTGATTGAGGGTGAAGTTTACTGTTTGAGCAGATCTAATACTCCCCCATACTTTAGCCAATGTGCTTTTATCACAGTGACAGGCCTGATCAGGTCTCTGGACACACTTAAATGAACAGATTAAGTCCTATTGGCACAGATAAAATACGTGTACATTTTTCAAAGATACATTGTTAGTTTTGTCTTGTCAAAAACAAACTTCTTTTAATTCCAGTTAAAATGGAAATCTTCAGGAAACCCCTCAAATTGCACATCCATTGGAGTTCTTGCCTGTTTTATTGTGACAGTCTGAGTACTTTATAATTCAAAAAGCTCTTTCCTTATGCAGACAGATGACACATGTTATGTTTTTTCTTCTTGAAGGCATTATGGAAAAATAAGCAATTTTTCAATTCTAACAGGTGTACAATGCTGTCATTAGACAAAAGTTGCATATTCGGATACCTTACTTTTCATCCAACCTCCATACAATAGAGATAGCAGCAGCCTCGTTATGATTTGTTTTATTCCTTCATCTTCCTTGTTTACAGCATTATTTTAATTTTTTTTAATCTCTACTGAGTGCATGATGATCCAACATGCTCTTTCACAGCGACAAACAAAACCAGAGCCTCCAACAGTGCTGAAGTTCTGAATGGTAAAATAGGCAGATAATATGGACTTAAACAAATGTAAAATGATATATATGAAGGAAATAAGTGGTGGAGAGCAGTACTAGTGTAGCACTGCCAGCAAACTTTGCTGCTGTGCTATGAGGTCTGTTTTCCTGGTTATTTCTAGCGCATTGAAAGTTCTAGTGCAGGCCCATGGACAGATGCTGCCACCATGAAAACTGGCCTTACTCTTACCTTGTTATTTTTAACCTTTATTTATCCTGTGGCAGTTCCTTTAGTTTCTTTAAAGATTTTGTGGTAAGGGACTTGCTGACTTACTTTCTGGGAGTGGGGAGAATCTACTGGACGGTTTACCTCTATGTAGTTTTTACTACCTTGCAAACCTACAATTTTTTTGTTCTTTTTTAAATAGCATGCTGACTTTTCCCACTAAGGATTGTGTAACTGGGTACTCTGTGAGCTACAGAACAGGGCAGAATGCATTGTAGTTTTGGTCTTCTTTGTGATCTGTGTTGCTTTGTCATTTAAAGCTGAGAAAAGCACACCTCCTTTTTATTCAAATAAATTAAAAAATTACAGAGAGAAAATAATTCTGCACTTGTTAATCCCTAATTTGTCAACAGAAATTATGCACTAACCTTACGAAGTGCATATGAGACATTTAACTGGCTGTTTTTACAAAACCCCAGAAAACCCACTATTCTGTATTTAATGGTGCTTGTAGAGTAATGCTGTGGTGTTAGTGGTAGCTAAGGTTTGAGGCAAACCTTGTGTTTTTAGGAAATCCTCTAAAAAGCATATTGATAAGTATCAGTGAATTAAATACTCCACTCATAGTTAATTAGCCTTTTTTCAGCTATCTGCTGTGCTCGAAAGAAGGAAACATAGTTTTATAAAAAATTACACTAACAGTTTATTTTTGCTGTCTATCCTGTTTAACGTAAAATTCTCAGTTTGCAACAACTAACTCAAAATATTTGAAGAGGCTGCTCTTTCAAAAGAGTTCAACATTGCTCAGTTCCTATTGAAATGTCTTGTAGATTGCCAGGTCAATGTTTTAATCTCTCAATTATTTAATGCATCAAATTAGAGGAAGTATCTAGACAACCTAGATCAGCTGAAGGACTCCATTTAGTATTGCTTCTTCCTTTGTTAGCTCTGAAAAATGTTGTAGTTGTCATCAGCTTTTCTTCAAAATTCTTCTTCTCAGGCCGCATGAGCAGCACATAGGCTACGTATAGAGCATCAGAGGAGAAAGATTCCTACACTAGAATTTCTGTAATGAATAGATGCATGTGCTATATATTAAACAAAACTCTATTGTCACTACTTCTGTTTTGCTCTTTTAATATATAGGAGAGGAGAATGATCTACTTAATGCTCTTCAGCAAATGCTGAAGTATCAGTATTTTACACTCAGAGAGTATCATGTATTTCTCCGCAATTAAGTTGTAATGTATATTACTCTTACTTAAGATTTTAGATGCCATGAACAAGGACTGTGGGATACCACTGAGTCAGTTACAAGTAGACGGAGGAATGACCAATAACAAAATCCTCATGCAACTCCAAGCAGACATTCTTTGTATTCCAGTAGGTAAGATGAAATTGCAGCTCCTATTTTCTTTTTAAAGCTGCTGAGAGAAGATTGGATGCCTTGTTCACTTTTTGTTTTTAGATAGATACATAAATCTTTAGTTCTAATGTCATCAAGGTGACTTTCATTACAAGTCATCATGGTCTTCTCTGTGATTTACTTCAGTAAAACCATCAATGCCTGAAACTACAGCTTTAGGAGCTGCTATGGCAGCAGGAGCTGCAGAAGGAGTTGGAGTTTGGAGCCTGAATCCTGGAGATTGGACAGCAGTGACATCTGAACGATTTGAACCACAGCTCAACCAAGAGGGTAAAACCCTTTTATGTTATCTGAGTTGCAAACTTATCTTTTGACCAACAAGTCAGGTTTTTTCTTTATTGCAGTCTGACATACTGATATAAAATGAATATTCTATGAATATCCTCAAAAATGTTGAAGATCAAGTTGGTGGTGTTTGGCTTAGAGAAAAGTGCATTTCCATTGCTCTTTTCTGCTACCAAATCTTCGTTCACGAAGCCTAGCCATGATTCTGCCCACATTGATCAGCAAGATTGGAGGATGGTTAAAACAATGTAGCTCCATCGAGGAATATGTTGGGGTTTTTTTCTGTCTTCTCTTTCAAAGCAGCTTGGCACTGAGCATTGCAGTCAGTAGCTTTGGATTCATAGCAAGAAAAATCAAAAAAATCTTGAAAATTTTTGATGTGAAAGATGTCTTCTAAACTCCTGTGCATTTGTGAGTTTTCACAGATGTAGAAAGAACAGACTGACTGTTTTGGGGAGATTCCTTTTTTTGGCTTTAAAAAGCTTACATTAATTAATGGGTTTTAGCTAACTATCTTTTTCATCAGTTGCTAAGTGCTTGTGGAGATGGAAAGTATGTACTTGACATAATTAATGCCTGTGCAAGACAAATGCTTTTTTGTCTTTTCAATTTCTTAATTTTTGGTACATAATTTTGTCTTACAATTTGATTATAATTACTTCTACAATCCCTACTTCAAGACAACATTTTCAACATTGAAGGGTTTCTACACGAGTATCAATTGCTTCATTTTGTCCTGCTTGTAAATCTTCTTAATGGTGAACATGCAGAAAATTGATTTTATTTCTTCTTATTGTGCGTAACTGTGGAGTTTGGGGTGGAGGTTTTTTAATTCAAAAAGGGATTTTATATTGCTTTTTCTGCAAACAAGCGATACTGTGCTAAAGAGTGGAAAACTAATATTGTAGTGTTTGGTTTTAAGTACTTGTGGTTGTATTCCTATGCACTGAGAGGCTTTTCTGTTTGCTGGTTTCTTAATTTCAGAAAGTGAATTTCGGTACGCCAGATGGAAGAAAGCTGTACTGAAATCTATGGGCTGGGAGACAACTGAAGCTTCTTCAAATGGTAAACCAAAAATTAATGCAGGTCAAATATTATTAATTAGCCAGTTAGCCTTTTCTGTTCATGCCATCTCTGGACTATTACAGCAATTTAAAGATCATTACTTAAAACCACTGTGGAAACAAAGCAGGAGAATACGTAGTTCTTCCTCTTGAAAGGAGGGCACAAATAATATCTTGTAGGGCTCTAAAAACAGAAAATATGAAATCAAGACTAACTGCAGGTTTTGCAGGGTGGCATTGGCTTACAAAAGAAAAAAATCTTACCTAGAAGAGATACAGCACAATGCTAAGACATTGTAGGGATTTTGTAAACTTTCTTATACTATAACCTCATGTTTTAAAGGAGAAAAGTTCCATCCTGTGATTTTTCTTGCCATATCTTGCCTTTGTCATTTGCTGTATATTATAGAGGGATTGATATCCACATCGAAATCTATTTGACTCATAAGGGTTAAGAGCAAGAAGTTATCATAAAGTGAAGATTTTCATAGACCTATTGTTCACAAGCAGAGAATATAAAAACACACTTGAGGGACTGAACAAGATCTTTCTTTCGAAGTATAGGGCTTTCTCATCTGTCAGGTTTGAATTAAATTAGAACTGCAGTCTTCTGTGATCTATAATTTGAATTTATATTTGAACACTATTTCAGGATAAGTTTTCAGTCCTTAATCATCCTATAACACATCATTTGTGGGCTTTATCTCTATTTCATTTCCCTTTTGTTGGAAAAACTGTTGGAATGAAAAGTATTAGGTAAAGAATCCTCAAAATGTAAACTCCCCCCACAATCCAAAATCTACAGTTGGAGCTCCAAAGCTTCATGAACTCTCTTTATTCTTGAAAGCTAAAATTTTCCTTTTGCCATCCTATATGTTGATTTCAGTAATTTATTTAACATCATGTTTTGCAAACAAGTCTGCCAAGGCTACTGGGAAGGGAAACAGGTAATTTAGCATGAGCAACATGAATCACTTCAGTATTGTTCATTATGATTTAATATTCTGATGCTTCTCCTACTTATATATCTTTATTTCCTTTTGAAGAATAAAAAATTCTGCCTTGAAGAAAGTAAAACTTGATCTTTCCCTTCAGTTCATGTGAAAAGAGACATATTTATCAAAACTTATCTCAGTGATTATCTGGTTCAACACCTGGGGGAAAAATGTTATTTTTCCTTAGTTCTTGCTTTGAAACTTTGTCTTCTGCCTGCTAGGGATAGTTAAGATTGAAGAATATTAGAAATGGGCTCAGCCTAGATAGTGCTGACTGTAGAATTTAGATTTGAATTCTTACATTGAGAGTCTGTTTTGTATTGTTGTGGGGTTTATGCATGATTTTTTTAGTTTTTCTGTGAATGTCACTACATTTGTTATCTTTTGCTGTTCATATGATCTTTAACACATATATTGCAATTTATATATATTTCTCTTTTGATTTGCTTGACTGGAAACACCCTCCCCTGGATGACATCAGGTGACACTAGTATCTTCTCTAGTCTGCCTTTGGGTCTTTTTATTATGAGTAGCATGGTAATGTTAATCGGAGCAAAGTACGTCTCAGGTTAGTTATTATTTGATCTAGATCCCTTTAAAACCTATCTGCACTAGTTTAAGTGTTGGGTTGGGGTTTTTTTGTATTCCGTCTGTTTGTTTCCAGCAAAAATTACTGATGCTTTTTGTTGTTCATGCACACGAATGTTTGAGGGTGTGAATCAGACATAATGCACCGAAGGGAGCCAAGTAAAGGCCATCTCAAATTCATCTTCATGTGCCATGAAATTTGTAGTTGTTAGATGCACATGAAACCTTGAACTCTCCCCTCCCTTTGTATCTATGCAGATTGCACAGTTTATAAAAGGGATATAGGTTTGGGCAGCCTAGCAGAGTTTTGCATTGCCTGCATTACAGTGTGCATTGCAGTTAGAATAAGGTTCCATCCTTTATCCTGTATTTCTTCTTGTAATGTCTCTAATTATTTTGAGGATCTTGTTTAAATGAAGACTTTTTCTTCTGTGCCCAAAAGGCTTCGTGCACCTCTTTGGTTTTTTTGGTCCCCTTGAAACTACTGTATTGTTAGAAATCTTCATCTACTAAATCTATAAAGTATTCTTTTTGTACTTTGCTCTTGATGGATAAGTGAATTAATCTTGTCTAGAAGAGAAGAGACCCTAAAAGGCTTATCTGCAGAACTGGGGAAGGGACTGTGTGCATATGCAATGAAGATGCATCTTCAACTTATTAATATATGACTTATTTTAAAAGAAAATTCTTAATATGGATGACATTGTTATTTGCTTATCCCAGAAGTAACACATCTCATTAAAATATTCTTAGGGTAAGAAAAAGAAGTTCATATGGTGCTGTCATTTCTTCTTTGTTGTTTCAGAATTTCATTCCAAAGAAAGTATTTTACAGTATAGGCATTGTTGCTGCTTAGTAAGCTGTTTGAGGGTGGTTGTTTGGTTTTCTTTCTTTGTTTTGGTTTTGGTGGGATAGGCAGGGGGTGTTAATTAGACAGACAATTGAGGACTCTAGCATGCTCCTATGATGATGTGTTTGTATTTTGTTTCTACTCATTCAGCCTGAATTAACTATTCAATTGTAATTTTTCTTGCATGGAACGGACTGTCAGAGCTTGTAGGAGAACTAAAATCAAACTAAACAAATGCTAGGCAAAAATCAAACTGAACAAATGGATTCACATTAATTTACTAACTCTGGAATGTATCTGTGAATTAGAAAAATCTAAAAATCTTGATTATGAAGAATAAAACAAAACCAGCTGTGAATAAGTGGGTAAATTTTTAACAAGCTGAACAAAAGCAACTTGAATATAAATTCCAGGTCAAGTTCTTCACTACATGGAGGATACCTAAAATAATATGAAAATCAATGAAAAGTGGGGAGATAAGCAACTTAAATTTTGGATTTATTGCTTTTGAAAAACAACTAATCACTAACCTGCATATAAATATCTAAACTTGCACTGCTGGAACTCATAAGAAAAGATTTTTTTTTCTCCCTTCCTTAAGCATGTCAGTGCCCTTCTGACCCACAAGTGGGAAACATCACAGCTCACTGTGGCCTTAAGAAACCGTTTTGTCCTTGTTTTCAGATAACAGTGACTATCAATATGGTTACTCTTACTATGTATGTATAGTTGCTATATATACACCAATATAATTACTTTACTTGGTTTATTATTTACATGGTAAGCTTTGGGATGGGAGAAGTTGCAAGAAATTTCCTGCTCATATTTGTTTTAAAAATGATGACGAATGATGACGTCTCAAAAGAAATAGCAACAGTGATGATATGTACAGGTTGCAGTTTTGCCCAGCTATGTTCTAGGGTAGAATATGATATATAGAATTTGTGTTGCTATTGGAGCAGGGCTGCTTCCCCCTTAGACAATTTGGTAAATATTGTTTTGCTTTTAAAAGCCAGAACTTCCTGAGCAGACTTTCCTCCTAATTCAGTACAGCAACTCCATTTAATTAATTTGTTACATTCTATCTTTTAATGAAACACTGGAACTCCAGCACAGTCATCAGTGTAGTAGGTTTGAGGATTGAATTTAGTGAGGACTGAATTCATCCTTCATGTGCTGAAACAGCAGTAAGTCTTGCATGGCAACAGTCCTGTTGTTGAATGTGTCTCTCTAGGGCAGGGCCATGATTTTACAGCTACTGAAACACGAAGGAAAAATCTGCTTTGCCAGAATAGAGAACACTAACGTGGCAAAACTCCATTTACAGAACTGCTAAACTGCCTTTTCATGTGGCATCTGATGACTGAATTTGAAGAACAATACTGTATTCCATTATATCAATTCATAATTCCATCAAAATCCAGTCAATTACTTGTACCTTATTTTATAATCTTCATTCTTCTCTCCCAGGGGAGAAAGGGTCATTAGTTTCTTTTATTTCACTATTGAAGCAAGCTGTGTATAGCAACTGGAATCCTTATGCTAAGATTTTGTCAAGTTTTTCACACTAGTTTTAGAAGTGGACACCCGAGAGATTTCAATATATTTTATAGCTGTACATTTTTTTTTTGTGGGGTAAGGGTAGAGTTAACTATAAGGATCCTATATTTTATTAGACTCAATAAATAAATGCCTTTTCGTACTTAAATTGGCATCTCTCAATTGAGATATAGTGGGGATTGGCTATATATGGGATCTTATGTGACATCTGGGGTATAAAGTCCTTTGATTTTATTCTCACAGAATGAAATGTCAGTGCTGATAGTAGTACTGTATTCTTCCTGCTTAAGTACCCTGTGGGGGTATTTTTAATATTCTGTTTGTCCTTTTTAATTTCTTGTGTTGTGATAGTTACTGCCAAATTGCATACTGGTTTACATATAGGGATAACTATGCAGTTCTGCAAGATAGTTGCAATAATATTTCCCAAATTTCTGGAAGCTGAGCTCTTATTCAGAAGAAAATATGCTTAGATTGCCTTTCTTCAATTCTTTTACTTGTTAAAAATTTACCCATCTTAATCGTGTGACCTCTGCTCTCCTGCTGTGTTCACATCCCACACGCTTAAGTGCTGGCTTATCTGGTGTCACAAGACACATCTAATTTATAACTGCAGTAATTGAAAACAAAAGTTGGTTTTACTGAATTCCTCTTACAGCTCAGCTGTGTTATAAAGTATTGTTAAAGTTTTAGAGTAAATTCTATGTTCCTAATGCATGCTTTTTCTTTTTTAAGATAAATGAGACTACTTAGTGGACATGATGGATGCAGCTGATTTTTTTGTCGCGGTTTGTTTTGTTGTCGGAAGAGATTCTACCATCAACGTGATTATGCTGCTTGTGTGGTTCAATATATTCATGAATCCACCTGTCACCAGTCTCTGAGTAACCTTCCAGTGGTGCACTGAAAATTCAGTCTTCAGCCCTTCATTACTCTGTTCCCTTCCCCATCAACTCCAACTGCACTGGAGGCCTTTGCGTGGAGTATCACACGTCATCCTCTAAAATTTCACAAGCCCAAGGTTTGTTTGAGAAAGCGGTATAACAAAAACCTACAATCTCTGAGGTAATGATGGCAGATGTTTAGCTGTCCTTTTCAGGGGTTTGGTACTTTATGCAACACACTGCAGAAAGTTAATGATGCACTATAGAACTTTGTAAACATCTTACAATTCTTCCAGCTGGTCTGAATTTTCATAGGTCTATGGTTGCCAGAAATGTTTTATTGTAGTGGCCACGGGTCTGAAACACCTTCAGTGGTACAAACCTTTGAAACACTAGCCCAGAATGGCAAACCAGTAGCACACAGTGCCACTGGTTTGGCAATGAATAGGTTGCTGATATGGCCCACAGAGTACTGTTGAAGTGTTCAATCACAAAATTTGAAAGTTCTGTTTAGCCTCTGGCACATTTACCCATTATAAGTATTTAAGACACCAAGTCATGTAGCTGTACCTTTAAAGAGATGGGAGTAAATAGATGTTTTGGTTAAGGCCATGTTTCATCTTCATCTAATTTAGAAAGACAAGTTTGACTCAGCATGATACTGACAGGACAGCTGCTTGGTCCTCAGCAACTGGGAACTCTTAAAGCTACTCTGTACAATGCACTTTTCTTGACCAATACTGCACATATTCTGTTGTCCTGCTTAAGGATATTTTAGTGACTATTTGTTATATTTTTGAAAGTTGAAATTAACTTAGTTTTCCTTAAAGAGGGTCCACTCCAAACTAAATATTAGCTCTTTAGTTCTTGATTTCATTTAGTATATCTCAGGGACCACAATCTCCCTTTCAGTTTCCACCTTCATAGTTTTAACAGGAAGTTGTCGCAAAATATACTGGGACAATCCAAACCCCTGGCTCAGAGGAGTAAGTACTTGGCACCTGAAATGGGCCACTGGAATTCACAATGTGCTTGTCAACTGAGTCACATCCACTTCGAAACCTTTTGTTTTCCACATGTAAAGGAGTGAGACAACAATCTTACCTTCAGCTTTCCTGTTTATACCAACAGCATCCCAAATGCCAACCCTATTGGTTAGGTCAGAGAAAAGGTGTTCTTGTATAGTGCCCTTAGGTGGGTATGGAATGGTAGCGAGACTAAATGTGGGAACAACATGGAGAATTTCAAAGGTGTGTGTAAATGCACTAGGAGTTAAAGGGAGCATTTTTGTGTACGTTTGTCCTTAAGGATTTTTGTTTTTAACAAAGCTTGTTTTTCTTTTTTAAACTATGATTAGAGGCTTAGTTTTTAAAAAGATGTTAAATATGTGTGTCTGAAGCAATGGATTGCACAGAAGTTCAGGTCTGTACAATATATTTAATATCAAGTGCATATTAATTGCCTTTTTATTGTCAAGTGCAATGACCTTTGAAAATGTGACTTTCAATTTAGAAGTTAGAGAAGGAACATTTTCGTCCTGTGGTTGCATGTATAACTTCAGCAGAGAGGGGGGATTTTTGTGCACAGGTGAAAATACATCATTCAAATCCTGTCTCTTCTGTAAATACTCATATGTGAGGTGTGACAGCTAAAATTTCTGATGTTTCCAGTTTGTATTGGAGAGGTGAGGAGTGAAAAAAGAACATGATCCCATAGAAAAATCTTCATACTTCTTACCTTTACTCTGAGCTGTTGCTGACCCCGCCATACCCCAAGGAAGAGGAGGAACAGCAGCTTGTGGAGCACAAGGGGCAGGGGCAGCACACACCTCCAACACTGGACTCCTGAGTATGACGTCTTGCCAAAATCACTGAAGTGCTGAACCTGGGAACGATTAACGCTGACATGTTGCCTTTGCCCATGACACATGAGGCAGGGGAGAAGCTCGTACATTACAATTAGGAGAGGGATTTTTTGCTGCTTTTCTGACACAATTCCTATTAATTTTTCACTGAGTAAAAATCATTATTTTATTTTCAATTGCTGTCACAAATGTTTTTTAGGAGTTTCACACCACTGTTAACTTTCTACCAACATAGTTGAAATATATTGTAAACTGCCTGTTGGCGGGGAGGGGACAAACTGTTCGAGTTAGCTTTTTGTGAAGCTGTGATTTATTTTTTTCTATAAATTACGAATTTATAAATTCTTAATTGAGAAATGCATTAACTTGGTATTAAAGTACCATAAATTAATTGATATAAGGTGTTGGTTTACTCTTGTACGTTATCTTTTGGAAATATTGTCATTATCTCTCTCACAGACATGCTTTAACTTGCTTAGATGTACAGGTCAAATATATGCAGTACTGCCTTCTGTTTCAGAGATACATTTAGTCTCAAGGACTGGATCAGGAATCACATTTCCTCAAGTCCCTCCATGTTCAGCAAAAAGCAGGAAAATACAAATGAAACAGAAGGTAGGAACATAGTACAGGTTTGATCCAAAGGGATGGTGGGGCCAATACACCAAACGCTTTTTGGTCTTATCATAGTCTGGTGATTGCTACAGATTCAAAGCTGTTACAAGCTGGAAGGAGAAATGTCCATGAAATGGGGCACCGGCCATAAGGTGCATAAGGTGTTTCTGTTATTTTAAGAAAGAGGCATGGGGGTGTATGTGGTGGGTTCACTGAAGGAGTGTGCCTGCCGAATTCTTATTTGTTCTGTCTGTTTGTGGCTTCCAGCTGTCTTCTACACATGTAGTGCTCCATGATTATGCAAGGATACAGCCTTCATTTGTAGTCTGAACAAATCTTTAGTCCCCTATATTGAAATCAGTTGTGTGAGTCAGAAACAACACACACACAGGCACCCTGGAAACAAAAAGGCACTTAAATTTCACATCAGCACCCCAACTTTAAGTAACATGTTATTACTCTTGCTCAATATCAGGCTTCTCCCTTGGCTCGTGAGACTCCAGTGTTTTCCTTTCACACGGCAAAGGTACAGCCTTGCCCTTAACTGCCCTGCACCAGAGTGTACTTAAATTCTGTGACTCATCAAGCTGGATTATTATGAGATTAGAACTTTATTAATTTAATTAGTATCAGAAGTTTATAAATAAGTTTTGTTCAGCAAAGGCTAATACAATGTTTAGTCTATTACTTGAACTCTATGCACTATAAACAAGCTTCTTAATATCCATGTCAGCATCCAAGGTAAAATCTTTCCCTCTAAAGAACCCTAGATCTGTATCAGGTGTTGGAATGCTGTCCCATTACAAGCTGCAGCCTGGACCCAGTATGATATTTTTTCTTAATTATTATAATTTACTGGAATTTATGGAAGTAGTACTCATCAGTCCTGGAGATACAGACAGGCAAATGAGTAGCAGTCCTTTAAAGCTGGGAAGTGGCACAGGAACACTGCTGGAATGATTTGTCCAGATGGACCTATGCTGTCCTGAGGGATCTCGCCGGGCTGGAGAGAAGGGCTGGCAGGAACCTGACAGAGCTCAGCAAGGGAAGTGCCAAGTCCCACTCCTGGGAGGAACAAACCCAGGCCCTGGGACATGCTGGGGACCAACCTGCTGGGAAGCAACTTTGCAGAAGAAGTCCTGGAAATCCTGGTGGACTCCACGTGGAACCATTGTTTGCAGCAATTGTGATGAAAAAGGCAAACAGCACCTTGGGCTGGATCATCACCAGCAGGTCAAGGGAGGTGATTCTTCCTCTCTACTCAGCCCTGGTCAGACATACCTGTTGCACAGAGAAGTTGTTGATGCCCCATCCCTGGAAGTGTTCGGTGCCATGTTGGATGGGGCTGTGAGCTAGCTGGTCTCATGGAAGGTGTCACTGCCCATGGCAGAGGGGTTGGAACTGGATCATCCTTAAGGTCCCTTCCAGCCAAAACCATTCTATGATTCTGTGATACCTGGAGTGCTGGAACCAGCTCTGGGATTGCCAGTGTGAGAGAGACACAGGCATACCTGAGGGATACCTGTGGCAGGCCACAAAGGTGGATAAAGTGTTGGAGGATGTGTCATATGGGAGAAGCTGAGACACCTGGGACCACTCTGCTTGGAGAGAGCTCAAACATAAATTCCTGCCACATCCTAAAGGCCATGGAGCCAGACCCTTCTCAGTGGTGCCCAGTGACAGGACAAGAGGCAAAGGGCACAAGGAAACACAGGAAACATTCAAACAAAAGAAAACAATGTTTTACCCTGATGGTGATCACACAAGGGAGGAAGTTGCTTTGAAGGGTTGTGGGGTCTCCATCCTCCAAGATACTCCAAAGCCGATGGGATATGGCCCTGGTCTCGCTGACCCTGCTCTGAGCAGGGTGTTGTTCCAGACAATCAGAGGTGCCCTTCTGCCTTAGCCCATTAGGCCTGGCTAGGTCAGCCACAGCTCATCTCCAGCAAAGGCTCAGGGCTTGAGCTGGCTCAGAATAAATGACGGGGGAAAAGTCCATCCTAGTTTACTTGGGCAAAACCAGTTCACTTTGTATGAACAGTTGTCACCCACTGTTGTATTTCAACATTATTCAGCTGGCATTATTATTCTGTTACCCTGTGTACGTATTTGCTTTGGAAGAGTCAGGCCTATTGTGTGGGCTGATTGTCTGGCTTGGTTTAGTCCTGAGAGACATTCTTTCAAGCAGCTGCAGTGTGAGTTCAAGTGGAATGATTGCTTTAGACCGGTACCCTATTTTTCATAGGGAGTTATACCACCAGGTGGTTCAAAGTAGCCCAAAAGGCAAGCATGGGATAACGTGTTTCCAAAGGTATCACAGTTAAATTACCATTAGCAAAACCTAAAAATATGGATTCCTTAAATTTTTGTAATAGAAAGACATGAGTTTGGGAGTAATTTCTTTCTGTCTGTAGTGTTTATTCTTTAAACCTTTGGGTTGCCAGTCTGGGGGTTCCTTCTCTGACTGTTGTTCAAAGTACATCCACTTCAGTTGGAAGGATCTCCTGGATTTTCAGCTCTGCAGGGATGAAGCACTCCGAGAAGTGAAGATCCAGCAGCTCTCATGTCCTGATCACCTGACACACTTCTTGGGTCTTGTGCAATTGGCAAAGCTCTTGCAGACAAGATGGCACTGGCCATCAGTTGTCACTGTCTAGAACAAGCGTTTTCCCTCCCACCACTAAAGCCATTGCAGTTGTATTCTGTTTGGTTTGGTAACAGGAGGGGTTAGTCAGTGTGCTCAACAGCACCCACATTTCCCATGCTACTTCATAAACAGCTTCAGGAGTTTTGAGTATATAATTTCAGCTACTTATTTTTTTGCTAAGTTTTCTAACTGCATCTTCATTTTGAAGAACTGACTCTCCAGCAGAAGAAACTGCTTTAACAAGGTAAAATGCTTTTAGAGATCTCACAGTACAAGTACTGGAGGCATCAGATACTTCCCAAGTTTTCATGGTTTTGTTTTAAGGAAAATGAGGAAAGGAGGGGAATCTGGAATGAGCAGGAGCTATGTCTTCATTGTGAGCAAAATACAAGTTAATAACTTTAATATTGTTCTCAGATAAACTTCAGGACATGTATTATTAAGTCTCTTTAAGACACTCTCCCTCAGGAAATAGGTTTGAATCACCAACACAAACTAATCTTATTTGGACCTTAGTCTTCAACAAGGTGCAAACCACTTCATGTGCAACATGATGCCTCTGTTCTCTGACTCTATAATACATAAGTCTTAAAGAAAACAAACTGCACCTTGCCTTGCTTTGGATTTCAGCTCATTGACAAACTTCTGACCTGAGTTCATCGGGGGCTGTCATACCCAGTGACACATTTCAGATCATTTCTTTAACTGTTACCTGTCTTTTTGTTTGACTGCTCATTTCACACCAACGAGTGCATATAATGCAAGCTTTGCCAAACTTCAGGATGTTAAGTAATGTTAAGTAATGCTAAGCACAGTTCATATTAGTATAATTAATAATTAAATTCAATGAAACACAATCATGCTGACAGATTTTATTTGCTAATCTTGAAATAGGTTATTTGCTTATTCATGAGGGTGTGAAATACTGGGTCTTGATGTGCAAATGAGCTATGTTGCATATAGGAATATGCAGGTATGGTTTTATTTTTCAGTGTGTGAGGTAAGCCCTGAGGAAAGGCAGAAAAAGACATACTCAAATTTTTGCAGTTCAGAACACACAGTGTAACGCAATGGTAGATCAATATAACAAGCAACAGGATGGTTAAAGGTTATAAAGTAGGATGACACTGGTTTACAGAATATCTTTAAACATCTGAAATTATTGAAAGATTTCATTATAGCTTCTTTAAAAAGTGGTAAATCAGCTATTCTGACTTGCTTTTCAAAATTTGATGAAACTATCACAGCAGTATTTGGCACGGTATTGTCAAAATGAAAATGTTGAAATCATAATTTAAATATTTATGCAAAAACATGAGTCACAGCTCTACTACCTTACAATAGAAACAAAGATAACATCAGCATGCGAGCAGCTCACTACACGGTAGATCAGTACTGACAAACTAGTTTGCAGTTAATGTAGTACTAAACACATATGAGGAAAGAGAGTGAGCTCTTTCAAAATAATAAAAAAAAAGTGGTGTGATAATTCTTGTTTACAGATATTCCCCTAAGATTGTTAATGTTACAAATTTTCACCTAAAAGTCAGGAAGTTCCAGTACCAAGGTTACACACAGACCTAGTAGTTCATATCCATTAAAGTATAATTAGGTAATTTTTTTTCTCTCAATGGATAATTCATCTTGGACACTGCCTAGACTTTGAAATGAACTGATGTTCCATAGTGAGGAAAATGGATTTAGGATCTGTGCATCTTCTGTTTCTTTTTTATTTTGAAGTTAAAAGATTTGTAGGGCATAAGACACGAAATCTCATTATTGTGGTGCTTGAAATTACACTGAGCTACAACCGTTGCACAGACGCCTCCAAGGTACCTTTCACTCTCTTCTCTGACCCTGTAAACAACACAAAACAAAACTAGACTTGGTGTCAGTTAAAGCATTTCTGTCTCAGAATGGGAACAAGTTGCTGGGGTTTCTCCATCTGTCCCCTCACCCTGGAGCAAGTCTGGCAGTCTTAGGGCACACGTAATCATGCATCTGTATGACAGGCAGTGTCATACTTTAAAGATGCATTTTTCAAACCACATACTCTTTATCCACTTTTATAGTACTAAATCCTGCCTCTTGACAGACAGCCATGTAGTTGCAGCCCAAATGAAACACTAATACAGAGAGATGAGCTAAATAAGAGTTCTACTGAAGTCCACACGTTGGGTGTTTGTTGGGGTTTAGTGTAGTACCTTGTAGGAGTTCTGATGGGTCTGGCTTACATCATGTCAGGAAAAGAGTACTGCTACTGGAAAACAGCATTCAGGAGAGGAAAACGTGTCTGATGCACTGGATAGTTGCTTTTGTATAAATTCAAATACCCCCTCTCCGTCCCAGCTTCATGCTGAAGCCAGGCCCACCTGAATGCCTTTGCCAGCAGAGCTGTGCTGCCTGTGGCCATAAGGGCACTTTGCTGGGTTGATGACTTTGTGCCTGCACACACCAGATGTAGTGGCAGTGCTGTGCTTTCACTGCCTTCATGGGCGTTTAGGTGGGGACTGATCTAAAATCTCTGTATTAGCACAGCAAAATTGCTTTGCTTCTTTCTTGTTTCTCTGCATTAAGAAAGGCTTTTGCAGAGCTCACCTTGGCATCTTGGGCTTGAACTAAACCAGGCTGTTATCAGAGCAATTTCAACAGCTCGTTTTTCAGGGCGAGTCACATAATGCTTCTAACAAATTAGAACAAATACAGTCTATTCCAAAGTAATCTTTCTTCAGCAAAGACAAACTTTCCAATCATACAAGAAAGGAATTAAGAGTTAAAAAAAAAGCCCCCAGTGACAGCATCACTTCATTTGGATCTGTCCACAGGTAAGATCAATTGATTCCTACAGACTCCTTTATCCTTGGTTTGAGCTTTAGTAGCATCCCATATGGTGGAAATTTTCCTAAGAACAAAAAATAAATCTGTCGCTGCTGTCATTTTCTTACCAGAGCAGATGTTAAGGAAATGTGGTCCTGACTGTAAAAATGAACCTCCTGTTTAATCAGTTGAGTAACTAGACATTCCTTGCCCTATGTCTCATCATTTAGCAAGGAATATTTCATACACAACAGTCATTTGCATATATATTTATTATGTTATTATGTTAATTTTCAACAAACATACATTTGTTTTCCTTCTTTGACATTTTCATCATTTGCTAGTGCCACCTAGGTTAACATTAAGTAAATGCCACAAGTCACTTGGGAGAAAATAGTAAATGATGGTGCAGTTTTTAAACAACTGCAATATAAACAAACCAAAACATGTCTATATGATTATGGTAAGTTCTGCTTTAAATCTGAAGCTTTTGATTGATTAAAAATTAAAAGTATAAATTGCATTTTCTGAACAGAGGAGCTTTCTTAATCATATTTTCCCTTTGTTGAAAAGTACCATCTGTTTATAATTTAAAAAAAGACACTTGTTGAGTGTGTTAATTTCTTAAGGAATCTCAATTCATTTATAATTAAAGGCACTCACTTGGCAGTTTGACAAACAGAAGCCCTTTCTTTATTCAGGAAACAAGCCATGCACAGGCAGCACACTGAGTCTTGCTCTCTTCCCTTCGTGCATCCCATTACAAGCAGATTCTTGCTTCCAATTAAACCTGGGCCACCTTTTTGGACATTAGGATATCTGCTGAGATTACACTTTGTCCTTGTGTATGTCCTTGTTGGATATGTACCGAAGGAGTGTTTAACACCATGGTCAATGGGTGATCAAACAATACCGGCCTTCTGTCAGGAACCTGTGGCTGGATCAGTCAGGTAACAACCTGGCATTGTTCTGGATCCCATTCAGTTGCCTTCTTTCCTTCATTTTTCTTCCCTTTATTCACTATCTGTTTTGATATGGGCACACATTGTGTGTTTAAATGGCTAAAATAAGACTAACCATTTCTTGCTTGACCATTGCTGTGTGGGAAATGTCACTCATTTATTAATTATTCTGCTGTATTTCCTTTTTTAAAAGTACCTAGCTGTTTATCCTAGCAAAGATGAAAAGGGCAGAGTCCCTTAACCCTGGTCAGCTGTGAGTGTAATCATCCTGTTTGCTATGCTTACAGTTGCATGGAAATTTAAGCCTAACTTTGTACCCATTGAGACTAGTAAGCCTCCTGGGCTGCATCCCATCACCCCTGTGAGTGTGTCTGGAAGTCCCTTAGGAGCACAGAGCCAGCCCTGGGAAGCAAAATCATACTTCCCTCTGTGTGGCAGCACGAGAAGCCACACACACCAGCTCCAGTGACTCCCTCCAGACACAAGGCAATAAAAATATTCTTGCCTCCATTGCTCATTGCATTCAATGGTTTGGCGTTCTCTTTGCTTTCCCTAAAAACTGAGCACACAAGCTGAAGCCATGTGGTTCCAATGCCCCAGTAGAGATGATAGGCCATGAACGCCCCTCTCTCTTTCCATTGTCTGAAATCTGACCTTCCAGAGTACAGCAGGAGTCATCAGATGCCCTGGGAAGCAGCTGGAAGGGAGGCATGAACTGCCCCCCAGCACCTCCTCGCCTGTAGGGAAACCCCTCCCTGCCCCTGGTGTTTGGGATCTCGGCAGCTGGCCCTAAACTCATGCCCAATGTGCAGCACAAGGTGGTACTTTTGTGGTGACTTCAGAGACTTTGAGGAATAATTTTGCACCATGCTGGCAATTCACCTGGGGTCACACCAGGAGTCCGGGATGCTTTTGCTCAGAGCTGTCACCGCATGAGCTAGACAGATACATGCAGTTTGATCAAATTCCAACTCCTTAACTAGGATGGCAGTCGTGGTCGCTCCCACTCAGCCATTTGCTTCATGTCAGAATCGCCCAGGGGACATTTAGAAACCTGCCAGGAATCTTGAAAAAAAATAAAACCAATTTAAAAATCCAGAATACTGCAATTGCACGTGTTTATCAAATTTCTCAATTAAACTGTGTAAAGGAAGTGGACTTAAAACACTACAAAAGTTTTAATTAAAATTTATATCAATATGTAAAAGGAACCCACCAACTTTTGTAATTAAATCTTGGCAAAAGGGTTTTAATGGAAAATGCCAGTGTGCAAACTGCAGTAACTCTGTAAAGGTACTCAATATGTTTTTCTCTGCTGCTGTCCTGATGGAGTAGGAAGGAGAATTAAAAAAACATGCCAAAACCTCTCTACACAAGAGTGGATATTAGTCACTTCAAATTCTTTCCTGTTTAATAGAATGCATTAGCTTAACTTTCAGAGGGAGGAAAGTAATATTCTCAGCGGTGAAAAACAGCTGGGCATCATTAACAGCTTCAAAGGGGAGGTGGTGCTTTCATCAGTTCCATTTCCCTTCCCTCCCTCCTCCCTTCTGTACCCTATTCAGAGCCATAGCTTTCTTTTCCCTGTTCCCACTTAACTGACTCCCAATTACAG
Source organism: Neopelma chrysocephalum (assembly GCF_003984885.1). Lineage (NCBI taxonomy): Eukaryota > Metazoa > Chordata > Aves > Passeriformes > Pipridae > Neopelma > Neopelma chrysocephalum. Next base: position 7,721,032 of record NW_020897737.1, read on the forward strand.
CTTTCTGGGAAAATGTAGATGGATTTTTTGAGATTTCCTTCTGTGTTTTGACAAGCAAGGCACTGATGTGCAATGTTCAACAAATTTTCTTTTCCTTTGGATTATATTCCTTTCCTTTGTTTGAACCACCTCTGCAAAAAACAAGACAGTGACAGAAGCCACCCTACACCATGTGTGCCCGAGCCCCCCTTCTGCTGGCTCCTCCACAAGTGGAGATGCAACTTTTATATCAAAAGGACTTGCAGCTTTTATTATGTTCCCTCCTTTTCCCATACACAGCTCTTGTCTCCACAACCGTGGCTGCAGCACACTGTGGATTCTGCTCTGGAGGGCCTCTGTTCTCCCCTTGACCTTCTGGAGCAGAAGGCAGGCTGTGTGCTGGCCTGGCTCTGCCACATCCAAGCTGTCACAGCTGCATAATTTGAAAAATAATCTGATTTTAGGGTACCTATGAGAAGGTGGTGGTGGCCAAGCACATTAAAATTTCACAAAAGACTTGTTTTTCTGCAAGTGCACTCTGACTTCCACCCATACCACTGGTCACTCCGTGCAGGTTTCACCATCGATCGCATCCCTTGGCATAACGTGGTGGAAGTTGTCTGGCACTGCTCCGGGAAGCACACACACTGCACCTGACTAAGGGCCTGGAGTACGTATTTATTAGGCTTAAACCCCTGCTGGTCTGTGATATGTCACTGATAGGGCAGGCAGAAACTGGGGATCAGGGGATAATGGTGCCCTGGGGATAGTGCCCTGCAGTGACGGCCCCTCTCGAGCTCACCCAGGTCACAGATAAAGTGTTGCACTGGGCTTATTTACAGACACAGCAGGGAAAGGGAAGAAGCAGCTCCCCATTTAACACGCTGGGTTTAACAATCCATCCCTAATGCTTCCTATTTAATGCACACTTCATACAAGATTGGCATCATTTCTTTCTAGGCAAAGAACCTGACTTAATGCAATTAACTCTGTGTTGGGTGGAGAGGGCAGGTGTGATGAGGTGGGTGGCCACCCACATCCAGCTCCTGCAGGGACCATGGCACACTGAGAGCTGCCCTCCGGTCCAGACCTTTCTTCCTTGCTTTTTCACTCAGTCTCAAGAATGGTCAAAAAGCCCCCAGCAAACCCAAGGGGACATTTTCCTCTCCTTAGCCCAAATCTTCCCCTCTGTGCTCTGTCGGCAGGAGGAAGAACAAATAGAAATGGCTTTTATGTGGTCTAGCTTTTCTCCCTACTGCTTTTCTGTTGTTGTCTTTGCAGACAGAGAAATTTTGGTGGTTTATGAGAAATAAGAAAGTCTCTGCCTTTTGCAACTGCTGCTGCCTGTTGCTCTCCCCAGGAAAGAGATGTTGTCAAGCCAAGAGGAATTTATTTGGGGCAGTCCAGTAGCTGAACACCAGATTTTGCAGGATTAGCTCCAGTCAGAGACAAAGTGCCATCATTAAGGATATGTCTGGAAAAGGTCACTAAACAGAATTGTTAGCCTGTTTATTTCTTCCTTCATATGGTAAGGATCCAGTGTTATCTGGATATTACTGTACCCAGTGCTATATTGAAGATGAAACTCCCTGTTCTCCCATACTCCATCACCCAATGCACATATTTTTCTCCTGATTCCTGCTTATCCATTTGGCAATACGAGACCCTGCTCTTTATTCATGCGTTAGGAAAAGCCCCAGTGGCACTTCTGGATGGTCAATAAATGAGTTACAGCCAGTGGCATTCGATTACTTACATCTATACCCAAACAGGTTTCAGTGATTCAGCCGTGGTTCTGTGGTGGAAGGTAAAGCTCTTCACCAGTAAATTGCTCTTCCCAGAGGGTCAGGGGTGGATGTTTCTCACTGCCACCAGCCCCCCTGTTACTCCCAGCATTTTAACACATAAGGAAAGCCATTACATCTCACCACTGCCCCAGGGACGGTGTGTTTACCAAATGAGGAAGGTGCACATCCTAAGGAGCACAGGCAATAATCAGGATTTATCCCCTTCCTGCAGGGGACTACAGCAGGTTTCACAGCCACTGGTTTTTTGCTTTTCCACTTTCTCCCTCCCTGGGGATCACTTTTCCACCTAATGGGATTGCCATTGTTAACTTTAATTATTTTAATCCAATTTTCTCTGTGCTTAGAGCCCTGGATTAAAAATATTAATTGCAGGTATGGTTGTGTATATATATATGTATATGCATATTTTAACGCTTCTAGTTTTCATCTCTTCTTAAGCTTAAGGAGAAGATAAAAATAATTATTTTTTTTCAAATCATGTAATATTTGAGTCATTGGACTTGGCAGTATGTTTATGTCCTCTAACTGGAGTTTGGAAGACAACTGTCATATAGGTCTGTTGGATCTACTAGAGATTATACATCTTTTTTTTTTCTCTGTGATGTAGAGTAGTGTGAGTACATCAGGATTATTCCACTTGAAGGTAATTATTTTTCCATTACCTCCCTTTGTGAAGTGTTAAAAGAGAAACTTACACTATAGGGCTTCATACATTTATAATATGTCAAATAGCTCATTTTTATTTTTTACTCCCTTTTTTAAATGAAATGGTATTTTCTGCTTTTTAGGATTTGATCTGTAACATGATGAATCATTGTCTTAATTGTAGTTTGATATTTTTTTCTGATGCGGCACATGAAAGTGAATATGGCAGTTTCATTATTAGAATGCGAGAAGGTCACAAACTATTCTAAAATCAAAATGTGAGTAGGTGGATGAATATATAAAATCCTTGTAATTATTGTGCTTTCCAGACTGCATGGTGGAACTTGTATTATTTATATTCTGTCACAGATCTATTACATATTAACTGTCATGAGCCATCAGCTCCAGATCAAGTTTTGAGCCAGTGTGTTTGTTTCCTTGCGTGATCATTTTAGTTTCAAAATAACCTTCATTCTCTTTCTGCTGCTCCTGATGGGGGTAATGAGCAGAGCTTGTATGAAATACCCCAAGGGCAGTTAAAACCCCAGAATTTAATTGCTGGTGAAAAACTACTTTTGCTGGAAACATTTCTATTCCAAGCCCTGATTAGTCATTGAAAATCACCCAAGTGATGCTTATGTAGCTCCTCAGGACAAATATTTTGTAGTGGGCTGTTGATTGAATCTCTAAATGTCTTTGGGGTTTGCTCAGGTCTTCTTTGCTCGTTAATAATGTTTTCAAACACTGAAATTTCATTGGAGAGAGCAGGAATAAGTGAAGAAGTTTTGGGGCTGTGAGCACATCCCTAGATGTTGACTGAACCATGACTAGATCTAATGAGATGTTTACTCCAGCAGTTACCAAGACTATGAATTGGGATTGAGGGAGGGCAGGACACTTTATCCTTATTTTCATCAATAGTAGGACCAGTTTGGCAGTGCCCAAGGACATCTTTTTTATCCTTCCCATAACTAAACAATAGACAATTGAGTGCAAACAATGGAAATAGAAGTGACAAGGGTATCCATTGGGGGTTTAGTAGCTTAAGGGAAGCTGTTGCCAGAAAATCCTGTGCAGTGGCCACAGGCACAAGACCTGCTGTGTGGCTTTTGCCCAGCACACAGGTCACTCCTGGGCTGCTGGGACCTGGCATGACTGATTCCGTTGGCACTTCCCACTGCCTGGCATCCTACAGGCTCCATCAGGCTGAGGAGAGCAGGCTGTGGGGGTGTCACTGCTGTGTGTGCACACCCTGTTTCACCATTTGCTTTAGAAGTCTTGGCAAAGCAGAGCTGAGGGCTGCTGGTGAGAATAAGGGGATGGTTTGATGACTATGAAAGGAAGAAGCCATCAGTCCCTCTCTCCAGTTACCCTTTCTGCCTGACATGGACCTCTCCCAGCAGCAGTGCACACTGGATTTACCCTGCTCCTGCCTGAGCACAAACCTCACAAAATTGCTACATATTGGGCAATACTTTCATTCTTGTATTAACTTGTACAAGGAAAATGTTTGCTTGCTGTTTTCTTAGTAAATGCTACGTGAAGGATTGGTAATTTGATTTTAAGAAAAGGAAAGGTACTGGCATTTCATCATGGAGAAGGATCAGGGAGACCTCTGTGTGACCTTCCAGTACCTTCAGTGGGCTTTGAAAATGGAGGGAGAGGGATTTTTTTTATACAGGCAGTAGTGACAGGACAAGGAGCAATGGTTTTAAACTGAAGGGGGCAGGTTTACGTTAGATATCAGGAATAAACTCTTTACTCAGAGGGTGGTGAGGCACTGGAACAGGTTGCCCAGAGGAGTCATGGATGTCCCATCTCTGGAAGTGTTCAAGGCCAGGTTGAATGGGGCCCTGAGCAACCTGGTCCTAGTGAGTGACATCCCTGCCCATGGCAGGGGGAGTTGGAACAGGATGATCTTTAAGGTCACTCCTAACCCAAACCATTCTACGATTCTATTACTTTAAATTCTACAAGATACATCAACACTTTCCTGACAATATTTAGGCTCCTTTCACCCAGCACTGAAACACAGCTGAGTTTTGATGTGGAGCGCAGCTGGAGTTTAAAGCAAATGCATCAATTTGCTGGTATCTGCTACTGAATCTCTATTTGAAATTGAAGGGAGAGTATAGGTCAGTGTGCTGGGATATCAGCAAATGTGGTACCTCTCATTTCTAATTGCTACAGAACTTTGACGTGAACTTTCGTAACTTTCATATCAACCCAAAGATGTATGTGTGGAGTGCAAAATACAGCCTGTGCTTTGTTTTTTGTCTACGTAAGCTGCCTTTTGTGTAAGTATTTAAAGGGCGAAGTGTCAAAACTAAAGCAGATATCATAATATACCTTTCTGAATTGTGAATCCCTGGCACCTTGATTTTGCAACTAAACAAAACTATCACTGCCATTTGGTAGCTTAAGAGCCTTTTAAAGAAACAATGAAGAAAGAGTTTATTTTATTTATAGCTGAACCGTGATTTAAGATAAATAAATATTTGTAAACCAAAAAATGTCTAGTCATTACTTTTGTTGCATTTCCTCTTGTGCTTTCCCCATCTTTTAGTTGAAGGACAGGAAAGGATTTTAGTTTCCCCTGACAGTGGATTTTTTTCTTTGTCTTTCAGGACAGGCAAATGAAAAAAATGGTACCCAGATCAAAGTGCTGGATGTAATAGCTCTGATCCAGGGAAATGTCTTTGTTCAGAGGAGGTTTGTAACTGTATTTTAGTGAGAAAGAAGTAGGTGTGTTCTGTGTTTCCAGAATAAAAAAATCAGCTTTGACCAAATTGCAGCCTTAGGCCTTCTCCCCAGGAGGGAGAGGAGGTCTGGGTTCCTTGATGAAGGAGAACAATGAATATGCAGATCCAGTACAGCAGTCTCCTAAAGGATTGTCCTTTTAGGAAACTTAGTAAAATGAACAGAACAAATTGAAGTAGAGGAAATCTTGGTTTGTATCTCACATCACAGACTCTGAAATACAGGGCACCTGAACCAAAGTGAAACCACTAAATGTATGGACAGGATGGCAACACTGGAGTAAGAATTTTTCAGGGGAAAAAAAAAAGAAGTTAAAAAAAGTAATAAATGTTTCATTGTCTTTAATTCTAACAGGAGCTGAATCAATAATGGGAAAGGTACCAAAAAATTCTGTATCTCAGTATTGATTTTTATGTTATATTTATCCTTTGAAAGTCACTAGCAGGTCATTACTGAATTGGATAGAAGAGCCCTGGAAAGTTAAGGGCTTTTACCAGCCTCAAAAGTTATGTATTTGTTACTCAAGGTTACAGTGACCGTTTATTTTTGGAAAACCATTAGTTCCACATACTATGCAAGGAAGAACAGTCCCAGCTGTCAGATAACAAACCTGAAGTCTCTGTTGCTGTCTGTGAGGGTTCATACATCATCCTTTATGTTTGGAAAGAAGGAGTTTATTTTTCTAGCCTAACAAATAATTTATTAAGTTTGGCTTTTCAGTTAATCATTACCCAGCATTGCACCATTAGCTGATTTGTGACCCTCATTATTACGATTTTATGTTAAACTTGTGGAATTTACAGGTTGGACCCCTGTATAAATAAATTCTGGATGAACCAAGATTCTGTAAAAAGAAAAAAAATACCAGATCAATGCCTAAAAATTCCCCCCTCCCCTGAGGACGCTTGACAACCTCTGCATTTGTGTGTGTATTTTCAGGGCTTGGGCTGTTCACTCCCGAGTTTCCCACACAGACCCTCCAGCCAAAGGACAACGTGCAGCCCTGTTGTAGCAGCAGTAGCCAAAATTCCCACTGTGCAATGCTTATTTTACAACTTATCTATATGAGATTGCCAGCCAGCCTTCTGTTCAATTACAGTTTAAATTTAAATGCATACTTTTACAGTCAGAAAAAGAATTTCTCTATCTTTTTTCTCTTTCAATATCTCATTTCAGTGCCAGTTTTTCATTTCCCCCTCTGCTTGCTGACTACACTTTCTCTTATAGTTAGCTCTTTTTTTTCTTCTGTTGCTTCATGAAGAAGATATCTTCTTTGAATACTAAACATACAGTAGGACATAAAGAACCAGGAAACCCCCAAGTTAATCCTTCTATCTAGTTATGCTTTACAGCTTCATTTCAGTTTTTCCTTTAATAGACTACCAGCATCATAATAAACTGCTCCAGGTAACCCTTTTTCCTCAACAGAAATTCAGTGTTTTTGTTGGGGTAAAAAAGGGAATTGTTCAGGGAATTTTAAATTAAAGCCTTGACATTTCATAATAAATTTACTAGAAATGCTGACTGTGAATGAGATTAAGGGGAATGTGCCAGGAAGGGCTGTGCAAACCCCTGACACTGCTTGGCTTCATCTGGTGAGGTACCAGTAAATAGCTCCACCTGGATCCTGTGCATAAAGCAAGACTAAATTGGCTAAATTAATTCTGTGTTGTTTGGGGGAGTTGTGAAGATTAGGGAAAAAAAATAAAGCAAACCCCAAACCCCCTGCCACCACTGGTTTATTCCTCACTGATTCTTCTTTTTAGCAGGTAAAAGATGATCAGGGTGTTAAAAATAGCATGGTATTTATAATTTATTCAGTTGTTTTTCTTTCAGGTTTTGGTGCCCCAGTTAATAGAAGTGGTGTTCAGGCTTTCTTTGAAGAAAAATAATTTCAAACTTTTCCTGCAGTTAGGGATTTTTTGACAAGGGCTTTGTGCTGAGTGTCTTCTTCAATAATTCTGTAAACTGCAGTAAAAGAGAGTTACACTGAACCTGAAACTCAACTGCAGCATCTTTTATATTCTTCCAGTGTGTAATGTCTGTAATTTACATAGAATCTGCTGTGAAGTTTTTTTTCCTCTTTGTGAAAAAAAATGCTTCTTTTGCTCTTTTAATCAGAGAACTCTTTGCTGTTTCTTATGTAAATTGACGGGTTTTGCCAGACAGAATGGGAAAAATTTAATTTCTACAGTTTAATTTCTTCTCAATTTTGAAGGATGTGATTATTTCTGTTTAGCTTTTCTGAAAATTGTAGGTCTTCAGGCAGGGATCTTTAAACAGTAATTATTGCTGTCAGAAGGAAAGGGAGAATAAATGGACTGCAAGGTATTTGCTATTACCTTTGAGGATATTCAGCCTTGTTCTAAACGCCTTGTCATTATGTTTACAAGATAAAGTAACCTCTGTGTTTTGGCACAAAATTCTGCTGCCTTTCTTAATGTACATAGTCTGAGCTGTCAAAACAAGTAACAAATAGATTGAAAAGGATGCACTGAGATCTGTGGAACATGTGGACAAAAAAATGCTTTTTCTTACTGAAAAGAGAACTGAGCACATGAACCAAAGAAACTTTTTCTATTAATACTCTTCACCAAGTTCCCATTATTGCAAAGGTGTTTTAGTGCTGAAAATCAGAAATTGCACTAATATTAGAGCTGCTTTATTCCATCTTTTCCTGTGAAATAAAATTGACTTCTATAAATAGATAAAACTGCATGTTCCAGGCTAATATGTTGTTACTCTATGTTGTAATGTCTGTAAGTACTACAGTTCAGATGTTTCAAGAACCCACATCAAACACTGAATGCTGGACACCATGGTTATTGAATTCTCCTAAATATTCCTGTAAAGTATGTTAAGAGAGGGTGTACAAGTATGGGGTGAACAGTAACACTTTGCTGCTGGCAGAGGATGTTGGCTTCAATGCTTCCTCTTGGGAAGAAATTCTTTACTGTGCGGGAGGTGAGACACTGGAACAGGTTGACAGAGAAGTTGTGGATTCTCCATCCCTGGAAGTGTTCAAGGCCAGGTTCAATGAGGCTTTGAGCAACCTGGTCCTAGAGAAAAGTGTCCCTGCACACAGCAGGGTGGTTGGAACCAGATGATTTTTAAGGTCCCTTCCAACCCACAGAATCATCCTGTGATTCTATGATTCCCTAGTCACAAAACTTGGAGTGGTAATAAGGAAAAGGCCAGCTTTGGTTACATTTTTGTATAATTCACAAGATGCTGATTTTTCAATATAACTGAGAAAGATATTATAATATTCAGTAATTTTGGAGTTTGTCAATATGAGAAAAAAATAAATAGTATAATTGGAATAAAATAGAAAGCCAAAACAGTGAGGTTCAGACTGATAAGCCTTGGTTAGGCCTTCCAAATAAATGGGTAAGAAAATCTTTTTGTAACTCTGCTTTCATATAACTGTTGTGCATGATCAGTATTCCGCCCCTCTAATGTTGTAAAGTTGAGAGAAAGATGCTTGTATTTCAAATTTCCTTACTCTCTTCTTTTTGAGAGGAGTGGCTTGAACCATGAAGGATAACCACTACCAGCAAAATGTTAGTTGCAATGTCTTGAATATAATATTTCATGTAAATAACTACACAAAGGTAAGAACGTCTTTCTCTTGTTTTTCTCAGTATCATCTCACTCTTCTCACACCTGAATACCGAATACTGTAAATAAAAAAAGCAATTGGCTGTAGTTTCTCGCAAAATCTGTCACTAAAATCTTAATCTGCCAAAACATTCTTACTGAAGCAGACACACTGAAGCTTTTGCTTCAGCAGGACCTGCATGCACAGCTATAGAACTGAGCTCCCAAATACTCCCTTCTGACCAGGCATGGAAAACAGGCAGCAGTCAGCTACACAGCACTACACAGCACTACCTGACACTCAGATGTCTTTAGTGAGAACTGCACTTGGGCCAGTGCAGTTTCAAAATGGGTAGTTCAGACTGGTTGCCCCAAAATCAGAGACAGAAGGACAGAGGCTCCGAGAAGTGACCGAGATCATGAGAGGACCCTGTGTCCGAGGTAGTGCTGGGATTTCTCAATCCTAGTGGAACAGCACAAGTGGGGATGTCTTTCCCTAGGAAAGTGGCATGACAGGTGTATCAAACACATCCAGATCACACGTGTCCGTGTGTCTGTCACACATCGAGTCTGCAGCATCAGTGACCTGCAGGAGCCCAGCGAGGCCTTTGCCTGCAACTGCCAAAGGCAGTGGAAAAATGTGACAGCTGAAGTGCATGACCTGGAAACAACCTGGATGTCTGCAGAAGTTAAAAAAAACAAAAACAAAAAAACCTGACAAGACAAAATTTATCTCTGGGAGACAGTAAGTTATTCCTCTGGATATGGAACAGGACCCTCATTTGTCAGGGCAGAGAATTTCTTTCAAAGCAGTTTCTCTCGTAGAACAAATCTGATGTCAGTAGAATTTGTGAGCTGGAAAAATAGCAAAGTGGTTATCTTTCACTTTCAGTTTTAAGGAACAGCTTTGAAAACCACTGGGAGACATTTACACACTCTGCATTTATTGCTGTAATAAACATGCTTTCCTTTTTAAAGCCAAGTTTCACCATGTGGGAATTCCACACACTTGGTGATTTTTAAAGCTCATGAAAACATCTCTATTTCCCTCCGTGGTGGATAGATGATCTGAGTCACAACCAGAACACACTTAAACAGTGTAGCCATATTTAGCACAACACCCTGCCATTACCCTGTTGTCACTGGTATCATTCTGGCTCCTTCCTGGGTTTACGTGCTCCATTCTCCTGAACAACTGCACCTTCCCAAGTGCCTTTCTGTGGCTACACACACCAGTGGTGTGGAGTTGCCAAACCTTGCAGTCTGATGGAGACAGGGCTGCAGATGCTCTGTGGCCCCAGGGCAGACCAGGAAAAGGTCTGATCCCACGTTCCTCACAGGTACATGGACACAGGCAGGTGGGATACACAGGTATGGATACGTCTGGCTGGGAACAGATCCATGCAGGGAACACACTTCAAGAACACAGATAGCACCAGAGGTCTTGTCCCAGTCCCCTCCAGTGGGCCAGGATGGAGGTCTGTCAGTGGGAGCACACACAGATACATGTCCCATGTGGATCCCCTGGCAGCTGGGCTGACACAGGGTGTCTCTGGGATCTGCCCCAGCTCCTCACCCTCCCCAGGTGCTGGTCCCTGTGCTTGTGTGCACTTGTGTTTTACTCCAAAGGCTTCTCAGTCTCCCTGGTAGAGGTAGGGAATCCACCCATCCTGATCTAGAAGTACAGCCTGGATCCCAATAATCTTATTTTCCATAGCCCCAGCAGTGTGGATACCCTGTCAATGCAATAAGCCAATTCCATTTCATTCCTCGTGAGGGAGAGTATATTTGGAGGGCACCAGGACATGGCGGTGCTCGGAGATCAATGACCTGAGTCACTGGAGCCTCAGCATTACCACTGATCCAGGTAGATCAGAAAGACAAGAAGGTACAGTGACTATTGCTTCTCAGTTCTACATATCGAGAACACAGAGCTGGGATTGAAATAGTCAGCCTGTCATGAGAGAGAGTTGAATTCCTACTAAGAATTTATCAGAAAAAATAGACATCATAACAAATCAGAAATTCTCAGGCTTTGCACCTCAGTTTCAGTGAAGGGTTTCCCCCCATATTTAGGGATTAACTAACAAGCTAGGAAAGAGTAAATAAAAAAATACACTGATACAGTGAACACATTTCTTCCCTAATATTAAATTCAGAGAGAACTTCAAGTTCTACATGAACAGTAGCACCTACAAATTGCATCAGCCACCATTTCAGATAGAATAACATCTCAGAATAGGGTTTCAATAATGGTTATTTTTCATGACACATCCTGCATGCACACAGCTGTTCAATGCTCAGAATTGACTTAAAACGTTCGTAGTTAACCTATTTCACTTCTAAGAGTCTCCTTCGTTTACAGAAGTGCTGCTGGAGAGAGGGTGATGCTCACTCAGTGAACATCCACACCAAGAATTGTTGTTCGTTCAGAAAAATTTTGCTATCCACCAGATAACCTCAGCTAAGGAACCATCAAATACTTGGGGAACCTTCTTGGGTTAGGATATATTTCATCTTGGATTAGAAGTGGAAAACAAGCAACCGGGAAAAAAAAAAAAAAGATAGAATATTTAAAGAGCATGTTTGGCAAGTTTAATAGTCCTGAAGTTGAAAATAAAAAGGATCTTGTTATCACTCTCTTGAATGATGGCCCTTAGTTTTAACACTGTAATACATGGACTACTAAATGGGTGCTGTGCATACAAATCACTTATCACGTGAATAAAAAGCTAAGTCCAACATACACATTTTAAAAATAAGCCTATTTCAAATATCTCACTTCACCATACAACACAAGGTATTTAAATTTTGCTGGCAGTTGCTGTTTTACCAGAGATAACAATTCTTCCCATCAGCATTGGCTTGAGTTTCCCAAAAGGGCACCAGGGTCAAGGCAGCCAGTCTGCTTCTCAATTACATTAAAAAGCAATGGTAAAGCCTGCAGTAAGTTTCAAAATTACAGGTGTTAAGATCTGCTTTATAGATTAATAAAGTATTTATGTGGTTCTTTGTCTGTGATACAACACTGACCTGAGGTACCAGTGTTGTGAAGAAGAGTGTGAACATACACACAGCTCTTTACCCACCGACTGCAGCTTCGAAGTTTTCAGAGGCTGAAGGATGAACAGGGGCAGCTTTGTGGTCATACATTAGTCATCATTATTAGTCAAAAAAAAAAAAGTAAAAAGGATAAAGGAACACCTGTTTGGCTTACGAACAGTCTTGAGACAAATGGAGCAGGGGAATTTAAAATCAGTTACCTGGAACAGCAACCAAGCCATCAGGCTTCAGTATCTGCAGTGATGAAAGACAACCAGCCACCACAGCTGTTCATCACAAAGAAAGCAAATCATGTACACAAACTTAATTAGAGGAAAGGATACACAAGCCTCCATAAAGCCACAAGTCATTGCCTGCAAAGTTCTCTCAGACCCTGCTTACTCTAAACTCACGTATCTGCCTGGAAAGTGTATTTGACTGTCATTCTCCCCCTCCTTGGGGGGTCAGAGGGGTACACGTGGATGTGGATTGTGGGCAGACATTGGGCACTCTCCAGCACACAGGGTAATTTGCAAAGAGACTCACTTATATTGCCAAAAGCAATTTCTGCTTTGCCAAGTCATTAGAATTAATTGAATAGAGAAGAGTAATTTCAGGTGAAACGAAATATAAACCCCCATGTCAGGAATATGCAAGACTGGCTCAGGACACTCGAGAACAGTCCAGCAGAGTCCTTGAGAGCTTGGGATGAATATTTATCGAGCTGTGACTTACATCTTTGATGCAGAGCAGGGAAGCCCCAACTTTCTCCGACTCAAACCCACAACGTTCAGGCATCTCCTGAACCACCTTGTCCACAAGGGTGGGGAGTGTTTGGTCCAGATTTTTGGTTGGTTTTTATTCTTTCCCAGAAAAGGCCAAGGATCTTTCCTGCTGTGGTAACACCTATCCCTCGGATGCCTCACCTGCAAGCAGGCCCTGGGAAGCGATGGCCAGTGGGCCAGTGCACCAGGGGGCCGTACCAGTCTGCAGCCAGAATTATCATTTTCAAACCTATGAAAAACTCCCTCAACTAGCTATTTTTTTTCCTGAAGTAGTCCATATTTTTCCTAAAAAAATTGCCACATGCCTAAACTTCTTTTCCTAAAACACTTCAAAAAAAATAAGAAGCCTTTAAGTCAAAAGCAAAGCAGCACCTGTGTTGCAGGTCTTTCATTCACAGGTTTTGTTCCTTTGTTTCTAAAGCAGTAACAGAAGCCTAGCTATCTTTTTTTTAAGCAAATCTGGCACGAGAGCTTTTAACTTCAACACAGTCACAATGGTTTGGAATAAAGCAAAATTAATTTGTCACTATCTTCAAAATGGAACTCGTAAAAGCAGCAAATACATGCCAGGTTTTAAGTCTTGCCTATCCAGAAAGAATCTGCAGAGTGGGGTTTTTGTGAATGTATTTTCACTTTATAATTTATTCCTTTTAATCAATACATACTGTTTTCTGAGACAACATTTTGTGAAACAAAGAGGTGCTCCTGCAAAATAACATGCTACAATCACAGACCCTCCAGCTAAAAATTAACAGAGCCCCTTCTCCAACAACTTCACAAGGTTCCCACAAAACATCAGGTAACCCATTCAGAATGTAACACTTTGAGTCCACCTGTTCAATCAGGTATCTAAATCACCTCCTTCCAAAAAGTGCACTTACAATCAGAGAAGGTGCAATTAAAGAATTTAAAGCACTTACCCACCACACCATGGATCATCCTGACTGATTAGAAGCAGCAGCACTTAATTCCAGGAATACTTACCAGATCACAGGGCAAATCATCCCTCGATGAGCCACAGGTTTAAGACATGGTTCACTACTGTCAAAACCAAGCAATTCTGAGGAATAAATCAACTAGTTTTATGCAATTCAGGCAGATCCTCCTCATGACTTCAGGGAAAAAACAGTGACCACTCAGCTGTTTGACAGCTGTTAGCATCTTTTAGCTTTGTGTGGTCTCCATTAGCACAATACACTTTACAAGTACCTTAACTTCTTTACAGTTTCTTTAAAAAATTGAGTTTCAACTGCAATGACTTCTAAAGCAAAAGAATCAAATGCTTGATTAAAATATAAACCTGTCCTGAAATTGTGATAAATCCAGTTCAGCAAAAGGCATGTAGAACTAAATTCTTACCTATGTTTACTGACCAAAGCCCAAACCTGAGGCTGCAGCAGGTTTGTTAGATGAGAACACGGTGAATGACAAACTGTGTGTGAGCAAAACAGGGCTGCAGCACAGCTGTGGAGCTTTCAAGGTTTAGATCATGCTGAGCTGATACAATTGAGGTAACTGAGAAGACAAACCAATAAAGTGCCTATTTGTGCATTTGCAGTTCTCCACCCTCTCCCAGAGCAGTGCCTTTCTGTGGAGGTTAGAGCAGGAGATGAACTTCTGTAATCCAGATACTCAGCATCGCTGCTGATATGCAGGAAAGTCAGCCAGGCTACAACCCAAAGCAGGTAAGGTGACTTCTTTAATAACAACTTTATATTAAAATATGAGAGAGAAGTGGTAAGCTCAACTTCACACTCTGAACATCCCATCTGTTTCCATACCAGAAGCCGCACGGAACATCCATCATCTAAAAGGGGCTCCTGCTTATCCACAGCCATGGGAACAGGATTTGGACCCCAGTTCATTATTCAGCAAATGCCTAACGAGCACCTAAACAAAAATCCCAAAAGCCCTGAAACAAATGTTCCAGTGGGAGACAAGAAACAAATCAGGCTATGAATGCCAAAAATGGCTGTATTTTTTAAATGTTTCCAACTACATACAAGAACAAATGCAGGATGTGATGTTTGCTTAGTTTTATTAATTTATTTTTGCAGGAATCTGCAACTTGGAGTATGCACTTTCTGGAGGTACCATGCATGCATAGCCTCTGAATGCTTTTATACAATTTCATCTCTTAGTAATAAGTTCATTCACAGCATACACAAATCTAGAATGTAGACACCATATATACAGGATTAAACAAGATCGTGTCTCCTTTCTTTAATGAAAAAATTTAACAGGGTTTCACACAGCAGGAAGTATGGATTAGATACACTGGTGCCACCATAAATAAATAAGTTTCAAGAACACAGTTTTTTAAAATTGGTTTCAAAGGTACTGGAAATCCAGGATTATAATATTGCATTAACGCCACTGATTTCTGATTATTCAAATCCAAGAAAAATATTTGCATTTATGGACATGAACAGCAATGAAAGGCCCAACTGAAGAAATGTGGCAAAATTCAGTCATGTCTGGGTTCACAAAATATTGACATTTTGAAACGAAAACAAATGCAGCAGCACATAGAGACAGTACTGACTACAACATGTGATATCTGTGCCTTCTTTCCTTGTGGGATTTGGAGTCATGGAGTACAGAGCACATAAATTCTGTGGTACCAAACGAGCTCTTGAATTGTTTATGTCCAACTGTCCACATCAGGATAGTCATTTTCACATTCTAAGGTACACCACTGGATTCTAAAATAAAAACTATCATCTTGAGGACAAGCTTGTTTTTAACATATTTAATATTCTCACATTCTTTTTTAAAACATTCTTTATTGGTTTTATTTTGTCCCCATTTCAACTCAAGTATTTCTATTTCTGTTTCAAGGGATTTTACAATCAATATTAAAAGTATTTAGGAATTGAAGTGAGAGATGTATAGCTGGGACAGAAAAAGTAACTGAAAGAAAGTTGGATTTTTTTTAAAAAAATGTGATTCAGTAGCATATCATAATCAGAAAGTACTGAGACCAGCTCTTTTAAGAATTATTACACCTTTTCACCACACCTCCCATTTTTCAAGGGAAACACACACATACCACAGACACACAGATACACAATTCAATCTGATCTAAGACTACATTTTACAAAGTACTTCCTTTTGCTTGACTTCCCACCCCTTTCCTCTTCACCCAAACAAGACTAATAATTACATCAAATGAAAAGCAGATCCAAAGTTCAGGATTTCTTTTGGTTTACTATGTTCTGAATAGTTTTCCACAAGCCCCACTCTAAATAAACTTTTAAAGAACTACAGTAGTATCCTATAATTAAAGGGAATTCATCTTAATAGCACAGTAAATATAAAATAAGCTTTATAAAATTTCAATGAACAGTGAGATCATTTTGAATAACTGAATGTCCAAGTCAGTTACAAACTCTACCAATCTAGTAGCATGGTTGAGGGAAAGCTCAGTCATTAAGGAAAAAAGAAAACACAAGTAGTGCATTAACTCAACACAACAGCATCAGCATCCCACCATTCTCACACACACACACAGGTTGTATACAATACAGTGCATTTTGTATGCCAGCTGACATTAGGGTTTTATGTGCATTCAATAAATATTATATAAACCAATCTTTTTGGTATAATCTACAATTCAGTTGGGATGTGAATGGCATCACCTGCTTTCAGAAGGAAAATGGATCTTCCCATATTCAAAATACAATTTACATTCTAACAAACCAGCAATATTGAAGCACCATGTAAAGTCTACTATTCATGTTTGAGTATGGGCATTTACAAGTAAAAGAATACAACTGAGAGGTGTGGGTGTTGTTTTTTTTTCTTTTTTTTTGTACAAGCAACAAATGAGAGTAATTGAAAAGCCGGGGTAAAATTATTGGTACAAAGGAATTCCTTTTCAATTTAGCAGTGCTTGCTCACTCTTCCAAAAAATATCTTGCTGTCATGGCAGCCCTTCCTTCTCTTCCTCTGGTGAAGCTGGACTAAGATTTGCAAGTCTCCACATATGGTTATTGCAGCTCAAAAGTAGCATCTATTCTGTCTGAAAATGGCACAACTATATTTTTGCTTGACGCACCTACTCTCATTTGCTGACTGTCACTTCAGTTGCTATCTTTTTGTAATTCCAGCAAAAACAAATGGTTCTAGAACTTCAACAGAAGTACAAATGAACATAAAACTGAAATAAAACAAAGGCAAAGGCATCAGGATGGAAAAGTCATGAAGTTACTGGTATTGTTTTGGGTAATTCATTATACAGCTGATAACAGCAATGCTTCTGGCTCATCTGTTTTCTCTCAGTTTTGTCAGACTGCCCACTGACATGCACAAAATTGGTATTTGCCTTCTGATTTCATTTGACAGTAATTATTTTACTGCTTTTCACATGTGATGAGCTCCCCCCCAGAATTACAAATCATTAGGAAGGAAGGAAAGCTATCTCTGATGCCTTTGACTTTGTTTTGCTCATCAGTGGTGCACACTGATTGCTGGATCTCTCTTAGCTTATTTAAAATTATCCTGAAGATTTAATTAGTGCAAGAACATATTGAAAAATGCCAGATAAAATATTGGTTCCTCTTCCAAGATCAACAGTTTGGTTCTTACTGTTGTCTTTATAGACTGTGGGGAGAGAAGACACCAGATTGAGCAATGCAGTCAAGATGAGTTTTCCTCCACCCACCCCTTGGCAAATACTGCTTTATTTAAAATAAGGATTCAGACACATGATTGTTCTACCACAGCTTAACATGTTATCACACATCAAGTGAACTGTGGTAATTGACCATATGGATGTGGCTGCCATGAACTAAGAACAGCTTAAAAGGTAGTAATTTAAAACTCCCCCGGCAAGGTTTAGCTGGCAAACTTCGCCTTATGGGCGGAAAGTCAATTACCATAACTCAGCTGAGGTGCTTGGTCACGTCTGAATTGTGATGAAGTTACACCATAAAAACTCAAATGCACTGTACCAGCCTCTGACCAGTACACAGGAACATCCCACTCAGTCACACAGTTGTGTCACAATCATTCAGCTGCCCAAACCCAAGTTCGAGTTCACAAGTATCGAGTGTTTTATTACAGCAACCTGAAGCATTCAAACAGATTGAACATCACCTTTATAATACAGTATATCATATGCAGAAAAGTACCAATATGATTTTCTGTTGCAAGTCTCGTGTTCTTCAACCTACGACAAGTAATTCCTGACCACAATAAAGAGAATGCAGTGTGTAATTTTTCAGGATCTGGCATCTGCTATTTTGTACAGGCTGGTTTATTACCAATGTGCAAATAAATCTTTACTGAAGAGCTGATTAATTATTTTTCAGCTAACTTTGATCTGGGGCACAAAGTACCTTCTGTGCTGTAAACATCAAGAATTCTTCACAAATTGGAGGCTGAAAAGGCCTAAGGAACTCTTAGGTACAAACTCTTCTCATACACAACCATGGCTGAGCTCAAGTCTTCCAAACACAATTTGGAGTAGCCTGTGTTTGGCATATGTCCCCGTGCTGTTATACAGCACAGGCTTAGAAGATTGTTGTATATAAAAGCATACTTTTAGCTTTGAAACACGACGGCCCAATGAAAGCATGCAGCAGTATTTTCATCTGTAATGTGGTAGAATTCATTCTCAGTTTATTACCAGTGTTGACACAGCCAGGTGAGCACTGTACAAGCAAACAGGATTGTAAAAAATTACCTCTGATTAAACTCTCTGTAACACTCATACGGTTTCTCATTTAGTCACCTCAGGTTACTATTTCAAACAGCAATTTTTTGTAGACATAAGTTACCCTGAAAAAAAGCAGCAATTACAAATACCCTTCTCCTTGTTTTTTTTTTTGTTTTGTTTAAACATTGCAAAATTTATCATTGCATTTACCTGTCTTCTTTTTCAGTAGCTTACAATCTAGAAGCACAGGGAGCCTTTGTTTTCCAGCTAGCTGGGGCCAGGATAAGTCAGCTCTGGCTCTTCAGTTTTTCTGGTTAAGTGTAACACTTCACACCATTACTAAGAGTCCTATAATTTTTTTTTAAAAAACAGTAGTTTTGGGTTGGTTTTTTTTTCAGAGCCACTAAGCAGTAACTATAACCACAGGACGAAACACCAGTAGTTATTTGCTTTCCTGCATACATTCTTCTCAAAATTAATCCTTGTACATTTTCAGGTTTCATTTTCTGCTCCGCTCACTGCAATGGGAAAGAATTTAACCCTTAATTTATTTATCTTTTAGTGTAGCAGAAGCAGAAACATCTTAACACATTATTCCCACCCCTTGCAATATGAAGATTGTTGACTGGCAAAGGCCGGGCAGATGGACTGAAAGGTTCCCCATGTTTCCTTCTCCTACAGCTGTCGGCTTGAGAGCCTGTTTTCAACCCAACGCAGCCACTTCCTGAATTTCAGGTGTATCGTGGCATCTCACACTGTTCACAGCGATTCAGTGCTGGGTGATTTAGAAAGGTGCAGCTACCACAATTCCATGGAGCCCCTTCAAAGTCTTCATCTCTTGGCTGAGTCCGTGGAGTCTGTTTGGAGCTATTTTGATGCTCTAAAGAAAAGCCAAAAGAAAACATCTTATTTCAGAAGAGAAGGATTATTGTCAAGATCATACTTCTGGTTGGTCACCTAATTAAACAGTCTATTTTAAAATGAACATGGAAACCTTAACATTAAAAGTCTTTTCCCAAAGCACTTCTAATTCAGTTTCTGAAATCCGAATATTTAAAGTATTTCACTTCTGTAAAGAGTCACTTAACCATAACATCTTAAAAACAAAAAGAGCACTCACCACTGCTGGGTCACTGATACTGCTCAAGGTTTACTGGCTTAAAACATACAAAGTTTGTTATGGGCACTGCAACACCAACCTGTTAAGGAATGACTTCACAGGTTTACATAGAGCAGTCTATTACAAATTTTAAATTCCAATAGCCCTACTTTACCTGAAGAGAAAAACTACTTCTAACTTAGATTCTTCAAATAGTCTGATAGATGACACTTTTTCTGCATCTTTTCTAGCATTTACCCAGGCTGAAAAAAATACAATATAAAAATAAAAAGATAGGCCTGTTTCAAAATAAGACAACTACTTTTCTTCCTCATGGCTTTGCAGCAGGAATGTGTGTATGGGAAGCAGCATTTAAGTCTGCTTTCACTCATAAAATCGGCATGTATGCAAATCATACACGAGATCTTAGTCCACAGAAAGACTTGGTTTTCCACATCTCCTACCACCACTTCAAGACCTCAGGTTATCTACTAAAAGTGACAAATACTCCCAGGACATGGGAGCACAATGTTGCACAAAATGTTAACATTCAAAACAAAATTAACGCATACCTAGAAGGTAAGGTTAAGACACCCATGTGCTAAACAAACACCTGTAGAGCAGCTTTATTATTAAAAGAGAACTTATGTATAACAAAGGCCTGCAATTTGCAGCTGCACACAAAGAGCACATGTTGCTGCCCCATCTGCTAAAAACGCAGCAGACAGCTGATGACAACCTCAGTGCAAATAGTACTTAGGTTGGTCTTGATGCCTCAGAGCTTTTTGGATTTTTTTTTTTAACTTCTGTAGATTTTAGTAGTAGTTGTGTAGTAAGACAAAGGAAATAAAAGTGACCTCCTCACTTAGATGTAAGCACTCTCCAGCCCAGACGCTGTGCAGTCACATTAACAGTGCTTGACCTCAAACTCCTCCTAAGCAAGGGGCAGTGTGGGCACTTGACTGGCCAGATGGCAGCACAGAGCAGACCCTTGTCTGCCCGCCCACCTTCAACAGCTGAATGTTAAAGAATACTTACTATGTATGTAAGAAAAAAAAATCATTTTTTAATGTCATCATGTTAAAAGCCAAACTCAGAATACAACAGGCCAGACCTAAAACTGATCTCTAATAAGCTGACAGGCAAAACTGGGAAGGTAGTTGTACAAATCCTTACAAGGCATTATCTTTCCAACTGCCAATTACAAATAATTTAATGCAGGTATTACACATCAGCTTGTTTTGAAATAAATCAAATAGGCTAGTGTGGTAAGAGAATCCCTTCAAGCATCACAGAGTAACAGTTCCTTAAATCAACCACATGATCTCTGCAATCTACCACGAATCCAGGCGCTGCCTTCACACCATGGCTCACCTCCTGGTCTCCCACCTTTCCTGGACACTACCACCAATGCAAGTAACTCATCCCAGTATTATCTTTTCTGTGAACCACAAAGAGCAGTTCTGGGTCTTTTCTTTCTTTCAAAATTTCCACACAGTAATAATTTTATTTCATTGAGAGGTAAAATACTTGCTTCAAAAGAGGGGGAAAGTTTTGTTACATGAATTCAAAATTCAATTACAGAAACCTCTGAGAGGTGCTTATCACCAACCAGAACTTATTTACAAAATTCTTAGTGTCAAGAAGTCTATATAATTACCGATTCAGAAGAGCTACTTCTTTTCCACTAACAAGTGCAGTACATGCTAGTTACAGTAAGAGGAGACACAATACTATGAACCTTATCACACAACATTTTCAGAGGAAAGAAAGCTTTTTCTCTGTGTCAGTATAGGATCCCAGACTGGCTATTTCAGCAGAAAGATACAAGGTGTCTAAAAACTTCCACTAATATTTGAAACCATTCTTTTAACAGATTTCAGGAAGAAAAATGTAGGTCAAAAAATATCTGAGACAAAGGTAGGGTTCTGATCTGAAATCACCACTAAACAGAGTTGAATTTATTAGAGAGCTACACAGCGACTGTGTGTCTGCTTGGGATGTGTTGAGTCACTCTGGCACGTACTGACTGAATCTCCACTGGACAAGAAGTGAGACTAAATTACGTAGCTCTTATGCTTACATAAAACTTAAGTGTCCTGAGCTGGATATGAATCCTGATACTACATAATTAGCACTGAAAATTAATGAACCTATACAAGTGGGACACTCATCTCTTTTGACCAATGTGAGGAAGTGTCCTCCTTGGTCCTTAAAATATCTGAAGCTCTTGCTGTGCTAAAACTTCAGGGCTACTGTGAAATTCATACTGTGCACAAAAATATAGGTACAAAGTGAGACCAGGCAAGGTGAAATATAATTAAGAATATAAACAAAAATTTAAGAAGCTGCTGTGATGAACTAAACTTGTATAAAAGACTCCAATTAAACTATAAAATCCTAACAACATATTAGAGGACAACTAAACAAACCTGACATAGAGCTTTTAACCTAGAAGTATTTAAAAAAGAAAAACATTAGGAAGCTCAAGTAAACACGTAAAAATTTGTATATTTTCAACTCTTTTTCTAATAGTGAATAACAGTATTTACAGTCAAGGTTTTAACAGAACATTCATTTGCAACAATCTGTCTGAGGAAAACAAGTTGTTGTCAAGATTAGTGCACTTTTATATAAGTGTTCTGGTTTGATTTATATAGAAAGAAAACTTAAATAAGTAGAATTACTTCCTGTCACCACAGGGATTTTTTTAAAAACAAATTCTCTCAATGCAGATTAGGTAACTGGATGCATGTTTGTTAACCTACCCTTTTTATATGGCTTTGGTGGCACAACGGGACCAGGCTCTATGTTATCATAGAAGTTACACGTGGCTTTCGGATCAAAGTTTCCTGTCAGAAAAGTAAGAAAGTGTAACTTGAAGGTTATTTGAATTCCTATGCCCATGATATGAACATCTAGAGGCTTCTGATTTTATACATCTTTTCATTATGACATTATATCTTAGCTTTTTCACAAGTTTTGACACATATTTTCAGTTTTGTGTCAATCCTAGTAATTTTTAGCAGGGTAATCCCATATTGAAGAATCAGCTCCAGCTCAACGTTTTGTACTGCTCTGTGAAATGTAAATCTTTCTATAAGATACTTCCTTGATAAAAAAGGAAGACTGTGCACATCCTAATCTATTTGATTCTATTTATGACAAGTTTCTGTTGCAAAAAAGATTTTTGAAGACCTAAGTAGATTTTTGTTTGCCAACTTGTTGGTTGCAACCTGCAGTTCTGTTCAGTATTACTTGGCCACAGCCTCTGTCAGCAAGAAGTTTAAATTTTAAGTAAAGGATCTTCACAAAGGAGTAATTTTTTTTTAATATGATCTTGACAAAGTCACCACTTTCTTGGTAACGTAATTTAACTTGACCAACAGAAATACTAGCAAGTCAAGTTTATTAAGTTGCAACTGAAAAAAACCCCACCTTTTAGAGGTAAGTTGTCACTGCTAAGACAAATTGAAAAAAACTCCCAAGTATTCACATTTAAGCACATACCATATGAGAATCATAGGATCATTTAGGTTGCAAAGGACCTCTAAGATCACTGAGTCCAACCATTACCCCAGCACTGCCAAGTCCAGCAACAAACCATGTTCCCAAGCACCACATCAATGGGATTTTTAAATACCTCCAGGAATGGCAACTCCACCACTTTCCTGGAGAGCCTGTTCCAGTGCTTGACAATGCTCTCCCAGAAGACATTTTCCCTAATATTTAAACTAAACCTTCCCTGACACAACTTGAAGCCATTCCCTCTCATCCTGTCACTTGTTACTTGGGAGAAGAGACCAACCCCCAGCTGGATACAGCCTCCTTTTGGGTAGTTGTAGTGAGCAACAGAATCTCCCAAGCCTCCTTTCCTCCAGGCTAAACACCCCCAGCTCCCTCAGTCCCTCCTCACACGACTTGTGCTCCAGACCCTTCACCAGCTCCACTGCCCCTCTCTGGACATGTTGTAGCACCTCAGTGTCTTTCTTGCAGTGAGGGGCCCAAAACTGAACACAGGATTCAAGGTGTGGCCTCATCAGTGCCGTGTACAGAGGGACAATCATTGTCCTGGTCCTGCTGGCCACACTAGTGCTGATAAAGGCCAGGATGTCATTCGTCTTCTTGGCCACCTGGGCACACTGCTGGCTCATGTTCAGCCACTGTCAACCAGCACCTCCAGGTCCTTTTCCTCTGGGCAGCTTTCCAGTCACTCTTCCCCCAGCCTGGATTGTTGTGACTGAAGTGCAGGACCCAGGACTTGGTCTTTTTGAACCTCCCACTACTGACCTCATCCCATTGCTCCAGTCTGTCCAGATCCCTCTGCAGAGCCTTCCTGCCTTCCAGCAGATCAACATTCCTGACCATATTCAAATTATCTTTTTTAAAAAAGTATCAAGTCAATACCTCTAGATTGAAGGAGATCAACTTCTTTCAGTGTACAGTCAACATTTATTTGGAGTTGTCTGTTGAGGCTTCTCAATCTGGTCATTTCCTCAGGCTAGAAGGAAACAACCCAAAATAGTCATTGTGGGAAAATCAGCATCTTATTTGAAACAGAAATAACATTGCTATATCTTTGTTAACAGCTTTATTAGAAACTGAGTATAGATAAGGCACTGAAAAAAGCCAATTTGCCTTCAAAAAAAACATTCCTCTATTGGCATGTGAGGAGGAAAACAAACAAGTTACTTAACACTAAAATTGGTTAGTAAGACAACATAGCTGAGATCAAGTTTATAAAACCACACACCTTATAAAACTCTATAAATTGATGGCTTGCTACCTGAGTTTGCATCAAGATGATTAGAAAACAGAATACAAGCTGCAGCCCATCTTAAGTATTACTTGATTAAAACTAAGGTCAAAAGTTTATTTATTTGCATCACCCCAAGGAGCTTCAACAAGCCAAACCTTCTAGCTCAGTATATTTAAGTCATTTGATGCTGAAGGATGGTAATTATCCTTAACAGTAATCAGTTAAGTCCATATATTTACATATCATTAAGAACCCCTAAGTAACTGGAATATAAAGCATTCTTAATACTAGCAGCACTGATTACTAACACATATGTAGGAACAACTATCTTATCCCAGGATGCATTCTGGCATCAGAGTCACAAAATCATAGAATGTCTGAAGTTGAAAGGAACCTCTGGAGGACACCTGGTCCAACCCCTCTGCAAAGTCTCCAACCAGACTTTGTGCCACTGACAACCACACTCTTGGCCTGGCTGTTCATCCAGTTTTCAATCAACCTCACTGCTCACCTAGACCACACTTCATCAGCTTCTCTATTAAGATCTTATAGGAGACAATGTTGAAAGCCTTACCAAAGTCTAGACAGACAATAATCACTGCCTATCTAGGTTATCAGGACAGACTTTTCATCCTAGAAGTTTATCAAATTAGGCAAGCTTGACTTCACCATGGTGAATCCATGCTGATCACTTTCTTGTCCTTCACATGCCTGGGAATGGTCTGCAGGATTAGCTGCTCAATCACATTCCCAAGGATCAAGGTAAGGCTGACCAGTCTGTAGTCCCCTGGGTCTTACCCTTCTTGAGAACAGAAGTACTATTTGCTCTCCTCTAGGCTTCAGGCACTTTCCCACACACCATTAATCAATCAAAGATTATCTAGAGTGGCCTTGCAATGACATCTGCCAGCTCCCTCAGCACTCATGGGTGCATCTCATCCAGGATTATGACTTCATGTATGTCTGCTTTGCTTAAGTATTCCCTGACCTGATTCTCTTCACTAAGGGTATACCTTCTCTGCTTCACACTTTTCCCAGAGTCTCTGGGACTTGGGATTCCTGAAGGACTGTAAAGACTGAGGTAAGGAAGTCATTCAGTATCTCAAGCCTTTTCCATGTTCTATGTAACCAGGTCCCCCATCTTTATGAGCCATGTTTTCACTGGGCTTCCTGTAACAGAAGCCCTTCCTTTTGTCTTTGACATCCCATGCCAGATCCAACTCCAGCTGGGCTTTGGCTTTCCCTACCTCATCCCTGCACACTCAGTGCCTCTGCATTTCTCCCAAGGATATACTTGCCAAATGCTGCTCTGACACAGATGAGACACACAGCAGCCACAGTAGTTAAGCAGCCAACAGCCCCTACTGTGCCTTCCAGCCCACACCTGTGTGCACTGCTTATGTCAACACAGTGAGTAAGTCTGAGCTGATTTGGTTAACAACTGCACACAGTGGAAGCTGGTTTTCAGCCACATGAACTCTCTTATCAGAGCCATACAGTTGTTTGAGCTAGAGTCACTTGCAGGTGGAAGTCACACAGATAAGAAGAATCAACAAGGAAAATAGGAGAGGGATTGGCCAACTATTTGAGCCAACACTGCCACTGAGAAGCTACTTGGCACATCCTGCACATACCAGATGAGATGCAACTACTCCAACAAATAAAATACCTTTAAAAAAAAGTTAAGCCCTCCTGCATGAACACCAAGCACTATATGGCTCAGGATCATTGAGTAGACTCGGATATACTTCTAAAGGTTGTTAGGAAAGCAACTATATTCAGTTCTGTGGTCCACAAAAGCACATGCACACAACTTTCAGAAGTTCTGTTGTGAACACTAAGAAAGCTGGACACGTTTCATAAATTACAAGAACTACCTTATGGCAAGTCAAGAACTTACAATTAATTATCACCAAAATCTCAAGATTTTATACTCAAAAGTTTTTGTACAGTACTTTACTTAATTAGAAAATAAAAAATAAATCTGTATGTTGAATTAAAATACTAACAAATTGCTTACTGTTGGAATTGCAGTTGTACAGCTCACTCTTCGAAGCCGCCTCTGCATTAGATCATGCTCCATACCATTGACTTCGGTTTTCAGGCGTTCAAGCTCTTCTTTCTCAATCTTCAGTTCCTTTGCTAATCTCTCCATCCTTGCTCGTTGATGTAACAGCAAGGCTAATGTTTTACATTGATGAAATAGTTACTAAAACATAAAAACCTTGAAAACTGAATTCTTAACTTATGCGTAAGATTCATGAGTGACCTTTCTGGGAAAAAAAAGTGATTGCAAACATGCAGCCAAGTATCAGTGTGAAGATGCTTTCATGCCAAATGAACTACAATTTAGAACACAGTTCTTCCAGAATTAAAAACACATTTTTAGACAGTAACTTGAAGTTGATATTACCATTTTGGTCAAAGCTTCTTTTTTTGCATTTGGTCTTTCTCGTCTCAAAAATACAAAGGCACCTGTACAAGGAGACAGCTTCTCAGGATGAAACAGCAATCTAGTCATTTTAATACTCAACTGACAAAAAAAATAATAAAAATACCAGAGGTAAGATCAGAAGGTAACACACACTTCATACCTGCTGCTCAACAGCAGCTGATACACCAGCCTTGAGACATCAGCCAAATGTCAGTCCTGAATTGTTTTTTTTCCACTGCTATCACAGAGTATGCTATAGCAACTTTAAGTAGTCTTAGCTTTTCAGGAATACTGAAATACTCAATACTTTAAGTTCCCCAGAGTTCAAAGGCAAAACTATAGAACTTCAACAAAATAGCCTAGAGAATCCAGGAAATAAAAAGTGGGATCAGCTTAGGTGCTTCAAACTCTAATTCTACAACAGAGCTGATTCCTCTCACCTCTCTCTGTTGTTAGTCATGCTCTCATTTTTGTCTTGGTACTGAAATTTATGATTGTCACAAGTTGATGTTGGACTCCCAGAGAACCAAAGAAAGAATTCTGACTACCTAAAAGATAATACTCAGTTTCCTCAGGAAGAGCATTTCTCAGTATTTCATCATGGTGTAGAACTGGCCAAGTTACTGTGATGCTTAATCCTTTCTGATCTGGCTGGTTTTACCTGATTGAAGTCTGCTAGGATAGAGAAAAATAAGACATTTGATGTGGGTATTCAGACAAACAAGCTGCTCATGTAACAATGTTCCAGCAAACTGTTCAAAATAAAGATGTTGTTGAACCTGCAAAATGCAATTTTATAAAAGGCCCTAGCCAGCACTTGTTCTTTTCTTCACTCCTATCCAACAAAGGCAAAGTACATAATATCTCAAGAGTATTTGCATGTGAGCTAAAAAGAAGTTAGAAAAATAAACAACATGACACAACTTACAGCAGAACAAAAAAAAACCTCAACCAGGAGCATTGAAATAGGGTTTTTTTTATCAGATGTCAGTATTCTGCACAAAAAAGTAGCACTATACTTTGGATTTTGTATGGATCCACCAATTCACAGCCAAAGAATAAACACTGAATGTCCCATCCAGGAATAACATCAGGTGTTTTTATACTACAGGCACCAGTACTACTGAACAAAATTGTTCTCTCCTTTTTAAAGTAGCATAGTCATGCAAACAGAATTAAGAAAAGACAGTGCAGATACCAGGCTGTGTGATTTTCCACTATTATTACCAAACCTTGTCTTTGTGTGATTCCTCCAACTTAACATGGTATGACTACATTTCATAGCTTCACATTATACTCTCAAAGTACAACTCAAACATGACTCATACTACAGAGAAACAGTACAAGTACAGAGAGCAGAAGGAATTTTTAGGTAACGCTTTTCACAATGGTTCGCATTAAAGAGAAAATTAAACCAACTTGTTCTATGTATTAAGCTGTTAAATATACTCTTCTTTAGGATTCCTTTTGTTGCAGTAAGGAATATAATGTTTATTCTTCTACAATTTCTTTCTGTCAAGAGTTCACAGTGCAGCAATACCAAAAGCTCTGGTAGGTATTGCCACAAATGCAAATGCCCCAAAAAATATACACTAACTAATTCTATTTGGTTTGTTTTTCAAATACAAAAAACTAGTCAAAGACACAAAGGTAAAACCAGATTTCTACATTTCAGAATATGTTTTTCAAAGCTATGTGAAGCTACTTGTAGCTTTCTCACATAAATGACAACGTTCACTGAAGCTGTAATGGGAACATTACCAAACATGTTTGGTTACAGACCTACTGGCAATCTTTCTTACTGAAGAACTGGGTCTAAAGACTTTCTAATTGGGTCTACCAGGTACAAACCAGCACTATTTCAGCTCTCCAAAGTTAAAAAAAGGATAGAAGGAACAACAGAGAATAAACTCTCTTTTCAAAACACAAATCCGGAAAATAATTGTTGCTGGTTGTCATTCTGTCATTATCCCAAATGACTTGCAGACTGATTAATTTGCTCAGTTTTAAATTTTTCAAATCTACACAGCAGATGACTCCAAGAGAAGTAGTTTTCACCTAACATTTCAGTTAAATTTCACCTTTTTTTTCTTTACTGATTTACTGAATTCTTCATTTATGTATGGCATTAAAACTATATTCTATCCCTACACAGCAGAACACACATCTTAAAATTTGTCTGCCAATCTCTTCCTCCTCTTTGAAAACTCTAAGTGGGAGAAGCGAACTTTGGATTAAGTTCTTCAAAATAATTATTTTAATACCTTTCAAAACAAAATTATTATTGGTATTGAAAATGTTTTTTTAGCTGCAATCCTACCTCCCACCTCTTGCACTTAATATTCTTCAATCTACACCAAATAAATTGGACTCAAATGCAGAAGCCAGTGCTTCAGGTCTTATAACACATTTGAATAAGGAACAAATACAAAAAATTTTAAAAATCCACACGTAAATTTATGACAATTCTTCAATGCAGAATTTACAAACCAGACACACAGTATACGAAGACACCACTTACTTTTAACTGCAGTGTTTTGTTTTAAGGGAGTCCTCTAACACCAAAAGCATAGCAACTTTAAGACCCTCAGAAATTCTTTATGCATTAGACTGAAACTTAGCAATTTTTTTAAAAAAATCAGAATAAACTCATTCCATGATTTTTGGTGCAATTTCTACTTTTCTCTGTACAGGTTCCAAAATTCTCACTTACTAAGTAGTAAAATCAAGCTGAAAATGCATTTTACAACACCACAATTCGCAGGGTTAAACATTTACCTTGAGTGTAAGCATAGTCATCCGATCCAGAACTAGAACTTCTCTGATATTTATGGCTTCCTTTTTCTCCTCCAGATCCTGGGATTACAGAAATAGGCTGAATAGGTTCTGGTGCTGCAGAACGCTCTTCTTGGTCCACTAAATTTAAAAGATTCTCAGTCGGTGCTCGACCTACTGTGATTTTAAAAATGGTTGGGTTTGGCTGAGATACCATTACCCGAGGAGACTGTGTTGGTGCACCTGTAGGTCCAGTTGGTTGAGTGTAGGTAATATATACTGGATTAACACTAAATGGAGGTTTGGGTTGCCCCGACATACCTCTTGACGGAGAGCTTGAAGGAGGAGTAGTGGGTGCATACAGTGGGTGCTGGTTTCGTTGAGATGGTTGATTACTTATTGGTGAAGGGCTTCTGTTCATTGCAGTCCCAGGTCTTTGCGGTGGCTCAACTGTAATTTCTATTTTATTCATGGAACCTTTGGATAAACTAGGTCCAGCAAAAGGAGGAAGGTACGACACAGAGTGACTGCCTTGTTTTTGAAAAGTCTGGGATGCTTGCTGATATGGATGGGGTGGGACAGTTGAAGGGCTAGGAGGCATGAAAACATGTGAACTCTGATGACTCAGCTGAGGAGGCTGAACTTGGTGTTGAGGAGAGCCAAAGGGAGAGGGACACTGGGATGCCGGTGGCGATCGAAAAGCCGACTGAGGGATTTGGGGCTGTTTCGGAGAATACTGAGAAGGTTGGTAGTTCTGTTGATGTGGATATACAGGTAGAGGACGGGGAGTATAATGTGGAACTGGGCCCTGTGGCGATGAATGCCACTGCGTATTCTGAGGAGTCTGTCGTCCTGAAGAACTTTGAGATGTTTGTCTTATATAAATAGAGCCAGGAGTCCCATAAAGATTGCTTGGAATCTGTGGAAGAATTTGTAGAGCTCTGGGTATGCTCTGTCCAGAGGGGAGGTTTTGTGATACTGTAACAGTAATGGGATTTGTACTGTACCGAGGTATGTGCATATACGTGGGAGGAGGGCCTTGCATAGCAGACGTGTTCATTCCTGGTTGTATGGAAGATGGCTGTGGAGGTGGCTGTGGAGGAGGAGTAGCTGCATTTCTATTCTGGTCATTCATGAAAAATGGATTGTAACTAGGAGAAGCTGCCACGACAGCGGGAGCAGAATGTGGTTCTTGAACTAAGCAGATGAGCTGTTTACCTGCTGTGCGCTGAGGGTCAATGTGTCCATCGCTTGAGCTGTGTACCAGTGTACGACCACCATTAAGTTGAGCTCCATCCCCCGCGTGATAGCTGGTATGAGGATGAATACCCAGATTAATGTGCAAAAGGCTATTTCTGTTCATTCTGGTGTCATCAGGGCTATGGTACTCCATGTACAGGTATTTGTTGCTCTCCTGCGCAAGGGCTCGACAACAGGCATCGAGGTTGTTGTTGTTCTAGAGTAAGAAGAGACACCTATTACTGTCACATATCACAAGGAAGAGCCACTGCTCAGTGTTCAACAAGCCTTCAGCTGATGCCACAACCAAGCCCCAGCTTGAACACAACTAGGGAGAACATTTCATACACAGGAATTTTGAAATAAAGGTAGTACCTGCTAAGTCACGGTATGCAAGTCGTACATAGCTCACGTTGCATCTGGAAAAATGCTCTGGTAACACGAGCTACACTATGACATATTGAAAAAAAAATCAAGTCCACTTTTGGGGAAAACGATGGTTAGAATTCTTCACATTTTCTTCAAGGACAAGTCGGTACAATTAACTACTTCTAGTAACAACACGAATCAAATTAAACTAGATCAAAATTGGAAACTCTGGAAAAGCAAAACAAAAATGCAGATGACATTTTAATGTTCACCCAAGTGTTTACTGTTTTCACTTTTCTTTTACTACTTGAATATTTCTTGTTACCTGAAATTTTAAAAGCCCAACATTTTAGGCCAGCTTTTATTGACAGAACAGTATTTAATGACTTAAAAAAGCAGTCCAAATCAGTACTGCTTGAAGAAGTACTGCCAATTCCGTAAAGCACCTTACAATTCTAATAAAATTTCAACCGCCTTTAAGAATTTCAAGCTTAAGGTTAAAAAAGGTTTATTCACACATCAGTGAGGAAACCAAATAACCCCATAAATGTTTGATTTGTTCTGCAGTGCTAGCAGCTGAAACTATACAGACAATAAATTATGAATCAAATGAGAAATCTAAAAGGGAATTCCCTTTCCCTTCTTGCCCTCTCCCCTCATTTTAGCTTAACCTAGTTGTATTAAAAGAGTAACACAAATGATGGTTTTTCCAAAGGAATAAAATCACTAGAAGGCATTCCAGATGGTGGATTTTTTTTTCTCCCCACTTTCTCATATAACAGCCTGTATCGGTTGTGGTTCAGATTTTAATTTAAATAGTAGTTAAAGAAAACAAATTTCACTTTAAGTTCAACTCAATCTGACCCTCAGCACCCAAACTTTTTTACATATAATCCAAGACTGGTACCTTCTGTGACAGAGCACCTTTTTCCAGAACAAGTGTGTACATATTTATAGACACATACACCCCCACCTTCCTCAGTGTGCTAAAATTACCATTCTAAGGAATATACATTAATAATGGTTTCACTTCTATTTTAAACACTATCCCTGTATAAATTTTTATACATAATAATACACATATAGCCTTGCAATACAATTTTCAACAGCCTATCAGCTGAAGTCATGTTACATTTCTAAGGGACCAATAGCTAATTAGTCTTAATACTAGAGTGAAGATGACTTTCCCAAAATTTCATGATTTCACTAACAGATGAATACACATAATTCAGCATTTTGTCATATGAAGACTTACTACTGAAGATAACAGAAGACAGAAGAGTTCATCACCTAAATATGAATGGCTCTCACCCTATGGATACTTCTCTCTGACTACTTCCCTTCATGTTAAGCTCTCCTTCTAGATCCCAATGGTCAGTGGGAATATTCAGATATATCACTAAAAATTTAAGATGAGAATATGTGGGCACCAGATCTTGTAATAACAACCAGCACCACAGTGCCAAGACAGCAACCTCAAAGTTAACCAATACCATCAGCCACTTGCCATCTAAACAGAACTTCATAAACAGAGTCCTCAGCTTCCTTAGGTCACTTGGTTAGGGTGCAGGTAGAGAGAACGTAGACAGGACAGGTCCTAACCTGATTTGATCAGGGTATGGAATATATTTGTCATTTCAAAGGACCTTCAATTTTTGACAGGTCTAAAACTCAACCTAATTTAAATCTAGAGTATTTATTGCAAAAAGTTAATGAAAACCAGCTCGTGCATCTTTAAATATAAAGTGGGTTTGGAAACAAAATCTACACTTTAAAAAATAACAACTATTTGCCATGTAATGTTAACCAGCTACCCAGAATGCCCTATTACAGATACAGAGCACCATATGCTTCTGCAGCATTAGGGGTTCTTTAATTTATTGTTTAAAGACACCTATGACAAACACAGTTCATCAAAAGGATCATGTACTTAACAGTACAGAAGAAATGACTGTCAGGATAAATAAAGCTTTAAATTACTGGGCTTCCCCTGCTTTACATTTGTGTGAAAGCAATTAATTTGTATTTGTATGGTTTAGAAGACACATAAGGCAAAAATTACAGCCACTGTTTTAAGCAAGCCTACTCATCTGCCAAGGACAGGGACGATGCAAATACAGTTTTGTTCTGTTAGCCATGGCCACAACGTACGTTTCTATTCCATTCCTGAATCTTCCCATTAACTGAAGGTATTCCCAGATGACCACTACTTTGCAAAATGATTTATATGTGATTTTAGATGAAGAATGGAAGGACAAAATGGAAAGGAAAAGGTGGGGAGAGGAGGAGGGGGAGAAGAACCATCACCACCTGACTTGGAAACAGAAAAGTAAAACTAAACCTTTGGAGGGCCATGGCAGAAAGATGACATGAAGACGAAAAATCTTAAGATTTCTAGCTAAGGTCAGCTCCTCATCTACAAAGGAGAGTCACTGTTTGCTAAAATCTTCTTCAGTATGTTATTTATGTAGCCATCATCAATAAACATCCCATTAACCACTTCCCGTATTCCCCATATGCATAACAGTCGCAGGTTGCAAAGACAAGGAAAAACTGTCAGTGGAAAAAGAAAAAAAATCACAAGCCTAAATGAAGAATGACAAAAAGTTTTGTCCCTAAAACACAGGACAGAAATGCAAATAGTGGAATCTTCCAATCTTTTAAAATAAAACCAGGGGAATGGAAATCTGTGCTCCATGTACACTACTGGAAAGGGTTTTCATACTAAACCACAATACCCAGACTGTACCGTACCTGAAGCATGCACTGAGATACCACCCCTTCGGGTATCTCAGGGAAACGCTGCCGGAGATCATGGAGTACCTGCACGTCAAGTTGTTGACTGCCCTGCGCCATGCCAGATGGATGATGTTCCAGATTACCAAAGAATGGAAGTCAACAGGCTTTCCAGTGATTATGGTCTTCTGAGGCTTCTGGCATTTTCTGTGAGAAACAAAGCAATTATCTTTTAAGCCATCATAACTTTTCCTCCTTCCCAAACTGCACTTGTAGAGAAACTACTGTATTCATTTTTTAGATCTAGCTATCAAGAAAGACAACAGATTAAACACAGGAGTAGGAATAATTATGTCTCAAATTTTTAAATTAAAATACTTATTTTTTCACAGGTACATCCTATATGACATGTCACTGGAACGTGCTAGTTCAGGTCTTTACTCAGTCTCATTGTCGCACCATGTACACATAACTTTAATTAATTTGACCCACATAAAACTCAACTGTTACATATTTACTCCCAGTGATATCCTGAACAGTTTGCAGGAAAGTCTGAAGTTATCACAAAGCACAGATGTCTGTTATTTACAACATGTTAGAAATAACAGGTTGGAAAACTAAGTAGCACAATTATCCAAAACACTCCTCTTTTAATAGGGCTTAAACTCTTTTGTCTTTACATCACTAGAAATCCAAGAAGTCAGAAGCAAATTTTGTGAAACATAACAAGAATTACACATAATTTAAAGAGTCTTTGTTAAGATTACAGTGAGAATCTATTTAATATTTTTGTAAAGCACCTGTTAAATTCATACTACTGTGATTAGTGACAAAAATAACCCTCTTTCCATTTCAGGATTCTTGCATTCAACATCAAAAAGATTCTATCTGAATTTCAATACCCACAGACTACTAGAAGGCAAATACAGTCTGAGTCAACAAATGCTTTTCTCGCTTGTGTCTCATGATCACAGCAGTAATCAAAAGGCAGTCGAAATCTAAGCAAAGATTCACAAAAACTTTGCACGAAGGTGGTGCATGACACAGCCCCTCTAACACATCCATCATTGCTAAGCTTCAAAAGCCTTTCCAACAATACTGCTCAGCTGAATTCTTAACTGCAAGATTGCAGTGCTGTGTTCAAAAAAGAAATGAGAGTCAGATACCAGCAGAGTCAGTGTTCAAGTAATATATTAGCTACCCAAAATCCCAAGCTTAAATCATGCTTATCTCAACCTCAGTGCAACTGTGGTGGCACATGGCACAGGTATTCCCATCAGCTTTCTGTCTCAGCTCAACTTTCAGGAGCAGTCCAGAGCAGCACAACAGATTAGCAATCATATACATCTCTGTGCACTAATAGATTCCAACAGCTTCCCATGTCTTTCCTTTGAAAATCTCTTAGTTTTCAGAGGCAAGAAAACAGAATACAGTTCTTCAAAGAAAAGTAAAATGTCAGGCTAAGGTTAAAAAAAAAAAAAACAACAAACTTTGGTAAGAGCTTTTAGAGGTAAGAACAGCAGAAGTCCAGTCCTGTCCACCATCTGGGTGTTTTGTATGTGGACAGCTCTCAGTTGCCATCAGCATTCATTAAACACCACATGTGCTCAGCGTTCCTCCCTGTCCTACCTCATATTGCAGCATCCAATATTACCTGTCACATCACCAAACCTTTTCAAGATAAATGAGACAAGTTTAAAGAGCAGTGAGATATGTGAATTATCTTGCTATGACTTAAGAAATACTGCAATAAACTTACATTGTATAATCACATTGCATTTTTGTCCACTCCAGTAATGCTGCAGACTCCTTTCATTTTAAAAGGAAATGAGCTTCCACTGACTACAAGAGCCAGCTTAAAATTCCTATCTACACTCACAGTAGGGATTTTTTATAAAACTAATTTTTTTGTAAGTGACAAACAAACATCATAATCTGAAAGGCAGACCATCAGCACAATACTCAAAGAAAACCTGACAGTAAGCAAGGTCTATATAGTTCTAGACAACTCTCCTTTTCCCAGGAGGAAGAAGCTGAAATGCAGTAATGGAGGGGCACCCTACCAGAATGAATTGCAGTTAAAACCCCTTTAGAATAACAAATGACAGTATCTGAAACAGAAGATAATAATTTTAAGAATTTCATTTGCATGAGCAAGAGCTTTTGCATCACTTCTCTCTTCAAACAAAAATTCAAACATAACATGGGTGAGCAGACTGGAGATCCATCGTCAATACGTGCAATATTTTTCTACAATGGTTTTAAAATAAAGTTAAATTTTTTTAATGTTTTCCAACAGTTCCTGAATATGTGTGGTCAGTAGAGGTAACTGGCAAAATAACTGGCAGCTAGTGGCGAACTACAAATTTTATCAGACTTCCCAATGCAATGCATAACAAATTTCCATTTTCATTTTGAAGAGTCGAAGCTTCCAGCCTTTACAGTTACACACAGAGCCTTGAAAAGAAACCCCAAACAACTGCTGAGAAGCATGAACAAACACACAGTCATTCAGAACTCCTTGGATTACATGGCTGAACTACTGTGGAAATTTGTTGGGTTTTTTTCCCAGTCAATACCACAAAATTCACTACTGTCATTATCTTGCAGCCCAGCCTTTTGTCCTATGTATTGTCCAGCATTTTGTACTGCCAATTCTGCTTGACCTGCCTACAACTGCACATTTTCCACTCTAAGCAGGCACAAACTGGCTGGAATACAATACCCACTTCCCATGTTGCTCCACAGCACGCGGCAGGCAGAGAAGCAAGTTATTCAGAGCCAAGAGCTTATAGCACAGGCCACACAGCTAAGATGCTTGGACAAGAACTCCTGCTGAGCCACAACAGACTAGGAAATCAATCCTTCAAAGACTTTCTTCCACAGCATCCACAGGCTAAGGGACACACTGAGGTGCATTACATTACCAGCCTTATAATTACTGAAAGTTCAATGCATCAAAAACCAACCCAAAGTCAAAATGAAAGCAAGATCTGTAATTTTCAGAAATGAGCTGAAGGTGCCCAAACTCCAAATGGAAAGTATTTCATGAGGATGGAATAAATTAACACTGCCACAGACATGGCAGTTCTAAAGGCAAAACCAAAGCACATTGTCACAGAATTGGTCCTGCTGTGTTAACACACACAGATGAACTCAAGAGCCACTAGTGAATCTTGGGGATTATGCAAACAATGACTCAAGTCCTAAACAAGTATAACAATCAGTTTTTCACACCTTTTACATGCCCAAATTAGATGCACAGGAAAACACTATCTTTAAATTTAATCTTCTTTCCTTAAGCCATGTGTGTACCTTCCAAGTTAACAACTAACAATTCCATCTATCAACCCATGCCCTTCTCTGAAAGACTGAAAAAAAAAAAATTAGAATTACTGTAGTCTTGCTACACCCCACAGATGTGTCCAAATATGTACAGAAGGAAATTTATTTCACTACTGACATTTTTGAAGCGTTAAATCACCTCAAATGAAGATATAGAAATCAACAGGAATTAAATTCAATTGAAAACTAAATTAGATCAATATACACTATCTGAAAATTTATAAAGTGTGTACTGATATGCACTTACGCAATCACAATGTATGGAGCAACTACAATAATTCCTGAGTGAATTTCCAGAAAACAGGTTACCTGAAGATAGTTTCTCAGGCCTCATCAATTTAAAGTTGATTGTTAAGAGTTTTATAACAACAATCGGGCAGTGAAGTGTTAAGAGATAAAACACAACAAGACAAAACACAGCAATAAAAAAAAATCACTTTAGAGAATCATAGATATTCTGAATTCAAAAGGACCCACAAGGATCAAAGTCCAACTCCTGGCCCTGCACAGGACACCCCAGGAATCACACCATGTGCCTGAGAGTGTTGTCCAAATGCTTCTTGAACTCTAGCAGGTTTGGGGCTGTGACCACTTCCCTGAAGAGCCTGTTCCAGCACCCAACCACCCTCTGGGTGAAGAATCTTTTCCTGATATCCAACCTAAACATCCCCTGACCCAGCTTCATGCTGTTCTCTCAAGTCTGGAAGATGACCCAGAGGGCTGGGCAATCACCACCCACATGAAGTTTAACAGAGACAGTGCTGGATTCTGCACCTGAGACGGAGTAACCCCAGATGTACAGACAGACTGGGGAATGAGGTGCTGAAAAGCAGTGCTGCAGAAAGGGACCCGGGGGTCCTGGTTGATGGCAAGTTAAATATGAATCAGCAGTGCCCTGGCAGGCAGGAGGGCCAACTGTGTCCTGGGGGGCATCAGGTAAAGCATCCCCAGCTGGTCAAGGGAGGGGATTGTCTCACTCTGCTCTGCACTGGGGTGGCCTCACTTTGAACATTGTGGCAGTTTTGAGCACTGCAATATAAGAAAGATATTAAGTTATTAGAAAGCATCCAAAAAAGGGCAATGAAGACGGTGAAGGGCTTCGAGGAAAATCCATACAGGGAGTGGCTGAGGTCACTTAGCTTGTTCAGCCTGGAGAAGAGGAAACTGAGGAAAGAAATCATTGCAGTTACAACTTCCTTGTGAGGGGAAGAGGAGGGGCAGACCCTGATCTCTTCTCTGTGGTGACCAGTGACAGAACCCAAGGGATATTGTGTCAGGGGAGGTTTAGGTTGGATATCAGGAAAAGGTTCTTCACCCAGAAAGGTGGTTGGGCACTGGAACAGGCTCCCCGGGGAAGTGGTCATAGCCCCAAACCCGCTTGAGTTCAAGAACGTTTGGACAATGCTCTCAGGCACATGGTGTGATTCTTGAGGTGTCCTGTGCAGGGCCACAAGCTGGACTTTGATGATCCTTGTGGCTCCCTGTCAACTCAGGATATTCTATGATTCTATTATATATATTTATATAAATTGCAAACCATTCAGTGAATTACACTTTTGGTAATTTCTGTAATGACATTACCCCTTAATAAAGGGCTGCTTTAGGGTAGATGTCAATTTAGCTGTAGATAAATAGATGTAGACAAACTTCCATCTGGACACAGGGCTACAGTCCTCCAAGGATGCCCAGAGTCATGGCATAAGAGGCAGCATGAAACAACAGTGAGATCAATAGTAGTTACCACTCATATACAACTAAACAGCTTTCTGAACCTTTCTTCCCACTCAACTCAGCCAAACTAATTCAACCTGCTAGAACAATTTAAAAACAAAAACCAACACTTTTTACTAGCTTAATAAGCTTACCCTGCACAATGCATACCCACTGAACATCACACTGCTGTGGAAAGGAAGAAGAAAGGTCCAGAGAAGAGCAACAAGGGTGGTGAAGGGACTTGAACACAAGTCCTAGAAGGAGAGGCTGAGGGAGCTGGGGTTGTTCAGCCTGGAGAAGAAAGAGGAGGCTCAGGGGAGACTTCCTCACCCTCTACAATTCCCTGAAAGGAGGTTGGAGCCAGGTGGGGGTTGGTCTCTTCCCCCAGGTAGCTCTCAGTAAGACAAGAGGGCATGGTCTTAAGCTCTGCCAGGGGAGGTTTAGGTTAGATATTAGGAAGAAATTCTTTACAGAGAGGGTAATCAGGCATTGGAATGGGCTGCCCAGGAAAGTGGTGGAATTCTCCATCCCTGGAGGTTTTTAAGATGAGACTGGATGTGGCACTTAGTGCCATGGTCTGGTAACTATGGCGGTGTTGGATCAAGGGTTGGACTTGATGATCTCAGAGGTCCTTTCCAACCCAGCTGATTCCATGATTCTATGAAGAAAGGGTAAAAAGGGGAAAGAGATATAGAAGCAAGAACACCACCTCCCTCTTTTCAGCACAGGTAAGCCACCTCATCAGTTAAAGCCATAACAAGAAGACACCTTCACCTGAAGCAAATTTAGAACACAAGAACCGAAGCTGTTATGGTATGAACAGCACTAAATCACGATGGGGATTTTGCGAAGCACTGAGTTAGACACTGACCAGGCTGTGGCACTGCAAGAAAGCTGCTCTGTCAGCTGAGCTCTGGAGGTACCACCAGCAAAAGGCCATTTGAAATTTTACTTCAAACTCCACACCACTTGCCAACCATGCAGGCAACACTGCTCTCTACAAAAATTCTTTCTGGAAACTATGACAGACCAAGCTGATTACAGGCAGCAGCTCTTTGTCACCAATATGATTATACCATCTACATCTCCACTGATGCATTGGTTACATGCCTCCAAAGGCTGGGATACCCTCCATACAACTCACTGCATGCCAATAGTAACATGAGAAGACAAGAGAGTAATTAGCTCAGCTGACATATTTAGAAAGCACTTCATTAGACTAAGTATTAGTATCTTTGGGTTTTTACCTAATATTGTGGTTTTAACAAATAAATATGATTTCAGCCAAAGTCTACATTACTGTATCATCACACCCCAATTCCACTACTGTATTTCACTACTCAAGTAGAAGTTAAGGTGTGTAATTATTGTGGTACTTCCTACAATGACTGCAAACACATAGCAGAAAAGCTGTTAAGTAGCAACAATTCTGTAATAAAGTTTGCATAAAACCATGACATTTGAAGATGAAGATTCGAATTGAGTTTCTTCACACAAATCATTAACTACACAAAAACATGTTTTTTAACATCTCATCCCACACATACCTGCTATTTAACAGGCATCAATTATAACCCTGTAAACATGCCCAGCACATGACCTGGCTGCAGATGCAATCACGTAATCCCACCTCTAATCCTTGAGCAGCCTCTGGAACCACTGTTACCTTAAATTCAAAGAGGCCTGCCTGCAGTAGAACATTAAACTGGCTCTAAGTGCTTTAAAGTCATCACAATATATTAATTACAAAACTGGAAATAATGAAGAGAACAATTTTGTACATTAAGTTTCCATTTATTTAACCATTAAACAAAACCAATTAACCCATCCCACAAATGTCAGAATACTCACATCAATCCAGCTAAAACTTTATAATGCTCCTTAAGCAAAGGCAAGCAAATGCTTTTATTTTTCCTCACAACCATCTTCAGTGACACACTCACTCTGTTTAAACATGAAATATACGACAGAAAAACAAGGATTACTTTTCCCTGCAACAGTCAAACTAAAATAATTTTTAGGATTACATATAGCTAAGAACAACTCTCGCACCTCAGAAATCACAATGTCCATTTCCTGGAGTTTTCTTTATTTACAGATTACATCCCACAGCTTTGGGACTGTATTGCTTCACAGGATAAGAAAGAAACCATAGAATTTAAAGACACTTTGTCAGTTCATACAGACATAATAAAGTTCAACAAAGCAAAAGAAAAGCAGTCAATATTTAAAGTTGAGCTCAGCATGCTGCTGGCACTGCTCTGAATGACTGGCTACGTCACTAAAACCACAACTTCATAGTTTGGCAAGCTGTCTGCTGATGAACAGTCTTGTGTAAGTGATCACAAGATTCATAAAGCCCCTGGGTGGTAGGAAGGTGGTGTGAACCACAATAAAGAGGTATACAGCAGAACGAAGCTAAAAGTAAAGCTGACAAGCAGCTTCATCTTTCTTCTAAGTCTCTGCGAGGCTGCATCACATTCTAGTAAATACTTCTCTAGGAATTTATGATTCTCTCACTCCAACGAGCAACAAGAAGCAGCTCTTACTACAGAACAAAGTCACAAAAGAGTAAGTTTTCCAGGCAGTGGGATAGTTCAGGAATGATGCTACTATGCCTCGAGTACCAGCTTCCAAAAGGGCCCTGCAGAACAGCAGGTGCACTGAAAGCTGCAAACACAAGTGAGTTTGTACTGCTCACAGGTAATCCTGAGGTTACCACAAGTATCATGACAGTACCCAAAGCTACGAGGACAATGAACTGGCTTTCTTACCAGGGCATATGATCTATGATTTTTGACTGTTTGTGAAATACTGGCTGTCGCTGGGAAAAATCCTTCAGTGAACAGCGCACTGTCAGATTTCTTAATTCATCAACTTCAGCATTGGCCCTGCTAAAAGCAGTTTTATGATGATGCAAAAATTTTTTGGCAGTTACATCCTATTTTGAGAATCAAAATGAGCCAGAAAGGATACAAGAAAACATGAAACTGAGTATACACACTACAAAGTAGTGGAAAAAGTCTACTGCAAATCCACACCGATCATAAACTTCAGTTTTTTCTTTATTTTAAAGTAGAGTCTGCTATTCATATTTCCAGGTTTAACAATTACTAGAAGCTGAGGTTTACACTAGAGGGAAACTGAGCAAACCAACTGCAAAAATCCTGGATTATTGCTTAATACACAATTTGTTCCAGAAAGATAGCTTCCTTCTCAGAAGCATGAGATAAACATTTCTTGAAGAAGACATGTCTCCAGGTATTGCTATGGATGGAGAGTTATCTGCAGGTCACCAGTATGAATCTCGACCAGCTCAACAGGAATTTATTACTGTTCCAGCCTAACATATGTTTGATAACTCCTACAAAAGCGATCCTCAGCATTAGCTCCTGCTCCAGCATCACAAATTCATTGCCACGCACTGAATTCGCTTGTAGTACATTTGGAACAGGCTTTGTTCCCAAGATACATTTACATTGGTCAAAACACAACCAGTCCTTCCACAAGACAGTTCTACAAAATAAAACATTGTATGTGCTTTTTCAGGAGTTCAGATCAGTAGGAATTCACTAAAGCCACAGGTTTCAAAATGCCTGAAGACCTAAAAAAGAAAAAAAAAAAAAAGAAAGAACCAAATTGTAATTTGGATTACCCACACAGAACTTGTGATGGCTCACTGTAGTAGTATTGTAAACAACAGTTTTAAATAAACAGGCTAGTACAATTTCTCTGTTAAGCCTCTGATGAGTTTTTCTATGACAAACCCTGAAAATATTCTATATTCAATGAACTGATTGAATCAAAGATCCCTATTTTATTGATAACTGCATATATGGAAGAGCTTTACAGGATGCAGACGGTTTTTGTAACACACCTCATTGTCAACATTTACATTTTTCTGCATGGAGAAAATGACCACAAAGCATATTTACACCTGTAAAGAAGCAGCATTTCTTTTCCTGCAGAGATGAAAGGAGACTCTAACTAGCACTAGTTTCAAGTTAAGTGACCTGTCTAAGTTTATCAGCATCCCATATAACTGACAACTCCACAAAGACTATTGCACAGACTGCCCACATACTGTATTCACATCTTCTACACCCAGTATGACCAGATGAAATAGGAGAGAAAATGGGAGGCGTGAACACCACTGCAACACTCTGGCCTGATGACCACCAGCCTCTCCTCACTTTGGCCATCTTAAACTAGAAGAAAAACCCCAGATTAGAAAGAAGTGGAGTGAGGGGATAACAAAACCTCCTTTCAGGATCCCCGGCAAACACAAACTGATGGAGGATATGACTCCACACAGAGGAAACAGAGGAGGGAAGCGGACAGGCACATGTAAACGGGAACAAAAAGTCGAGACACAAGTAAGCAGAAAACAGATACAGAAAAACAAGAAACAGCCAGGAGTCAGGAGAGAACAACAGCAGAGAGAAACATGAAACTACACTCCCTACACACCAGAAAGCATCAACTTCCATTTCTGAAGTTTTGAGTTAAACTTTGGTGTCCTGACTGTGTAAAGTTCTTTGACATGACTAATTGCTATAAAATACGGTGAACACGTTATGCAGCGTGCCTGTCTTTTCTATCATTCCAGAAGAATTTGTTAAGATAAGGAAATGTAACACAAACCTTGCTGATTCAGTGATATCTTCTGACAAGTCTCTGCATGAATACCCACTCGCAAGGGTGCCACAAAAAAGTCATATCAAGAGGTTACACACTTCATTAATGTTATTTATGTTTTTTCCAATATAATATATTGAATTTATCTATAGTCATATGGGTACATGTATAGATGATTATCTGCTATAATTGAGGAACTGCTGTGCCCAATTTCCTAGCAAGACAGAAGACATCTTAAAATAAAAACATTATCTGCAAACAACAAATATATACACATGTACATAGCTATATATATGTATGTACAGAGATGTCATATAACCCCAGTTTACCCTTTTTATATATTTTTCTTTTTCTTTTGAGGGTAGAGTGCCTTAAAATTAGATTTTTGTTTCTGCAACATATTTCATTTTCTTTTAAGACCACAATCATCTTCTACTAACAATTTTATCTCAGCTTAGCCCCAGACTGACTTTCTGGGGAGATGTGCCTTAGATACTATACAAGGCAGACACTTGAAAATGTTTTCATTCTACACTGACTTTAGCATTCTCTATTAAAAAACACTAATAGGACACCAAAAAAAGTTCTGGTGGAAGGAAACCTGCGAGTTTCCCCTCCTTCCATAAGCAAAGTCTATGCTACAACTGTTGCAGCAAGAAATGTTGGTCTGTAAGGTGATGATTAAACAATCAACACTCAGACAAAGCTGTAGCTGTCCTGTCTGTGGAACTGCTTGAACAGCAAATCTCCATAAGGAAGTCTAGATATTTCAGATTCACTTGTTCCATAATCTTGGGCCAGAAATAGGACAAGCCAAAAGAGATAATGGAAAGACTAGAATACAATTGTTCATCCTAAAATGCACTGATACATTCCTGCCAAAATTCTTTTACAGCTTTAAAGGAC
This sequence comes from Neopelma chrysocephalum, assembly GCF_003984885.1. Lineage (NCBI taxonomy): Eukaryota > Metazoa > Chordata > Aves > Passeriformes > Pipridae > Neopelma > Neopelma chrysocephalum. Next base: position 7,765,326 of record NW_020897737.1, read on the forward strand.
TTGAATGGTATCCAGTACCTTTACTTGATCAAAGCTTTAGAGTATCCTCTTCCTTACTGAGAGCTCCAAACCAGGTGGGTTTAACACCAGAGAGAGCAGGCTGAGAAACTACAGATAACAGCAGGAGAATTGCTGTCACCCACACTGAACTTTTCCACGAACAAAATGAATTTCTGCTTTGAGTCACAGAATGGTTTGGGTTAGAAGGGATCTTAAAGATCATCTAATTCCAACCCCACTGCCATGGGCAGGGACACCTTTTTATTGTTTTTCTTGAATTAAAAATCTAATAGCTACTCAGTAAATTCTTCTGTTTCCAACTCAAATGTAGTATTCAAAGTTTGTACATTTGAAAAACCAATACTTACAGCTAATGAATATTCTATTCTAATAATGCAGCACTCTTCGTATTGTCAAATTACTTTCCCGCTCTTCAGTGTGATCTGGGCAGAAGACATGATTGAAAACTGATTTCTTCCAACAATTTAACATTTAATTGTAAACTCAATGATTCATTTGTAGGTTAGTCACAGCTATGTAACAGCACAAACTCCTTTTAATAATAAAACACACTTTACCTCTCTCTCTGAGGCTTTAAAGTCATGACTTCGGTAGGTTAACCAAAGCTGTGTCTGCAGTCTGGACACCTTGGTTACTCAACTCAATGACACTGTCTGCAAAGGCAGGTTATCAGTATTCAGGTCAGCAGTCTTAACATTTGTTTATTTTTGTTTTTCTGACACCAGAACATTTCAAATTAAAGTGATGAGATTAACGCAATTCCTGGCTGGAGCATGCATGACTTTTTACATACAGCTGAGTATAAAAAAAAAAAAAAATTCAATTTTGTGATGGTGGAGCTGGATGCCCCTTTCACAGAGCCTGCAATTGCAATATATTCCTCTAACAGGAAAATGTTAAACAACTCTGTGGCTTTACAGAATCAGCTTTACAGTATAAAAAGTAAAGGGACAGAAATCATGCCAGTCTCTCCACATTTGACACTGCATGGCTGTCCGACAGTGAAGTTACAAGCAAATTTCACTTTCATCAGTTACAGCTACAGAAAAAAACCCCTCCAAATCTGAATATGAGACAAAAATGAATGAAGCACGCTCTATGAAACTTTCAGGAATAAGTAGTATTTGGCTTTTCAATGCATTTCACCCAGAAGTCTCTATTCACAACTTCAGTTTTTAGAATACCTTATTTTTATTCTACATGACAAATAACCTTCCAGATGTAAGTCAAACATGCATATTAAACACTTCAAACAATCAGTATGTCTCTAAAGCCAAATCATTTCCACACTGATCTGCCTTACTGTACTCCATTTAAGGTTGGTAGGATAAACTGCACTGATTTCATTTCCCTTTTAGGAAGCTATCCTCATAATCCTGCTTTAGAAGAAGAAAAAAAACTAGGGCTCAAAGGCAGCTTCAACTTAAAAGTTACTAACTAATTCTACTTTCTAAGAGGTTTGGATTATTTCACGTCTCAAAAACAAAAAGATGCTGTCCAGCAGCTCAAAGCAGGTGCATTCTCCAAAATCAATGTTCTCCTTCACCTTAACAGATCTTTGTTCTTATCAGATTTATGGGGTCTTATGGATAACTTTGTAAAGTAGTGGCAAAAGAACTTGAAACATTCTCTACACTACACTGAACTTGCCCTGTTATTTGTGCTGTGCTCAGGGCTCTTCACCTCCACCAGAAGAGTGGAACTGACAGCCACTCAACAGTCTGAGTGGCTGCAGATGTGCTGCCAGGAATGTAAAAGCCTTTCTTTCACCTAATGTGACACAGTGCTTTCTTTGCTTAGATGCTGCAGCACAGGAGGAAATGTGGTATTAAGTTAGTTCTTTAACCAATCTCCCAGTTTCTTTACTGTTAAGAAGTGGCAATGCCCACATGTTTTGTAGAAAGGAACAATATGGAGCATGCCCAGCTCTTCATTTAGAAACCAAGAATTTCAATCTGAAACACAGATCTTTTGGGTTAACTCCCTGGAGTCTTAAAAGAGCATCATTTACTGAGAACATAGAGGGGAAAAAAATAAATCAAGGTCATGTATCTTCCCATAAATCCAGTGCAGTCTGGTACACAACGGGAGGTTAGACAGCAGAAAAATCTGAAGTTTAAAATAATTTGCAGTCACCCCCCGGCCAGCCAAACACAACTGCCACCAGAGCATTCCCCTGAGGCCAATAACTGCCCTGGGCAGGCAGCACAGAGTGAGACACTTCTACGTTTCTGAACCAAAGAAGCAGTTGAAAGAAAAAAATACATCAAAATAACATTGTAATCCGATGCCTCGATTCCGAACTCACAGCACAAGTCACACCCTCTGCTTAACCAAACAGTCGATGACTTCTTCAGAATTCTCACAACATTAACACAAACAAACTCACAGCTCTCAGCATTTACACGGTCCAGACTCAAGTGCACACTTTGGGTTCTCTCTGCTTTTAGAGGAGAGGGAGAAGGAAGAACATGAAAGTCTTTGACGTTTTTAGTGCTGTTTAAGCACAAGCTTTATTCTATGCTGTTCTGTGTCATTCTTCCCCTACAGGATGGGAAACAATGCTACACAAACATACACTAATACTTTATTTAGAAACAGAATTCAAACCTATATGAAAATTAGATATTAACATACTTCTAAAATACTATGAATAAGCACATTTTAAGAATAACTCTGCTGAACAGCCTTGTGTATTTCAAACTCAGTTTTCTATACCTGAATGACCTGAGCAGTACTCTAACAGATCTGTCACCTGTTAGACTATATATCATATGCAGTTCTCTATTCCTTCCAATTGCTGGAGAAATATGCAAATTAAGTAGTCAGATACCTCTAAGAAGTCTGTTCATTGTTTCAGCATCAGCTTTAAAAAAACAAAGGTAATTTATCTTTTAAAAAAACCCTGATAATACAAAAATAATTGTATTTTATTTTCACGACTACTTCAGATCACCAGTTTTCCACTATGGTGAACTAAACTCAGTACTGTTTTAAGACAGGACTTCTTGGCTGAAAAAGACTGGAATCTTCTTATTAAATACTTACTTAAGAAGCACAATCAAAAGAACCTCCAGTTACCAGATTTACATTATAGAATCATCTTTACAAACCTTACCGATTCTGTGTTTTAGCCAACTTCTGCCAAGAACGGTTACTGGGAATTCAGGGTATACACGAAACCTTGAATACTTGAGGGCCACTAATTCTCCATCACTGTCTACACAGTTTAACCTAAGGAGTTACTCTTAGTTCAAATATCTTACTACATATTTTGTCTAATTGTCAAATGGATTAAAAATAAATTTCACACCAGTTTGAAGACTTGCAAAAGAAAATGTACGTTCAACTCTCTGTACATATTGTCTCAAATACAGGATCTCTATTATTTTATTTGTCAGATTTCCACACCCAACTTAGATGAGAAGCACAACTTTCTACATATTTGAAAACTAAATGAACTGGACACAGACAAAACAGTCTAATGAGAAACAGCCTTTAATAAACACATTTCCAAGTATGTGTAAGAGTAAATACATTCTTCCTGTAGTTATACATGCTCAATTCAACTGAACTGAGTCCAGAATAAACAGAAACTACAGAAAAAAACAAAACAAAAACAAAACAAACAAACAAAACCAAAAACCAACCAAACAAAGAAAAATACAACAAAAGAAAAAACACCAAAAACCAACCCACAAAACTGGGCACACAATTAAGTTACAAGTACTACTACACTGTAGTATTGACTTTCTACTTATTATTGTCCAAGTATTCACTATGCAAAGCAAACTTTCAATAACTGAACATGAATCACAATAAGCATGCTTCAATTGTATTAAAAATTCTCAGCCTGCATAATTTTTTACAAAAAGTGACTTTTAAAACTCGAATTATTATTTTCAAATAAGAACCAAATATTTAAAGGAAATATCAGTACTAGAAATCAAAATTACATGTTCCAAATGTACACAATTGTTCACACAACTGCTTTTACCAAATGTATTTTACATTTTAAGTCAGTTTTTAAATTACTAATGTAAAACAAACATGTCTCTAGTGAAGACTATATAAACAGACAATCTGGACTAGTCTGGGAGTCAGTAGAAAGACAACTTACTACAGAATTTTGTAATATTAGAACTGCTTATTAAGATGCTGTTGAATGTTATTTTTGGGGGGGGAAAAAATAAATTCTTAAACATCAGAAGTGCAAAATAATTAGCAGAAGGAAAAAAAAAATCACCAAAAATTACAAACATAACTACAGCCAAATATCAAGCTTCTTACAAACTTTCTTACAAACTTTTTTGACAAGGAATACAGGGCTACAATCTAATTCCCTTCTATGCAGAGACACAGAAATATGGTTACAAGGGAAAAGAAATACTGAACATCCCAATCCATCCATTTTCTTGTCCAGCACACAGTGTCACAACTGAAAACACCAAACAAACAGCAATTCCAGAAAAAGACAGAGTATTTTGCTATTGTTGGTGAACTCTGAAAAAAAAACATTAAAAATCAAAACAAGTGAGCACTAGGCACTAGATATTAACTTCAGGAAATAAGTTGTGGAGGGGAAAAAAAAAAAAAATCTTTGTTCAGGGAAGTATTTATCATCATAAAATGCTTAGCGACATTTCCACAAGAGAAAACTGTCACAAAGGAAGTCTCATCTATTTCATAATCACCTTAAACCAGCAAAAATACAGTATTTCTGAGGAAAGAATTTGCTTCTCCTTTCCTTTGAACGCTTGCTCCTCCCAGCGCGCCAGCACAAATTTAGAGACAGCAAACTGGGCATTACTAAAGCTAAACTTTGATTTGCCAACACTAAATACTGGCCCAGTCTGGATCAGCTCCATGATTCACCTCAAAACTCCACAAAACCTTGTGTCACTGTCAGACACAACACTGAGACAGAAGCAGGCAGCCAGGATGAGAGAGAAGTGTTAGATCCAAGTGTCACCATAGGATTTGACCAGGAAGATCTCAAAGCAGACTCTCCCTTCAGGTAAGACAGAAAAAACTATCAGAAATTAGACTTTCCCATTCCAAAAGCAGTCCAAGTCATAACTCTTCAATTCCATTTAGCGGATTTCCTTCTGTGACACGGGCACCTCAATAGTTGCAACAAACCATGCAACCAAGAGCTGTGGTTGCAACCAATATATCCAGTTGGTCACTCTTTACTTAGTGATTTAGACACTGAAGAACAGGTAACATTCCTAGAAGTCTTCTTTCCAAGGTTAAATGATAGTATCCCTGTGATATCCAAATGATCTACAATCAAGCAAGCCAGAAACCTAAACCCTGGAGAAGCAATGATTGTTCTGAACTCTGTGTTTGAGTCTTTGAGTCTTCATTTTCTTTTTGATTTGGAAGAATTGGGAGAAGCTCTTAGCCTTGACCACAGGAAAAACATAGCAATCAAACCAGATTAGTTATGAATTTCAGGGATTAGCAAATAAGAATAATCACAGAACAGAGAAAATAACCCAAAAAGTAGGCCAAACTATACAAAATACCTACACTGAGAAATGTTATTTTGAGATGCATACAAGTGATAAGTTTAATCTAGTGTTAAGAAAGAATTAAAATACACACTTGAAGTTTGCAATCCTCACAGATCCCTCCTGAAAACTTATTCTGCAGAAAGATTTACAATCACATGAATAAACTCAGAAGTTACTCATCTTTGACTCTGTAACTACTTCATAAAACTAATACAGATTACATGTACTCAAATACATGCATAATAAAAACTTATTTGAATTCCACCTTCTGATTTGCACCTTAGTAAACTCATTTAATTTTTAAGCATTCTTTTTTTCATAGCTAGTAACATCATTAGCCATTAAAGGAACTCCAGTTAAATACTGCTTCATACAAATGCAATACAGCTATTTTATTGCTTTTCAAGAAGACATTCAAATAATCACCACTACTTCCTGCATATTGGGGGGGGGGGAAATCCAGCAATTTTTTGGTAGAGTATTTGTCTGCTGGATAGTCTTCTAATAGGTTTCTGTCACGTTGTACTTACTATCAGGTAACCAAACAACTAAGATGATAATACTACATAACATGGGATCATCACTACTACTGAACAAATAATCCAAACCACCAAGTTTTTCTGACTGTTTGACATTTATTATAACTTAATAAAAATTAAGATTATTTACGGTTACGTAACGTGCTTACATAATTCACAAATTCTGGTATATACAGAAATAACTCACCCTACAAGTCTAAGTGTATCACACACTTGCTGGGAAAACAAAACAAACACCACCCTCATCCCCGGAAACAAAACCAACTGTGGTTAAAAAAACCCCAAACAAAACCAAACTCAGAAAAGCAGACAAAAGAAAGGTCTACGCAAGCCTAAATGCATTCCCCTTAAGCATATAGAGTTTTCATTTTCTGAACAGACTAAATAGCCTGTACCATAAATAGTTTCACTTAAAAATGAGTGCAGCTTACATAAGCATGTGGCACTCAACCATTTTTACTGATGGCAATACAACCAACAGTGGCAAAAAAGTAGTACATTAAACATGCTCAGTTCAGTAAATAGCATTTAGGAAGCAATTCAAAATATCAGTAGGCCTTACTCTAAGGCTAACTAACTAAGGCTAGTAACAAAGCTTAAACTCAATATTCCATGAATGGAGAAGTGGATACAGTAGTCCAGTGACTATCCTCAGGAAAAGTTATTCAGAATAGCCCCAAAGCAGAAAGTTGCCACCCTCATGAGGGCACAACTTTTCTCGTAAGACAAATTTGTACTTTCTGGAATCTGTGTTTTAGCACATAATCAAAACATAAGAACAAAAGATACCAGAATGTCAATGTCATAACTACTTTCTTTCCTCCTGAATCAAAGACTATAAATCAGATAGAAACACTTAAACCTTTTGGGCTTTTTTCCCTCTTCTTCTAGCACTCTAAGTACTTATGAAAGCCTTACCTTTCAAAACTTCTAAAAACAAGAGACATTAAGAGAATTCTTTAGACTTCTTTACAGAAAGATGGACCAAACAATGATCTATGGGGTAGATTTTAAGAAGACTCAATGGGGGGGGGGGGGAGCAGATAAAGACTGCTTGGTTTTGTGGGAGTTTTCTTCTACACTCAATTCACAGAAGACAGTCAAACTTCTGATGCTGTCCTGCCAGCTCCCTGACACCACTTCCCTTTTATCTAGTTCCTAGAGCCATTAAGTCCAGGAACTGCAATCCCCACAGGGATGGATGGCTTCAGTAAGCAATACAAAACTTTTTCCACCTCCCCCAACTACCAGAACAGTGAGCAGAATTTTCTTTTTCAGGAGATATGGATTCCTTAAGAGAAGTAGGAGCTCTTCCTTCATCTTTGCTGCGTTTCCAGGAGGGGAATCTTCCATCACACAGAAGACACCAGTCCACTAATGCTGTGTTTTGAACTCTCAGTAACAGATGTATATGAGAACAAACTGCACGGGGACTTCTGAAGACAAAACCCTAGAACTGAACTGCACAGATAAGAACCAAACAGAACAAGCCTCCATGCCCTGATCACATCTTGGGTAACATATGCTCTTAGGAGATGTGTCATGAATTTTTGCTACAACTTTTACAGAAAGATGTCTCAGTTAAGGAAAAGCAGCTTTCAAGTGTCTGGTGTTCCTCCAGAAATAGAAGTACTGTTTATCACAGTACCAGGAACGTCTGTGTTGTTGGTACTAGTGCCTTGCTGAGTAACAACAACAAGGATCGGTGAAGATGCCTCAATGTCCACATTACTATAGAAACATGTCATCCAGCTGATGGAACTAAAACCATCAAGACCTGCTGTACAGAGTTGCTGAGAGGATTCTTTCTTGTCTTTGGAAATCTTAAAGTTGTCCTCTACAGTAGCCACAGATTCATCTCCCTCTCACAGACCCCTTACTGTCAGATAAAGGAACTATTTCAATGCTTTGGTGATTTTTTTTTAATCTTGCTCTCTCTCTAATTTTTTTACTTTTTTTCTTTTTTTTAATACAGTAGATCATCATTTCTAAAGACAGACCAAAATAGCTGATCTTACTTAGATCTCTCTTAGGCCTAAGGGTACCTTCAGCCTCATTTACCTCAACTCCCAAATCTTGAAAAGGATTGGCAGGTAGAACATTTACTTGACTTGGAACTTTCTTTAAAGGAAAAGCAGCATTTACTGTATTTAGAGACATGGCTTCAGAATCAAAGAGGCAAATTTCATTTAAGAGGGGTCTACATTCTGCATTTATAAACTTAAAAAATTCAACTGCAACAGATGTGATAGCAACTGCTTTCTTTGTCTGGCCCCTCTTACTTTAAACTGGATATTCCAAGAAAACAATAATATGTTTGTTACAGGAAGTGTTAAAAAACACACTGACACAGAAGGAAGCTGAATGTGAACAGGGATCATTATCTCACTGTCACTGCCTGCTACTGAAACCAGTACATGGGTATCGAAGGCCAACATCTCCAGTCCAGAATCAAGACAAAGTACAGAACTGCAAACATTCCTGAACAATTACTCAAAAAACTCCTAAACTCACAACCCATGAAGCACTTTCAGACCAACAATGAGATTCATTTTTGAAACACCTGTGTAAGCCACTGATGTTCATGAAGAAGGAACAGCATGCAAACTTTTATAACCGCATTTTCAGGATGTTGCCCAAACAGCGGGAGATGAAGCACAGACAGACTAAAATAACTGTGACCCCATGCTGTCCATTTGAAACTTAATGAGTTGCAAACCCCATGATAACGTACAAAATCAAATTATAAGAATAAAGTGCATAAGATTATGCACTGACAAAAATGTCATTTTTAAAATACAATCTCATAAGTGTTCCCAGTCCAGCTGCAACATTTACCCAGCGATTACTGAAGTCACATTTGCACACCACCAGATCACCCAGCAACCAAAACTTGATTTTTTTACCAGGAAAAGACAAACTGGCATTTCAGCAGAATACCCAGAAAATAACAAAAAGTTTTTAACACCTTCAAGTGAGCAGTGGGAAGAAAGATGATATTTGATGTAACACTTGCTAGTAGAAATTTATCCTATTAACATTTTTTTGAGCAAGTATGAAGCAATAGAGTGAAATTATACCAAATTAACACTTTGCCTTATCTAGACATATCATTTCTGATCTGACATTTAGCAGGATTATGGTGAGAATTACTACTTCATCAAGATAATCTTAAGAATTTCAGGAAAAAAGGCAAATACACTTCAAGGCAATGCTCTGCAGAAGACCTAGCATCTGGCTTACGATTTCTGCAAGCTGATCTTCAAGAACATCAGCATGAAAACCAAGTTCTACATTTCTTCCATAACTTGCACAACACCTAGGTAAAAAAAACCCCAAACAAACAATCACCCTCTATTTATCAAGTATTACTAGTCCTATGCCCAATGCCAAAAAAACAAAGAACAAAACAAATTCACAACTCTTTCAAGTGCTAGGAAAAAAATGTCCACATTTTAAGTCAAGTCAAAGTATACAAACTCCCCACAGAACAAAAAGAATTATACTTGAGGATTTATACCAATGTGACAAATGGCACACACAGAACAAACCAAACCTTTCCCCAGCCATTGTCCACTGAAGTTGTGACACTGTAAACCAGTAAGAATTGTTCAAACAGATGAGTCTTCAGGGCAAATCATCTTAGAACATAACCAAGCAAGGAGAAAATGAAAGCTTAAAGCTGCAACAAGATTAAAATACTAGCACTGCTACCAAATCTGATAAGAAACAGTCAACACTGAATACAATTTAGAAAATCATTCAAGTTTTTTTCTGCCACAACATCCAAGACAAATACTGATAGTAACAGATTTTTTTTCCTAAAAATTCCACTTGCTCCACGATTTCACAGAAATTGATCCGCTTTTCAAATTAATATGCACTTCAGTGGATATGCAATTTCATTTGAAAGCAAGTATTTCATTATGAATGTGGAACACAACTGATTGAATATAATCTGCTGAAAGGTGTTTTTAAGAAAACACCCTCAATGATCTCCCAGCAAGTGCACAAGCAGATAGAAAAACATCCGTATTTTAGCTGTGACTGCCAGGTTACTGAACACCACTGTAGCAGAATGACCTCTCTCTATCTAGTCTGTGACTTTTCTGTTTGCTTACAAAGCCTCCTGTTTTAAACAACTCTCTGAACAGAGCAAAAGGAGAAGTAATTTTCCTTACAACAGAGTTAGATTAGGATAAAACCTGATAATTCATTGAAGATGCTTTTAAAATACAGCTGCTTTGACTTCAGACCCTGAATAAAATGAAACCCACCTGAAATTCAAGAACTAATGCTTCTTGAGAACACAAAGCTGTATATAATCTTAACAGAGGTGGCATTTTTCACTTTAGTGCTATGCTGGCTATTGTGAAACAATACTTGAAAAGGGAGAAACATTCAATGTAGTAATCAATGGGGTGTAAGAATATTGAAATGTTAGTTCCACTCTGACATTAAACTGAGACACGCAGACAGTGTGATCTATCTAGCATAATTAATCTTCAAAAAGAGAAAAAGAACAAGAAAAATGCTAAACAGTGATAACTCACTGCACAACTTGAGCTGTATGGTTTATTAGTAACACTCTGGCTTTTACATACTGAATTTTGTGAGATGTATTTTAGCTTTTCATGTTGATAAAAAGGCCTCAGTGATGTTTTTTCTGGAAGTTGTGCACATGAGTCTCCTGGATACTAATACCATAGTGCATTGACTGACACAGCACAGAAGTTGTTGACCAACTCTCCACCTCACACAGAACAAGAGACTCAATACCAGAGAACCATCTACACTGTCAGGTTGAACTCACATCATCTGTCTGAAGCTGGAGAGACGCAATTGCTAAGTACTACCAGCACGCTCATAATGTTAAAGCCTTTCAAAGGACAACTTTGACTGACACTTCCAGGTTTGGCAGAGTACAAGAACCTATTCCAGCAATGTTTTCAACCAACACCTTCAACATTTGCATACACGAGTCTAAACAAGTATTTCAAAACTCTCATCTTTCCATTTAGGGAGAATGCTTCTCACATGGGAACTGGCACCACGACCAGACCACACATTTAATCTCAACAAAATGATTCTTGGTCTTTCAGGAGAACAAAACAGCCAATATCACCCCTCAGACAATATTTTAGTCTACTGTGCCCATACATAAATAACAGTCTGCAGAAAATTTATATTATCTACATAGCTGAAGAAAAGCTTCAACTTGCAAGAAAAAAGAAAATAACAGAAAAGTTTGTCAGGGATTTGAAAGTAAATCCCTAATAACAGTTTACTGTACTATGCAGCACCAACACTTTTCAGTTTGGCTTTTTTTTTCTGTTTGAGTAAGGGCAGCAACATGGACAGGAAAAAATATTGCAAACCCACAAGCCACAGATATTTCTACTGTGTAATTTAAAACACTTGCAGTCAAAAGTAGTTCAAAAAGTGCTTATGAAAATGTTTCAGGCTTTGTATGAACTGTCTCTTAATTTCACACTCCATTTGTCACCTGCCTTTTAACCATGAACATACCATGTAACAAAAGTAACTCCTTCACTGCAAACACCTGTACTTGCACTTCAGTTGCCCTTCTGTGTGCACACAGGTACAAACACACCAGGCTCTGCTCCTACTTCAGCTCCCAGCAGTGGGAACAGCAGCATCATACAGATGCTCCTGGAGCAAAATGTGTCATACCATAGTTCAGGTGGATGACTAAGCACACAAGACAGACTTGACATTACCCCAAATTTACAAGATTTGATCATTTACTCAATGTTTCAATCACCTCAAAAATACCTTTGGTGTCAAAGAAGTAAATCAAAGGCTTTTGCTTGTGTTATTAGTGATTTTGCTGAAACACTGCAGCTGTGGAAGTAAAGATGTGAGCTATCATCCCACATGGAGATACAGCTCTTTGAAAAATAACTCAATAAAACATCTAAGTTTCCTATACTTCAGTGCATAACTCTTGCCCTAACCAAGAATACTTTTGCAGGTCATACTTTGAGGCTACTTATGCTATTTAAAAATACATACAAAATGAATCATCACAGGTTTGAAGTCAGGAGAAAGTGACTACAGACCAGTGCAAACAAAAACTGAACTTCATTTCAGCGCTACATAATTTTTGACAGGGGATAGAAGGAGACGAGCTACTATGGGATAACCTTAAGAATCACATTAACGTATTCTCTTGGATGACTTCAAAGCAATCCTTTTCCATTAGGATTACTCTTTACTCTGCAACTCAATTGACAGACATCAGCACAGACATATCAGCAAAGCTGAGTGGAAAAGAAGACACGTTTTCACCACATCTATTCAAGTTCTCTTGTGTTCCTCAAGATGACAACTAATGGAAGGAAAAAGGAACCTCAGTGAGATCCAGGAAAGAACAAGAATGGCCACAGATCTCACAATACTCTCTTCACATTTATCTGCAATCACTTATAGCAAAGGTTATGCCCCAAGCCAGATGAAAATACATCACAAAAGTATAAAATCATAGTAAGAATTCCTCACATTTATTCAACTCACTGTACCTAAACCAAAACATTTAACATTAAAGGTAGATTTAAACGCTGATCTTATCATCCTTTACTAAAGTGTGTAAAATTTGATACCTTGGTAGTTTTATGAATCGAGACAGTCCATATATACATTAACACAAGCTGTTATGGCATTCTTCAGATTGCTGCTATCAACAGACACCATTCACAACACAGGACAAAGGGCAAGCTTTAACAAATGTTGTGAAACACTTTATTTTTAAAAATCCTGTTCCTCTCTCTCTACAAAGAGGAAATGAATTTAACATTTCTTCTTTTTAAAAGAAATATGTTAACTGAAAATATACTTGCAGAGGGGCAGAATAAAGTATTGCTTTTCTCACAGATCTAGAAAACAAAATTAAAGTTACCAGAACAGTGACTGGCCTTTGACCACAGAAGCTTTACCTGTAACTTTTAAGAGTTCTGTTACACTGAGTGCTCTGAAAACAGAAATGGTCAAGTGGACCTGCCACAGAACATGAGCCCATAAAGAAATACTACTCAACACCTGCACTAAAAATAACAGACACATATCAATACATCAGCAGGATGGGTTGACTTGACCACTCTCAGTATTTACTGTGTGACATCGAGCTTAAACACCTTGAAATATACTTATTGTAAAAGCAACTACAAATAGCCTTTAGCCAATTTATTTAACTAATATTTACTGCATTCATTAGCTATAAAGGTATCAATAGACCACTAATAACATCTTCAAACTGGTTACCACTGAGACCTTCCAAGACAGTTTAATGCATGTTTACCTGAACATAGTGTCTTGTTTTAAGTTTTCCCACTACTTCCCAAGTCTGCCTTATCTGAGCCACTCCGGTTTTTTGGAGGCAGGGAATCTCTACCAAACCCTGAAGTACTGTTACTCCCAAGCCATCAAAGCAGTTGTCTTTCCTCTCCTTGTTTTCTCCTTGCTAAAGCAAGGGAAACAAGAGCCAATATCACGTTACAAGTCATGTCTGAACAAGGGGAAAGCACAGTGACTGCGGCCAAATGTTAACACTGAGCAGTATCAAGCCCTAAACACAAGGTGCATCCTTCCATCACATCCACCTATATTAGAAAAACAAACCAAAATGAAACCCGAGCTCGTTTTCCCCGGTGCCAATACAAACAAGTGATAAGATCTCAAACCCGACCCGAAGCCAAGACTCTGGACAGAGCATAACCGAGGCCTCGCTACCTCTGGGGGCCTCTCTATGCCCGGAGCCAAGGCTCGGCAGCAGCATCATCCTGCTGCAGTCACGTCCGAGGGGCAGGGGTAGCCTTTACCTGTGAATCTACTTGCCTTTTATTAATTTATTTTTTTTTTAAACTGCAAGAGCAGCATCGGTGACCCAGCAGACACCACGGGGGACACCCCGCACGAGAGGAATCCCCAGGCTCCAAAAACAAAGACCAAAGTTTTCCCTGCTCGGCGCTGCGTGGGAGTGCGGCAGCAAAACAGGAGCCAGGATCAACACGAGCCGCCTCCCGGCACCACACCCGGGCCCACGCAGGGCAGGACACCCCCCGCTCCCGGGGCTGGGAACACCCCCCGCTCCCGGGGCAGCTCCAGCCGCTCCCTCCCGGGCAGGAAGGGGACACGGCGACACTCTCCGCCCGGCGGGACGGGGGGAGCGCGGGGTGTCCCCCTGAGCGCCCCTTCCCGACCCCCTGCCCGCCCCCACAAACCCACCCGCTCCCTCACCGCCCCCCCCTCACCGTGCTGCGCTGGGGGCTCGGCTGCGGCTCCGGCGGCTGCATTCCCGCCCCTCGGCTGTGCCCCGGGGCCGCGGCGCGGGGTCCCCCCCGTTGCTCCTGAGGGGAGGGGAGGGAAGGGGCGCCGGGAAGGGCCGGGAGCGGGACGGGGCTCCCGGGACAGGGGTCCCGGCGCGCGCGGCCGGGCGGCGCTTCCGGGCTCGGGGCGGC
>NW_020897737.1:7784881-7785382 GCF_003984885.1 Neopelma chrysocephalum
GCGGGGGCCGCCGGGCGGGGGGCGGGGCCCCGGCTGCGCGAGCGGCCCTACGACACCGCGCGGCCCGCGCGCGCCGGGCGGATCCGCTCTCGCGAGACTTGGAGAGGGCGGGAGGCAGGGGCGGGGGCGGAGGAGGTTTGAACGAGTGGGGGCGTGGCCATTGCAAATGGGGCGTGGCCAGGAAAGGGGGCGGGGCCGGTGCGAAGGAAGGTTCGGTCTCTCGCGTTCTTGGAGTCTGGCATTCCTGTGTTCAGGCATTCCCGGGCTCTGGTGTTCCCGGACTCCGAGATTCCAAGGCTCTGACATTCCTGGGTTCTGGAATCCCGGGCTCTAGGATTCCAGGGCTCTGGCGTTCCCGGGCTCTGAGATTCCCGTGTTCTGGCATTCCCGCGCTCTAGGATTCCCGGGCTCTGACCTTCCCGCGCTCTGGCATTCCCGGATTCTGGGATCCCGGGCTCAGTTTCCCGCATTCTGGCAATCCCGGGCTATAGGATTCCCGGG
>NW_020897737.1:7785392-8090551 GCF_003984885.1 Neopelma chrysocephalum
GCTCAGTTTCCCGCATTCTGGCAATCCCGGGCTATAGGATTCCCGGGTTCTGGTGTTCCTGGGCTCTGAGATTCCCTTGTATCCCCTCCGCAGCATCACACCGCGAGTTTTTCCTCAGCTCCTTTAAACAAAGGTTTCCAGGAGCTGGCAGGACACAGCGCTGGGTGTTTGGGGGATGTGGACCCACGGTCCGGCCTTCCCCCTGTCCAGAGGAACCTCCTGAGCAAGGTTGGGCAGTGGATAAAACTCACAGGTTGTTTTCTGAGCACTGACAGCGACAGTGAAGTGTGTGGACGCAAAGGTTCCAGCACAGTTCACAGTCAGCGGTTCAAGTTGGAGGGGACCATAGTGGGTCATCTGGCCCAACCTCCCTGCCCAAGCACAGAATCACAGAATCAATTGGATTGGAAAAGACCTCTGAGATCATTGAGTCCAACCCTTGGCCTAACACCACCTTGTCTACTAGACCATGGCACCAAGTGCCACATCCAGTCTCTTCTTAAACACCTCCAGGGACAGTGACTCTACCACCTCCCTGGGAACCCCATTCCAGGGTCATCTCAGAACACATGACACGGGATTGTGCCCAGACAGCTCTGGGATATCTCCAGTGAGGGAGACTCCACAGCCCCTTGTTCAGTCTGTTGCACTGTGTGTTCTCACACAGCATAGGATGTCTGTGAGCAGGAAGATGCCCTTGTGCTGTGCTCCTGCCCAAAGGGCTCATGATCTTGTACCATTCCCAGTAGAGTTTTTGTGTCCCTCTGTTGGCAGGACACACTTGAGGCTGTGATTATATGGATTGATCCAACGTGAACTTTTCATTGACATCCTCGGGGGCTGAAATATTCCTGTTGAGGCAGAGCCTTGCAGATGGTTTAGTGGGTGTACATTGATTTTTCATCCACAGACTGGGCCTTCATTTGAGATTATGTTCTGTTTGTGTGCCAGTGTAAGCTGGTCTAAAGCATCTTTTCCCAAGCGATAAAGACCATGATTTGTGTTTTTTGGGGGTGGTGGTGGTGGTATGTTTATATGCTTTTCTTTGTTTAGTTAGCATCTGTCTTTTGTAGATTTTTTTTCTTTCTTTCTTATCACATTTCGTCAGAGCCACAGAAACACCATTGCACTGATACATATGAGAGCAGATGCAGAGTTCTGTAACCACCTTCTGTTTCTCTCTGGTAAGGAACTGGAAGTGCAGGGAGGATGTGTATCTTGTATTGTCATTACTGACTCTCCACGTCATCTTCCATGTGCAGAGGCCTCAGCTCCTGTGTCAGAGGTTGTGTGAAGTTAATTAAGGAATTCCTGTATTCTAATCTCTGCATCGGAAACAAGCCAAGCCTTCTGGAGAGGCCAGATGCAAAACTGGGAGTAAACAGGATCTCGGTGCAACAATACTGTTATCTAACAGACATTGATTCTTATCCTGTGATTGGAACTGTTATCAAGATGCTGCATTGCAAAAATCCATAATTTCCAAATAAAAACTCATGCTGAATAGTTCCAGTAGCTGTATCTAGTCTCACTTAAAATGGAAGAAACAGCCTTTGGTACATGGGAGTCTCTGTGCCCTGGGTTACCTGTACTGGCCATTGCTTCTTCAGTGTTTTTTGTGTTGTCCAGCTACTGACTTGATTTGTCCTGTCATTTGTTGCTTCCAGATTTTTCAAATCAACATCTGAGTCAAACCTCTCCTCTACTGTTTCTCACTGCCTCTCTGTAAACTCACTGTCCTACAGCTCCAGTGGATCTTGGCAAACCCTTGTAGCTTCATATATAAGTGGGCTCCATGGCTCCATTTCACTTCAACAGCAGCAAGTGATTTTTGTTTGGAAATTATGCTTTTCCTCCGCAATCCTCCGCAATGGACTGTAATGGATGACTATAATCTAGCAGTTGCCTGACTCATATCCCACTTTCAAAGCAGAAGTGTTCCAACAGAAATTGCAGAGGCTCAGAATTTTTCATCTGGTCTCAGCTAGTCATAGGTTTGAGAGCAGGATTGTGATACTAGGAAATTAATCAGTCTTGAAACTTCACAATTAATCACAGCAGAGCCAGTGCTCTGCTCAAGAATTTAGGAGAAAAATCCTTGTGGGTATTAGGTGCCTGATTACCCCAGAAATCAAAGACTGTGTGTGTTCTGACTTTGCTGAACACATCTCTGAAAGGAGATCATTTTATTGCTGATCCAGCTTTTTTGTCTCTTATCCATATGACAACTACAAAAATTGATTATATGCAAAAGTAGTATTAGGAAAGTATTTAATGTATTTTTAGCTGCTCCTAATGGGATTTAGCAGCTGGAAACAAGGAGAGCTGGCACTGAGTAGTAATCAGGTCAGTTCTTAGACAGCTGTGTGAGAACCAGTGTGTCAGACCAGGGTCTGAAATACATCTCCATTTTTTTCTGTATTTTAAAAAATGTAGTATATGCTATGAGGAATTTGAAAACTAGGCCTCAATACTTGCAGCCCAGACAGTTAACTCGAAGTCAAATGGAATTCATTGTTAAATCCAGGCCTGTAATAACTTCTAGATGAAAATGCCTCTGGCTTCTGTGTGACATTTTTATTTTTAATTTAATGCTTATGGCACTTATTACTACCCATCTTTGAAAGGCCTCAGGTTTGGATTTAAATTCTATGCTACATTCATTTTTAAGCAGAACAAAAATGTAGTTATTTCTGCTCCCCTTTTCTCTTTATGAGCAACACTCCAAGAGACCCATTTTCTTATTTTGGAAGAAAGCAATTTTCTGCATGTTTGTGCCAAGGGATTGCAATCAGAAAAGTAGCTTGAGAAAATGGCCCTTCCATAGGTTTTCTGTCTGAATAGTTCCTACACTCAGTTAGTTCCATTTACAAATCAAAAGCATAATTTTCCAATGTAAGCACTGTAAACTGAGTCTTGAATCTAAAAAGGCTGAGTTCTTTCTCACTATTACACCATGGGCAGTGTGTTGTTACTGAAACACGCCAAAAGGTTTATAAGTCCACCTCACTTTTCTGTGTTTCATTACATTTAAGGCCTTTCCTCGTCTTACAGTGAATTCTATGCCCTGAAAACAATTTCTAGAGCACTATTCATCTACTAGACTCCAAATTTAGTTTCGGACCTATGCATAACCCTTTGTACTTTTCCTTTTGCTAAAGGTGTTGTGAAGCTGTTTTGACTCTGCTAGGTACCCTGGCTGTTTTTCCATTTCATACTGGTGTCAGCCATGTCACTCTGAGAGAGCAGTATAAAATCCTTTTAACAAGGATCATGGATCAAGAAGTTGAGTTCAAAATGAAGATATCTTAGAACTTATCAGTAAACACAGCAATACTGAAGTTGAGAAGTCAAAATAAACCTCTGAGGAAGTGGCAGATATTCCCAAGAGCAGCCAAAAATGTTATTACTTTGTGTTAAGGTGGAATCTTTGCTGCCTTATAAGGTGCAGATCTAAGCAACTGCAAGAGTTTACACCCTCTGAAGGGCCACCTAACACAGTTTGGGGAACCTGTTGGTGTACGTGTGTGCGCGTATTTCCGGGAAATGATAAGGCATTATCCCTCTCTATTTCTGTCTCTTGTGTTCTCCACTTCTGACATACAACACTGGGATCTGTGTATTTTCTGGAACATTTTCAAGGTGTGCCTTTGTACTCTCAAGTTCTGTGAGTGAGTCCAACAGGTGGGGACAGACCTCTGCTGCAATTTGGGAATGGTGGTCTTGCCCGGAGAAAAACACAGGCACTGGGAAGAGCAGTAGAGCTCTGCTGGCCTGCACCTCTTAGTTGGCTTGCACACAACAGTTCCCATTTTTATTTTGCACTTTCCATAATTAAGTTTGCTGCTTTGCAGATTAGTCTGTAAATTGGAAGACCGAGATTCTACAGAAACACAGGTTCTCCATAAACATGCTTAGAGACTGAAAGTGTTCCTTTGCAAGGTCTTCTTAACAGCTGCAGTCCTGGCATAGCTGTTGTCACTAGAGCTATTTAGTTGGTGCTGAAAGACTGATGAATTGAATGAGTAATAACACATAAAGTGTTGTGATTTTTGAATGTTTGAATGCGATATTTAGTGTGAGGAAAGCGAAAAGACATGTATGTATGCCTTTATGAGCATGCATTTTTGTTGTTAGGGTTCAAAGGCTTCAGTAATGTAATTCAGAGGAAATTTGTGATTTTTTGTTTTCCTAACGTGACATGAAGACCGTGCTTCTCTCTTGGATGATATATAAATACAATTGATTCCCTTGGGGTTATTTTTCATTGCTGTTAGCTGTGGTGCTCTGGTCAGATCCAGTTTCTGAATACCTCGAGTTCCCCTGTGGTAGCAGGAATTTAAATGAATGATGTCACTTGCTCCTTCTGTGCCAGTGCTATTGTGTGGAACTACTGTATTCTGTAAAATGAGCTTCCGTTTCTATCTTAGGTGGGGCTGCCCTTCTCCAGTGCACACAAGGCTTGTGGTTTAAGTCCACTGTACCGTTTATGTGTCATATGGATGCACCTAGACTGGGGAGTCTGTGATTTTTAATATTGTTTTTAAGTATTTTTTAAACTCTTAAGGATAAAAAAAACACATTTGTAAATTATCTTGATAGAAGATTGTGTGTACTTTCCTTAACTTAGGATGATTTGGTGGTTTGCAGTTCGCTCAGGATGAGAGTGACATTTTTGCCACAATTCCAGTAGTCAGATCTAGTGGTAACAAGGTGTTTTTTTCCAGTTCCCAGATTTTTCGCTCAAGTGTGACGTTTGAAAAGGAGATAGTGCTTTTGAGTTGAACTGACTGCTTGTCTAAACTCATCATCACATGCTGGCAGTGGCCCAGTCATTGCTCAGTGCCGGCTTATCCTGCGAGCAGGAGTACGGGCAGATAGCAGATCACCACATCACATCAGATATTGCTGCTAGTAAAAGCTATCAGAATGATTGGGTCAGAAAAACCCAATCTGTAGAAATGAAATACCCATCTTTATAGGAATGCAAGAGAGTTCTGTGCAGCATATAGAAAGTACTACTGCCTGAGGATCAAATGTTCCTTACACTCTTTCTTGCTTTCCTGCTCATCTGTTGGGCAAGAGAGACACAAAGGGTGTTACAGCTGTGTGAGTTGTTCCAGAGGGAAGGAACAGTGTGTTTTTACTGTAATGCAAATACTTCCTTTTGATATCTGTTGTTATATTCCTGGAAAGATGTAATAGCAAATTATTTTCAAACCACACTCTGTAATACCACACAAAGTTGCAACCACACTGAAGGATATGAATAAAAACCAAGTACTTACATGAGGTTTAGAGGGGTCCAACTCATTATATAAAATACAATAGATTTCATTCTGTGACTGTTTTGATTGTATTTTACAGCCTGCTATGGAATGTTTACTGCTATGGAATGTTTAGTTTCATCTCTACTAAAATAGTTTGGGGCAGCAGTAAGACTGCTTTAGTAGGGCATAAGTGGTGTGGAAAGCACTTAAAATTCAGTCTATTGAGCCAGCACTTACAGTATCTTTACTCAGTAAATGGTGGCGCATAACCAAACTAAGTTTAATCTAGCTAGCATGCAGTTTAACAATCATATAAATACAGCACTGTAGGTTTTAGTGAGGGTTCATAAACTTAATATGTATTTTATGTAGAGTTTTCTGCAGGTTTGTACAGTCATTGATGAAGTGTGGGCTGCTGAGTTTGTATTACTCCTGTTGCTGTTTCTAGCTAGATAAAAGTTAATGTGAGTGTGCCCACTACACTGGAACCAGCTCTTGTGGCAGAGGCACCTGCACAGAGGCTGCAGTGGTGTCATAGTACAGACTGGGTTAGACGCCAGAGATGAATGTAATTTATGACCTACATGTGTTGCTAACTAGTAATGGAGAATTTTGTCTCAAGTCACTGGGTGAAGCATGTAACTTCTTGGACCTTGAAAAGGAAGCTTTAAGGTAGATCTCTATAGTTAAGTAGTTAAAAGTGTCTTGACTGTTGATTTCGAGTTTATTACTATCTTGCTAATCCTGCAGAACACCTTATAGACAGAGTGGTTCTGTAACTCAGCAGCACCACTTCAAGAGGAAGGGTGGGGTTGTTGAAGGGTACTGGCAGAGTAAAGTTGGGATCAAGACATTTTTTAAAACTTAGCTTGTGCTGCAACACTTTATTAAAATAGTTTCCCTCAGAAGGCATCTGTGACTGCATTTCCTGTTCCAATCTCTCACCCTGGGACAATAATCAGTAAAGTCCCAGCAGTCTGGAACATCTGTGAGCTTTGCGAAGGTCTAATGATAATCTAAGGCCAGGGCAGAGCATAGGACAGTGTTGGTGGCTCACAAGGACTGTGCACAATGTGACCTCGGTGCTTCTGCAGCCATGGCACTACGGGCTGTTTTATGCAGGAATGAGATTTTACAGAGTCACTCACAGACATGTCTCATGTGGAACTGGGCACACACAACTTCTATTTTCAAAGTCATACTGGGTAATACGTGGTGTTTGAGATGTTATTAAATTTGCTTGCTGAGTTGCACCAGTTTCCAAGCATGGCGCTTCTCTCATCTCTAGCCAGCTGAAAAGCACCGTCCCTTCTTCCTACCGGATGCTGGGGTCAATACTAGCAGGGGCTTCAACACTTCTGGTGTGGTTTACTCTCATTGAAGTGAAATGTAAGAACAATTAAGGAAAAAACCTAAAATCTTAACTTCTTACATGTGTCTCTCTGTTCAATTTCTTTTGCTATCTGCTACGTATTCCTTGGTAATAACTTTAAATTAATTAAAGTATCAAGCCATAAGCATCAAGTATCTATGATTGTCTTTTGATCCTCAGACCACTGTTTTTTGAGGGAAAAGCTAAATACAGGACCTAATATAAAGCATATAAGAACTGGAAACAAACCCTACTGTCATCAGGCAGAATTAGATAAATGTTAGACAAGACCCTTTTTGGGAAATTCCAGACGGTCTATGGAAAAGTCTTTTCACTGAGGTACTCACAGTGAAGATTCAACACCTTCCACCCTGCTTAAAACTATGCACTTCTGAAACTCATTCCACCATTTTTCTCCTTAATGAATAGAAGCAGATTTCTCTGAAGACAAGGAAGAACTTCCTACTGCTGGTTTTGTATGGAAGACTTAAGTTTTATTGAATTGGGCAACTATCCTAAAATGCATAGCTTATGTACATTTGTTCTGTACTATTCGAGGCTCTCTCAGTCCAGCCTTGTTCATTTTTCTCTAAACACGTTAGCAGAGCATGGACACAGGTTCTTATTAACCTTCTGTCAAGTACTGCAGGGATAAGAGCAAGCAAAAGGACAGAAAATTCTAGCAATTCTCCTGAATTATGTGACCAGGCAAAGTCAGGGTGGGTGATTTCCTGCAGGTCAGTAGTTTGAAAAACTAGGCAAAGTTCACAGCAGGGAGGGGAAAAAAAACACCAAACAAACAAAAAAAGGAAAGTATGAATGCTGAGTTTTAGAGAGACATAGCTCAAGGAACTAACTCCTTTTTAATAAGCCTTTAATCTGACATGCAGCTTTCCACACAGAAATTGAATGTCATTTCCAAGCAATGTATTTTCCTCCCTGTCAAATCTGTGCCAACACAATGGTAAACACAGTGAATGCAGGTTAAAAAGAATGAAAATGTCCATTATTACAATGAAATTATTGGAGAAGAGAAAGTGAATGCTTCATATTTCAGACAAATAATAGGAGGGGACCAGGTGAAACTGTAAACAAATAAGGGAAATATTTCGCTTTTCGTTAATGATAGTGTGACGATAAAAAATCATGTTTTTCAGCCTCTACTGACAATTAATTTCTTCACCCACACTTTCAATTATATGTAAAATGAGGTAGCTACTCATTTTGAAAGACAGATAACTATGTATTTTTAATTTATATTGTCACAAGGGAGCCATACAATCCTTTATTGCAGTAAAACACAAAGCGTGTTGTTGGCATGGGTTACATTTTTCACATCAGACAGCAACTGATGGCACTATTATTGCAGAGTGTGCTTTAAATGGTCTGCAGCTATGGAAAGTTACTTTTTTGTCTGCCTTGTCCCCAAGGGAATGTTTTGTTTCAGAGTCTGCATATGCCTTTGAAAATGTACTTTCAGCAATATAATAGCTGGAATGGTGCTATTCATCCTTGGACACAAGGATTCTGCTCCAAAACTGTTACCCAAAGTTAACAGGCTATATTGCATCTGGTTTCAAGTGAAAGCCATTCAGTTTTACAGTAATTAGAAAGTGAAGTCTAAAGAAATAGCTGCTCTTTAAAACAACCTTCCAAACCTCACTCACAGAGGGTCTGCTACTTGTTAACATTCAAGTCAAGGCAAAATTATTTGCGCTTCCTTTGGCACAGAAGTTAATCCTCCTGCATCGTTTGCATGGGAAGGCAGCCAGATCCAAAGCGTAGACAAAACTCCACGAGTATCCCTGGAGCAGAGGGTTTGCAGGACTCCTGGCCCTGCGCCTTCCTCAGCAACACCATAAATCTTCTGGAACCCATTAGCATAGGGGGGTGGCTGAGGCTGATCTTTGCTGCTTCTATTTCCTATCTCATTGCGCTCTTTCAGCCAGAAGATGTGTCTGCCAAGGTGTACATAGAGGGAGCTGGTGTAGTTCCAGGAGCGAGTTTGTGCTATTGAATTCCGTCAGCCCTGCAGCTTCACTCAGATAAAAATGTTAGTGAAGTCAATAAGCTTGCAAGGACTTGCAAAAAGCTGTGTGATTTGTTGTTTGGTTTTGTTTAAGGATGAGGTAGGTTTTAGGACAATATTCAAATAGGACCAGCATTGATTATTTTTCAAGTAACAGTAGAAAAATTGCATCATGTGCAGAAATTAACTCTTAAACCCATCACAGCTGGTTTTATTTTTAGACTTTAAAGGAGCACACTTAAACCTAACATAGCTGAAAGATTTCCCACTGAGTTTGTATGCATAGGCTCAGATCCTTAATATCTGAGAAGAGAATCAAGAGGAAGACATACTTATTTGAAAGAGAATTAAACATGCATATCTTTCTTCCTGGAGGTAAATTATTTTTTTCTGGGCTTTCTTCTCCATGAGTTATGACCGTGTGCAAATTTTCACTGCTGTGTGTGTTTTAGTTGTTAATGACAGGATCAAGGACATCAGAGAAACTCATACTGTCAATTTGTATTTCCATTTCAGCCCTCTCAGTTGTCAGTGGAAGCTGAGAGTTTTATCTATATTTTACCGTGGCAGGCTAATACCCCTGAAACCAAGTGACCACCCAGAATCTCTTACAAGAGCAATACACTCATTAAAGATTGTTAATAGACCAAAGCAGCAGTTGCTTTCCAGGTCAAGGTCACCAGAGGCTAAATTGTTTGAAGTTTTATTCCACGTAGCCTGAGAACAGGAAAAGTCTATAATTATGTCTGTTTAGATCCCTGTCCTTTTGCCATTGTAGGTACAGTGTGGAAACCTGGAGTCCTAATAGAAATGAAGGATTTGTCAGCTTGGTCGAGGTCAGCGTTTACAGGATGAGCTTTGTAATTAAAATTCAAGTCATAGTTCTAGTCTAATATTTTATATACATATAAATTTTGTCAAATTCTTGGTTTCTACCTCTCTCATCTTTGACCATTTATGTTTTCCATGTTACACTATTGCCATGGTGCAGAAACCCCCTCACCTGTGCAAACTTGTTCCTGCTGATTTCTGTGAGGCCTTAGCATCTCACTAAGTTTGTTAGATGCCAGTTCTGTTCTGCAACTATTTCTAAGATAAATGGAATGCTTTATTAACGCTGATGTGCATGTAAGCACTTATAACCTTGCACCACGTCTCATGTTTTGTAATGGTGAAGACCATAGCGAAAGTGTGTTAGGGAACACTCTGGGCTGGAATAGTAACATTTCATAGCCATTTAATGCTGACGGAAATTGATATACAGGATTTTTTTCTTTAGTGTGCAAAGTACCTGCCTCAGTTACATCTCTGCATCTTCTGTGGCACCAAAACATTCATAATACATTCATAATACACCCAAGTCCTGAATTTGGCCTAGAAATTGAGAAGCAGTTTAAATTTTTTCTTACTTGTGATTTTCCCAGTACAGTTAAATATAGTTTTATTGAGGCATTTGCTCTCCAAAATACAAGCCACCTTTTTTTTGTTCTCCAAGTGTTCATTTAAAACAGACAGTTTAGCTCATACACCATGATGGCTTCCTGAACAGCAGAAATGTACTTCTCTAACAGATCTCCTATTCATTTATCCTTCCCAAAGTATTTTACGTAGATAATTAACACTGGGTAATTAGAAGTATCTTCAGTCTGTGTAATTGTACAGCCTATAATTTTTCATAGTAGTGTAATTCATTTTATCTAAAGTTGTTCAACACATATCTTTGTAACAATTTAATTTGCATGCCTGGTTGGTACCGCCTTCCCTCGGTTCCCTTCATTTTGTGAGATGCTCAATTAGTCACAAGGCTAAAGAGACAGATTCAGGCAGATTCACAGCTTTGAGTACCCTTTACTCACTCAAATCCTTTGTAGGAGTTAGAAAACACACTATACTTAGGGCTAAACCTCCAGCATAGCAACACAACCTTCAGTTTATAGATAGCACACCAAAAGGGAGCAATTCCATGGCCATTACTTCCTAGCAAAAGGAGGCAAGCATCCGTGAAGATGGAGGGATCTGTTAGCCCTGTATATCTTTTTCCACAGCTTTACAGAAAGCTCAGGATATTGACATTTTTGTTCTCCCCATCATGTGCTTCTGTGCATTCTCTGGAAAAGCCCTGCCTCTCACCACCCCTGGTAAGATTGGGTCTGCTTGCTCTGGGCCACAAAACTCAAAGGTCTAAAGCCATAACTGCATAAAATTCAGAATCCATGTAAGAAAAATAAAACTTAGCAGAGCTTGGCAGTAATGTACAATGCTTTAGTCATAGGGTCAAAATTCACTTATGATTTTATTTTTGGTAACTCATTGCTATGAACTGTGTTGCCCAAAGAGAAGAAAGGTCCATTCATGCATGTGAAAACAAAACTGTTTCAGCTGTGACTCTTCAAAAATGTCTTATATTCTGTGCCAGCTCCTGCATATGAGATGATTCCCCAGGCCTTTCATACTCATGAATCATTTCAGTAAACCTTATTCTTTCTGGCTTTATTTGATTTTTCTTTCTTAGGATGTATCATAGTAGATAAATGTGCCATTCTTTGTTCAGTGACCATTTTCTCTCTGCTTTAAAAAATCTTTGAATTTGGTTTTCTCTTCCGTTAGATTGTGTAGTGAAGCATTTGGATCCTTCTTAAGCATCATAATTACATCTTTTCAAAGTTTCTCCATCAAATTAGCTCCTACACACATGTTTCTTTCCATGTTATTTCTAATCCACTGTATCTGAATGACCAAAGCTTAAAGTGTTAATGAAGGAGGTGTTGAGGAGGATTGAGAGGAATAGTAGCCAAGAAACTAGCTAGACTTCCACTAAAAAGGAAGAGACTGAAATACCAGCCTCCAGTATAGAAAGAGAGACATCTCTTTCTCGTGGAGATCTTAAATGTTTGCAGGGAAAAAAGATTGTTTCTTGTTTATTTGTCATCTCTGTCAGTCTCTTGGCAACTAGATGCCCTTCATTTGCTTTATAACAGCTCATGACTATTCTGACAAAGACTGGAGACATAATTAAGAATAAAATATAAGGTTCTTTTTTATAGTGCATTTTGTCCACAAGAAGGGATGCCGTGGACTGAATGTCCTAAGGCTGCCTATGACGAGTTTTATAAGAAATCTATGGCATGGACAAGAAGCAGACTGAGCACATTGTTTCTTTGGCTTTCTCTTCCTTTTGGCAAGGGCTGTGTGAAATTCTCACTTGATAGAGATCCAAGAAAAGGTGAGCATTTTTGCTAATTTGCTAATATTTGCTAGTGATTAATAAAAGGTAAATGTAAATGGCTGAAGTGTTCATTTCCCAACCCATATTGGGTGGCTTTACCAAATCAGAGGACTGCATTTGTGTGAGGCCTACAATGTGGACAGAATTTAATGGAACTTTTTACTCTCAAATGCTGATAATACTTCTGAGAGAGTCCAGAAACAAATTCAGAACATGTTTTGCTGCAACGTCACCACCACCAAAATAACCCAAACTTCCAACAGAACACATCTGAGCGGCACTGTGACTTACACACCCATGACTGTCAACAGATTTGAGTCAAATTTCATTCTCAGTTACTCAGCTGAACTTAGAGGTTTGATATACACCCGTTTGGACCCGTTCCTGCCAGCAGTCTCTCCTAGTTCCAGAAACACACAGTATAATTGCCTCTTGTTGTAGGGAGACTGCGGGTTGTGGATGTGGGGTCATTTTTAGGGGCTGAATCTATAGTGATCAGCTGACTCCTTTCTGATCCTTTCATTGATATCACAGTCCAGTGCACATGGCATCACATCCACATGACAAATCTGGAACAGAGCTGGCTTCCCTGCTATCATTAACTTTGGTTCATCACGATGCTTCAGCAACCTGCCAAGCGCTCCAGTAGTAATGAGATAAATATAACCGGCTGAAGCAACAACACGAGTGTAAGCAGCAACTTTATCTTGCTGTTTCAACTTTGCACTTGGAAAAAAGAATCATTGTTCTGAACAACTATCACAGCAGTTGCTGATATTAGCCTGAGCTGTTGATGGTGACAAGGTTGCCAAAGGAGACTTACAATGTCCCAGTGGATTCACGTTTTATATACGTCAGCTTGTAAATGGTCGGAACTTCCTCTTGGCATTACAAGGGATCAGCAGTAAAGAAGCTACATAAGCCAAATTCTCTCTTGTTGTAATTGATGCAATTGACTTTTCAGACAGCCTGGCCCTGAGTACACATTTAATGCTTTCAGCACTGGGGTTTTTTTGTTCATTTTAGTGGAAAGGCTTTCTCTGGTTTGCCCAGGATGTATATGGATATAAATATACAAAGGATACCAAATTAGGTTCCTGAAAGTGACTATCAAAGAGCTCAGTACTGCAGAAGAAGGGCTAAAAGTTTATCTCATCTACACTGTTGTAAACCCAAATTAATACCAACAAATCAAAATAATTTAGCTTGACAGGAAACTATGATACCTAATACAGAATGTTTATATCCTTCAGCACCCACTGTGGTAAATCTGTGCTAGCAAACAGTCCACCTGTATTGATGAGACACTAAAGGAAAATAGTTACTTTAGTATACAGGGGGCAGGAGGAACAGCCAAAGAACCTGGTTCTAACAAAAGAGTGCAGGAAACACACCTGCAAAGCAAAGGGAAGTGAACGAGGGTAGATTACAGTCATTGTCCAGCTTGAGCAATTCTACTGACTTCACTGGTGGGACTGAGAGCAAAATATGTCCACTATATCTTTAAGAGCCCAGCAGCTTTAGAACAGCAAATGAGCCTTAGTCTGCAGTCTGTATGTTAAATCAGTCTGACTGTTTAACATATTTCCTCTGAGAGTGCAGCTGCACATAGTATGGGTGTATCTGTGCTTCTCGTTACTCCTTCAAGGATGACACCTCCTATGTTGTGCTTGCTACTGTTGTACATTAATCTGCTTTAGAGTTTTATGTCAAATACTTTTTTGAAATCCAAGTAGATTATGTCCATTAATCACTTTGCCCAGTCTGTGTTCCTTGTGATCTCATCTCTTATTAATATCTTTAGGATCTTGCCTACCACCAAGGTCAAACTGGTCTATAATTTCCTAGCTCCACTCGGGGCCTTTTTAAAGAGGGCTATGTTTGTGTAACTGTGTCCTTCAGTAGCTGCTTCCTTTTCAAAAGGCTATGAAGAATCTTTCACCTGGTTTGTATGGTTTTGATTTCTAAAGTTTTCTAGAAATCCTGAAAATTTTGCTTTGTTTTAGCTGTGTTAGTTTGCCCTAGTGGTGCTTAGGTGCATGTCTGGACTACTCAGTCCTAGAATCTTTCAACATTTGGTATCACTTCATCTTCTTATACAGAAAGTAGCTCACTTTATTTTTCATGTATCTCGTTATAGTGTAAGCTTTCTAATTGCAAATTGAAAAGTCTTCATCTTTTTTTTTCACTTTTGTGAACATAGTGATTCTTTTTTGCTATCAAAGTGTGGGCAACATACAGGATTGCTTGGGCTACACAAATATTCTTGATTAGATTCTATTTTTCATGGGTGGAAATCCAAAAGAATTCCTAGAAAAGCAGTAAAAACTCTTACTAATCCACTGAGGTCAGAATCATACCTGTCTGGCTCTCATTATATCTTGTCCTCTCTGTATATATCCTCCTAAATATCCTGTATATAGTCTCTTGTATATGTATATATAAGCAAGAAAGAAGGCTTTTAGAGGGAGGACCATTTTATTTTGTAGCCTTGAACATGTCCAAGCATAGTAATGGAATTTAGTAAACAAAATGAAAGAGAAATCATGGCACAGTAAAGAATGATATACAGATTACAGGCTAAAGACTTCTGATGAAAAGTTAACAGACAGAAGTAATGTTTTAGTACATTCTGTAGATAAAGACTTTGTCCAGATTGAAGTAATTACAGTTGTGTGGAAGAAAATGATCTCTAGAAAGTTAATTAAATAAATAACATCCTCGCCAGTGGCTTCAACAGAAATCTAAATAGACAAATAGACTTATCAGCAGCAAGTACCATACCTTTGATAAATAGAACAAATGCCTTTGGTGTGGCTTGGCAACAGTAATGAGTCACAGAAAGAAGTTTTGACTTCATTTTGTCAAGTGTATGTGTGACACGAGAGTAAGCAGGAGATTTCACTGGAAATTCTAGTTAGGAGTCCTTCAAGAGAACGTTAAAATATGTTAAAAATAAATCATGGGAATTTGTTTTTTTGATTTTGAAGGCAAACCTCTTGCTGCTTTAAAGTTTTCCTACCCTCATAATTTACGTCAATGATATGACTAGATATTATCATGTTTTCCTTGTTTTTGATTTGGATTCTCTGTCTGAGTGAGAGTGCCCATTCATTCTCTATGCAGAGCAGTGCAGATGAGAGCACAGAACATGCCACGTACATGGGGTCAGCATTCTCAGCATGTAGCATAGCTTCAGAGGCATGTCACAAATTAAGATCATGTTTAAGGTGCTGTTGTCTGTGCTGATGCTTATGAAATTTGCCACTAGTGTTACTGCTTTCCTTGTATTTTTGTTTTAGAGTCCAGCCTCTTCATGGAGTTTACATACATGACTTGGTTAAGGATGCAGCATAACAGATGTACCTTTTAAAAAAAAATTTTTTTTACCAGCAGTAATTAGCAGTATGATGTGAGAAGGGCCATGAGCGGTGTTCCCAGTCCTTCCAGGGAGAGGGAAAGGTTTGGGCATGAATAGATGCCTTCAGTGAATCGACACTTGGTGCATGGCTGGTACTGCAGACAGGAGTTTGGCTCCTGCACATGTGCAATTAGGAGGAGCAAGGACTTTAAAGCCAGGAGCAAGACCCCCCTGACAAGGTGTGGCAAGAAGAGTGTCTTTGGGAGTCTTCAAACAACCAACAGGTTGTAGGTAAGCTGGTGAAAATTAAAGAGAAGTTAAGGCACAAGGAGCAGTGAGGAAGTGACAGCACAGTGGGGAGGGTCTGGCACGTCTCTGTGACAGGGCCCATTTCAAGTGCCCTCAGGGCAACACCTCCTGCAAATAAAGTAAAGACAAGAAGTTAGAAGTCTGTGCACAGTTAGAGAGCTGGGCCTTCTTTGGGACATAACGCGGTGAGATAGTTTATAGGACCGGAGTGCTGCATAGGTGGGTATAGGATCTTCAGGAAAGACAAGCCAGGAAGCAACGAGGAAGGCTGTGCAAGGAGATGGTTGGTGATGAACTGCTTGGGAGCTCGTGGATAATAATCAGAGGATGTTTTCACTGGGAGGGTGGTCAAACAATGGAACAGATGACCTGAAGGGTGGTGGAATCTCCACCAAGTCCTCAAGAACGTACTGGACACAACATTTTTGAACATGCTTCAAGCAGGGGCTTGGACAAGGATGACTTCCAGAAAGTCAGTCCAGTATAAGTTATTCTATGATCTAGTGGAGAGCAAGCATACAGTGTTTAACCTCCTGATACCCCATGTTTAGACTGATTTCAGAGAGATCACACACTTACTTAAGCTGAAGTATAAGTAAGAACCAACCATGCCAGAACTGAAACCTAAAATCCCTTTTTTTTCCACTTAAAGAGTAGCTATATATTTTTTCCTTCCCTTTACACAAATACAAATAACCACCTGGAAAGAGAGGGCATAAATAGCAATTTATGTATTCACATAGTATTCACTTGAGGAGCAGAAAGAGGGGGTTAAATCCCTCACATTGAGCAAGGACAACACAATAAAATCAGTGAGTTCCTGGAGCTGTTCTAACATTGCGCCCGTCAGAGGGCAGCAGAACCTGCAGAACAGGCTGCTTCGTTACTTTTAATTTCGCATTCAGGAAGAGCCAGAAAAGAAAAGAAATGCTTTACGAAAAGAAACACTTTAGAAACACTTCTGGTAAAAGCTAGCTTGATGCCTAATTTTAATAACCTTGAAGTGGTCTAATGCAATTCTGAGCACAGCAATTTTCAACAAAGCGATGTAACTCAAATTACCTGTTGGTGAGAACAGCTATTCTGCATATATTGTGGTAGAAGAAAACCAGACTGTTTAGGAAATTAATATTTGGTCGCATGGAATTTTGGATGAATGTTTTCAAATAAGAAGCAGAAAAATGTGTTGCAATTTGCTACAGGGATATAGAGCTTTGTAGCAACATTTTATTCAAATAACACCTCTTAGAAAACAAAAGGGTTATTCCCTAATTTACAGCAATGTAGGGATTTCCCACACTAATGCATTTTCAGAGATTGTATCCACAGTAATAAATGAATGGCATTCAGAAACAATGAAAAGCTAGAATTAACATGGTATACAGAGAAGATAGTCAGCATAATGAACTCTCTAAATGTCTACCATGTCATACAGAAGGATTGAAATTAGTGGCAATAGTTTTTATCTGTAGATGACACCTTGTGTTAAGTTGGGAGTAGCAAGTGAGTATAAATAAAGGATGCATTTTTCTCTCTCCTTATCAGTTATTAACAGTATTTTGAAGTGCTTCATGTAATTGTTGGAAAGTAAATAAATCCAGTAAGGTTGCACTGAAATAAAGAATAAAAGTATTTATTTGAGTAAAATGTTGTTACTATGCCAAAGGAGGACCCTTGCAGAGAGGGGTTTTAAAGGGGTGGAAACAGGAGCAGAGCCCACTTTCTATACCTCTGTGGATTACACAGACATTTGGACACCTGCTTATCCATTTATCAGAAATTCATGCAAAGTCTCACTCAAATCTCATCTGATTTCCCATTCAAAGAATTTTCAGTGTATAATATAATGCATTCAGACTGAGTCCTGGTAATGGGACAGAAGACTGTTCAGGCAGCTCAAAAAACATGGAAACCAGTCAGTTGAAATCATTCAAGCAGCCTGCTCTTCACTTCTTCCCCCAAGCAAAACCACAAATCAGAGCTCAAGGAGAAAAAAGCAAGAGATCCTTCCTCTGAGACAAAAAAGATCTGTTTGCAGAGGGTTTCCAATCCATACTGCTTCAGGAGTATGCAGCTCACTCGTGGCTTAGCAGACCTTGTTTCTTTTGAATATCACATCCATCACCATAAAGCCTTGCATGCTCTTTGTGTTGGATCAGGCAGGGGAATTCACCCTTCTGTCAAAGACACATCACAGTGATCTCTCAAACTAACAAAAATGCAGAATATTTTGACAAGGGGCAAGGATTTGGTGAAAAAACCACTAAGACATGCCAACTGTAGAGTTTCTGAATTGTGCTTTTTCTTTGGATTTTTTTTAAATATATATTGAGAATGTGTAATGCTTGGGGTTGAGGCAGAAGTGCATCTAAACCCAATTTAGCAGAAACTGGATTTCCACAAGAAATACTATTAATTCTTACAGAAGCTGTCCAGATCCTGTGACTTTAGAGGGAGGGAGATTTCTGTGTGTGAGAATTTTGCTTCTGGTGAAAGGCAGGAGCTGTCAGTTTGCTCTTCCATGTGACTGATTACACAGTGAGAACTAGGTGACAAGTGACCTTGTTAATCATAAAAGCAAGATCCACTTCAAAGACGCGTCCAACAAACAGTTAATTCAGTTTGGCTGATGTCTTTTTGCCTCACACAGTGGTACATCACGCTGCTTTGAATATTTATTGCCTTCATTTTCAGCCCTGAGTAAATGAATACACCAGTTTTCACTCTCTGTAATTTATGTAATTACCTTTGTCATTTGCATAAGATTTAAGCAGATAAAAGGATTGAAGAGACGATAAGTTTTTTTTCCTTGAAGTTTTAACAAAAAAAGTCAACCTGTGATTTTAGTAAAAGAAAACAACAAACATCTTTTGTCACTCTTGAGGGCAGCTGCTACAGTGCTTTTCACTGGACACTGCGAGCAGAACTAGCAAGTCTTCAGTGCTGTCATGAGTGGCAGAAAGAGGAGCTTGTGGAATTATTATTCCCTGAAGTCACAGAACACAAATTAGTTCAAAGCTGATTATGCTTAAGTTTTTTTCTCGAGAGGGTCTGAAAGATAAATGGAAAGCAGGCCTTGGGTGGCAGCATTTGTTCCACAAATGACAAGACACATGTGGTAGATATTGGTAAAACATCTGTTTTACAAATGTCTTGTTGCACTGGACTAGTGCCTTTTGCATCCAGTGATGATTTTGCATGCTTCTAGGTCCATCTAAAATCAGGTTTGTATCATTTCAGCTATTATTACTATGAAAACTGAAATAGCTGTAGTAGGTAGCCTCCAGTGTAAATACTGTTATAAATGAATAACAGTGATTAGATTAGCATAAACAATTCTCTCATGGAAGAATATTGTGAACTCAGCACAGCTAAACTAATACGAATTTTCTGTAGTGGAAAAACCATTGAGGAGTGAAAGGAGGTACCTGAGGCAGTGGTACCTTCAATCCTTCTGCAGTCCCCCTCAGGGACTACTATTTTACTGCCAATCCTCACTCAGTGTCTGTCTTCCCTCACTTTACTGTGAAACCTGTTGAGTTCACTGACCCAGGTACTCCTGGCAAAGAATCCAGTATGCAATTTGCTTTTTCCAGGTCTTAGTCATAATAAAGCTGGTTATGGAACACTACACATCTGTGCTGCCCCTCTCTCAGCATCTTTCATCAGAACCTTGTGATCAGTCCATCGCTGGACACAGGTAACGTAAGGCAAAAAACAGCGGGGAAGGTGATGAATCAGAGAACTAAAGGAAAGAAGTGAGAATGAAGAAGAGGAACAACTGCAGCTTGTGAATTTGTTAACTTTGCTACCTAGACCTTAAAACTTAAAACTGAGTGTATTTTAAATCCAATACCTAACAAATGTATTCCTATTACTGCCTTGTCATGTTCCCTTATTTTCTCACAGGTCCCAAAACTTTGTTCCCGAAGAAACTTGCCTCTCACTTTTAAATAACTTTGTAAATCATTAACTACTTCATAGATCAAAAGTTGGTAGGGGTTTGGAAAATGTGTACCAAGGCCTTTAATTTCTTCATGGTTAAATGAACAGTAATTCATTCAGAGGCTAAAAATGTAACATCAAAGGAGTCATCACTTCAGTGGAAGGGTGTTTAGTCATGCAACAGATACACAGATACAAAGACTATGACAGTTTTTTCTCTTAGGTTCTCAGAAAAAGCATTTTAGAAGTTAATACTGCTTATGACAGAAAAGGGAGCAGGTTAGTTCTTTTTTTTCCTGTAATATCAATTCTCTGCTTCCAACACAGGCAAATATTGCTGTTGATCCTGTAGTTTTGAGTTCACTAGAAAAAGTAATAACAGGGAATTAACCCATAAGACTCACAGGCACAGATTTTCTGGCTTTTTATTAATTCTCCAATTGAAAATTTTTCTGGAGTTGTTGTTCTATGAAATTGCGTTGTCTCCCTCTAGTGACTGCTTCTGTCTCTCAGCTCAGGTTTAACATGGCATTTTCAGAGACAGGGCATCTTTTACACTTTGTGTGGCAGTCTGTTACCACCCCATCCATGCCCAAGCACTTGTATTGTGGCTGTTCGGTTTGCAGTATTGCTACCGCAGCTGTTAGTGGGGCCAAATCAGCTGTAACTTCAAAAATTCCACCTCAGCAAAATCCAGCACTGTGGTACACTAGCAAACCTTGAAGGAGGGGGTGAAGATGCCACACGGAGCAGGTGCTCTGCAGTCTCTGGATTTCTTTTAGGATTTGGGTTAATGTTTGATATAAAGGACCACACGCTGCCGTCCAGCAGATGCCAGGTTCTGTAGTTCAGAACATGGAAACCCAAAATGTTTTCATTGTGATCTTTAATTGCAAAGTGAGTGTTTGACATCTGCTTCTCACATTTCAGCAGGTAACACTTGCTTTTTTTACTCCAATGGTTTTAACTCTTCACCCTCTGGGTCTCACACCCAGCTTCTTGGCATCTTGCTGCATTAATACTGGCGGTTGTGCTCCCATATTTATCAGAAATTTTATTAATTGTCGATGAGAGCCAACTGGAATCTGAATGTATAGGCCATTATTATGTCTGCATTGATAGAATTCCACTTGTTGGATCTCAGTCTTGCCTGACTTATGGCCATAATGCCCTTGCAAATCAACTGTCTGAATTGGATCGAATTGGGTCGTTTTCTGGGTGTGGTCTCTCTGACCACCCCGAGCTTTTGTAGTGGATCTGGCTTCATACACAGGGGGATTTGAAAGAGATAAAGAATCATTTTTTCCCCTAGTTCATTATCACAGGGATCACCCCTTATATTTCCATCCTGTTCTTCAGGGATGCAATTAATTTTCTAATCTGTAGAACGCTGGCTGGATTAGCAGCCTGCTTAAGTAAGCATCATCTCCACCTTTTCTTTCAATTTTTGTTTTTTCTGCTTTTCTTCATGTAACTGTTTCTGCAACTGTTTCAATAACAGTAATAATTCAGCTACTTTCCTCCCTCCTGTTTCGACTCTCAGATCTTCTTTCTCTCTACTATGCATTTTCCTACCTAAATTCTCCAGTAATTGTCTTTCTGTGCACTCTGCTGAAGCAAGTAGAGTCCTAAGAGGATCATTCTCAGTCATAAGCTTATCAACTTGGATTCTCATTTTTTACTCCTACCTCCCTTTCTTGATTTAACTGATCCTGCAGTCCTTTCACCAAATCTGCAGAGATCTAATAATTTCTCCCTCTGCCTGTTTGTTACTATAACCTCTCCTTTTGTGTGGCAATTAAAACTGCTCCCAAAATTGCACATAAAACTGCTTTTCTTTTTCCCTTTCCTACCTTTTGTTCATCTTTATCCAATTAACCACCACTTCAGGGCTCTACCATTTTTCATTTGCCGGTTCTCTGCCTGGTGCTGATGGGAAGGGATCGTATTCTCTCAATTTTCTCAATTTCTCCAAAATGAGGGAGCAGTCAAGCACTGACAATTCTCAGACAGTCGTGACTTGCTGCTGCTCAGATCCCTCCCAACTTAGAGATGAGGGACCACTTCACACCACTCCCTGCTCATCATTCATGGGTGCAGTGATGATATCCCAAACAGACCCTTTCGACCACACTTGCATCCTGTCCATGTCACATCCCATTCCTAAGAGGAAGAGGGTACCCAAGATTCGTAGATGCCCGTGGTCAAAAAGGAACAACAAATGTCAGAGAGTCCAAAAAAAACTTAGAAATCTCTTATATTGAATTACACATTTGGTACAGAAATTGGTGCAAGCTAGTACCTTATCTTCTAGTGGTAAGAGACATAATGAAAGAAGGAATAGAGAGAAAGAGAAAGAGATCAGACAGGAGAGGAAAGGAGATCATCAGTCCTGGGTACAGCACTGATCCAGTCAAGAGGGTGTCCAGAGTCCAAGGGGGCACCACCCAGACTCTGTGAGGGTATCATAGGTTTTCCTCAATGTCAGGCTAAGTTTCTCACTTCTCCTGTAAATGAGTTTGAATGAGCAGTCCATTCTTCTAGACCTTTCTGGAACTGAGTCACAGGGATTTAGGGGTATTTGGTCATCTTGACTCCCCCTGCTACTGGATTGATCTTGGCCCCCTTTTGTGGTGACCCTGTCTTTTGTTTGTGTGTCTCCACGGACCCAAAAGAGGTTGATTGCAAGAGAAGTGCTGCCCTATCTCCACATGGCCCCCCCTTCCAGCCACATTCTACCCTGTCCCTTTGTTATCAGTCTTTGAGACATATCAGAGAATTAACTCCTTGTTGACAGAGTAAAAGTTACAGAGGGTTGTCCCCAGACGCCCCATCTGAGGCAGCAGTGAGGGACAGGCTGGGTAAAGGCTGCGTCGAGCAAGGGCCAGGGCAGAAGCATCAGCCCTTGGAGAGCAATTTCTAAGACTGGGGAGAGGGTGCAGGGGCTGTGAGGAGTGTCTTGGGCGGGGCAGGTGCTGTCCTTGGGGCAAATGAGCTCAGGGCTGCAGGGATGTGCCCCTATCCCTGCAGCGCTCCCCAACCTTCTCCTTGCTGCCTCCAGGCTCCTTCATCTCCCTTCACTCCAACTCATCCCCCGGCCCCTGCATCTCCTGCCCCAGCTGTCCCAGCCACCATCTCCCTGCCATCCAGCCCCGCTGAGCCTCTTCTCTCCCACCCACTCCTCAAGGCCATGGCTTGGAGTATCACCCAAATCATGACTGTGGATAAAACATACAATGGAAAATCGAGTTAGAATCAATTTAGAATGAATTAGAGACCAAAGATGTTAAAGGGTACAGGAGACCATCCCATTGGGTTACGAGTTGCTGAACAGACCCCCTTTCTTTTTAAACTCCTAATAGAGCTTAGCTGGAGTGAGGTCCAGTCTTAGTCTCATACCAGGACAATGGTGTATGTCTAATGGAATTAACTACATGGATCCCGTTGGTATTGATTTAGCATACTATCAGCTACTTACCGAGGATCCATTGCCCAAGCAGCCTACTCTTCGCTTCTTTCCTTGAACAAAACCACAAATAGACACTGACATGGAATTAGTGTGCCAGTTGCTCTCGAAATCCCACAAAGACAGAATAATGTCATTGTGTTACGCTGGCTTACATGGATGTAACTGGATGAACGTGAGGAATTGTGGATGAAAGCAAGGAAATGAAAGAGGTGATATCCCTCAGGTGGGCTCCTGTGCTAAAAAGACAACTCTGAAGGTGCTCCAGCCCTGCAGCAGCAGTCAGGGTGGAAAAGAAGACACACAACTGTAACCTCACTGGCATTTCCCCATTTGTAACCTGTGCTCAGGACTCCAAACCTACCTAGCTCTGAAGAGCAGAAGGAATGTGCAGTGTTCATGAGCTGACCTTTTTGAGTTCAGGTGTGTACAAAAACAAATTAGAAAATCAAGAAGGCGGCAGGAAGCACTGGGTTATTGGTTGTGTATTGTTGTGATCTCCGCTGATTACTTCAGTGTATTGGAAGAGGAGAAAAGTAAATGTCAGATATTGAAAAAGAATATCCTCGCCTTATCTTTAGAAAGTTCATTTTAGTGAAAGGAGTCATGAACTGAAAGGCATTAGAATTCATGGATAGTTCAGTAGTCTGAGGTTTCATTGAGCAAATCCCCCTCCCAGGGGCAGCAGTAAGCCAGCAGTGACTGTCAGCACTAGCTGTGTGCTGCAGACATGAAAACAGAGTTTGGATGACTGCCTTAGCTGCTTTCATGGCTTTTATACTACGTTTTAAGAAGGATATGATTCTTGAATTACTAAATGGAAAGACATTAAGCAAAAAAAGAATTTGGCCTGTGTTATCTAATACTGTCTTTGTTTTACCTTTTTTTTGTTTCTGTTTTGTTCTATTTGGCTGTCTTGCACATAGTCTCACCTGAAAACTGTATTAGAAGACAGTTTTAACTTCCTTTGTTAAAATGGTGTTTGTGCTATTTATTTTGCAATACATGTCAGTTCAATGCAGTATCACATACATCACCACCTTCTTCTGCCACCTGGGTGCTTCTGACCAGAATGTGTTCAAAATGGTGGCACGCAATGACATTTTTCAGACACTTTTAATAAAGGTGTGTAAATCATTTGTGTATCCTTTCTTTCAGAACGAGATTAAGGAAAAAACCTAACACAGGAAAGCATTTTTACTTCGAGCTCCAGATTTGTGCGTGTTAAAAGTAGAAAGTAAGCATAACTTATGTTGCTAGCATGTATCCAATTCTGAGCATTTGGGGGCAGAGTAGTATTTTTGGAGCAGTTCCACTTATTTGTGGAAATTCAGTTCTGAAAATTGTCTCACAAAATTAACAGAGGTTAAGGCTGAGGCGAGTTGCCGCATAGACTCTGTTTAACTGTAGGATGAGTGTGTTTGGCCATGTCTCCCAGGCCTCATGTGATGGGTTGAGGTCCAGACAGGGTGCATTGCTGCCTTCTCCTTGGCCACACATCCATGTGTTCATTTCTCAGGTTCCCCAATTCAAGTATATCAACTGTGAGTGTCAATAAATAATAATAACTTGCTCTTACACAGCAGTTTCATGTGGAAAGGACT
The DNA here is from genome assembly GCF_003984885.1 of Neopelma chrysocephalum. Taxonomy (NCBI): domain Eukaryota; kingdom Metazoa; phylum Chordata; class Aves; order Passeriformes; family Pipridae; genus Neopelma; species Neopelma chrysocephalum. The sequence goes on from NW_020897737.1 coordinate 7,809,975, forward strand.
TTGCCAAGAGGGAGCATTGCCTCAGTTTCATGGGTAAGAAGCCAGTGAGGGCAGAGACAGGCCAGTGAGAGTACGGTCTGGATTTCCTGAGCAAGGCAAGAGATTCACTCCCCAGTCCTAATGTGCTGTCTGTGTTTTTCTATGAAAAGGTGCTGTCAATGCCTTTTGTGCTACACAGGGTCTGATGTGCACTGCTGAAAATCTTCACATCTGCTCACCTCTAATTTAAGCAATCTCTTGACAGAAGCCAGAGTGCCAAGCTCTGAAAAGCTTTGTGAGTCGCCGGTGCTGTCTGGCTGCCTCGTCCTGCTGGACCACATCAGTATGTTGGATTAGCTTCTGGAGCAAGAATTCTTCCCTTTATGAGGAATCATACAAGTAGTTTCAGAGTTCTTTCCCTTTTCTCTGACACCTTGAGGCTAAGTTTGTGGATCTGTAGCACAGTTTCCCATGAATTGAAGTGGAATACAGGGCAAGACCTAAAACATTTATACAGTCTATATGTTCCCCAACTCTCTTCTGTGTTTAGTATTCCTGTCAGGTTTACTTGGTGCTTCTGACTCTTTGTGAAAAATAGTTTCTCTCCAATAAGAGAAAATCTGGTAGTTGCAGCACCAGATTGAGGCTTGGGAGTTCTCAGCTATGTGGTGGCAAGTGCCATTGGGCACACTGGATGACTGTGAATGTGCTACATATGAGAGACTGAAAATCTGAAGGAACTCATGTAAACCTGAAAGAGTTAATGCCTCAAACACTGAGCAGAAGAGAAACGGAATGTTGCTATACCAATGAGACAAAGCAAGATTAGGAGGGTCTTATGGAGGAGGCAGGATAGTGCTTTTTTAGGGCTAACTTCCTTATCTTGGCTATCTATCTCTAAAAACAAGTTTGAGACAATACTGCACTTGCATCTCTGATGGGGGGGGAGGGGGTGGAATTTAAACCACAGCACACTCCAGCCCCACTCTGAAAAGTTCAAGAATAATAAAATGCACACATGTGAGGACTATTCTATAAATAGGACTGCTGAGAGGGGCTCTGTGCCATCTGTACATCCACCATCCAGAGGAACTGGACCAGACACAGCACTGGAACCCTGAGTGGTGACCCAGATCCTTTTCTCTACCTCTATTTTCCTATCTTTCCTTCTTCCTTTCTTCCTCTTTTTAAAAATTTAAATTGCTGCTGCCACAGGCTGTTCAGCCTGTCTATCACAAGGTTAAAAGTTTAATTCACTGCTGCCACGGGCTGTTCAGAAATGTTTAAATTGTTTCCGCCACGGGCTGTTCAACCTAACATAATGTTTAAATTGTTGCTGCCATAAATAAAACTTTCTAATTAATCTTTTGGTGCTGTTTCACCTTAATTTAGCCCAAGGGTATCCCAAACATAGGCTACCACAGAGTAGGCAGTCTAGGATTTCCCTCTTGGGACCTGACATTTTGGGGCTATCCCAGAGCAGGTGACTCAGGACCTCCGTCTCAGGACCCAACATTATGTCACCTCCCTGTGCTGCCACTTCTTTTGTGGAAAAAGGGGATGATGATCCTGACCTTAGTTAGGAAAGTATTTTAATCTGGCAGTGTTAAATGCTACAACAGAATGAGACATTATCAATTTAAGCAAGAAAGCATTTTACCTTGTCATACCAAGGTCTTAAGCTTCACTGTCCTAATTTGCAGCTGGCAACCTTAATGGCTAACCAAGGCTCTTTGATTCTCACAGGTAATAAGAGGAAGATTAGGGGGTCTGCTGAGACAGGTTGTCACTTCTGACACAGAGAGACTTAATTCTGCATAGGCAAACCTCTGTCTTTACTAGCACAGGAATATTTCTTGCATTTAGCAAGAAATTAAAATCCTTAAATTTTTATCCCTAATAATCAACCTATCAGAATAATAGTGTTTTTTCCCTTCTTAAGAGCGCCTCTACTGATGATTAATACTTCATCTTCCTAGTATCCATCTGTTCAGCTAGAATGAGAGTTATGAAGTTGGTTTCCAGCTTCCAGCTTCAGAATACCAACCTCAAAAGTGCACAGGACACTTTTCAGCTCTCATCCATCTGCAAAGAATCGAGGTTGCTCTGTTTGCCAGCATGTGGGCAAGGAAACTGGTGAAGGTTCTAGAGAGTAAGTCATATGAGGAGTGGCTGAGGGAGCTGGGGTTGTTTAGCCTGGAGAAAAGAGGCTTGGGGGAAACTTTAGGGCTCTTTACAACTACCTGAAAGGAGGTTGTAGCAAAGGGGAAGTTGGCTTCATCTCCCGGGCAACTAGTGACAGGACAAGAGGAAATGGCCTCAAGCTGTGCCAGGGGAAGTTCTGTTTGGACATTTGGAGGAATTTTTTCACTGAAAGGGTTGTCAGGCATTGGAAGGGGCTGCCCAGGGAAGTGGTGGAGTCGCCGTCCCTTGAAGTGTTCAAGGAACAACTGAACGTGTCACTTAGTGCTATGGTTTGGTTGACATGGTAGTGTTCAAAGGCTGGATGTGATGATCTTGGAGGTGTTTTCTAGCCTTAATGATTCCACGTCTGAATTAAAAAAGTGCTTGTCCAGAATCCACTTGAGGGGGTATCTTGCCAAAACTGGGACAAATATCCTATTGGCAGGGATCAGTGGGATTTCAGAGGTAGAGATGATGGGGATGGTAGTAAGTAAAGTTGCTCAACATTTTCAAGTGCTCTTTGTTCAAGTGTCCCCTCTCTGTTAGGCATTTTATCCTTGTCCTTTCCCTGACTTTCTGCCAATCTGGGTCTTCATAACTTGTGTTTCCAATGGGTGACCTTTGCTTTCACCTTAATCCCCGAGTGGCAGCAGAGGCATCAAGGGCACTACGTGGCAGCTGGAGGGAGGACGAGAGCTGGAGCATTTCTTGTGCCTCTCTGACTTTGGGTGGCCAGAGGAAGCAATCAAGCTGTAGACTGGCTTAGCCTTGTCACTTGGTGGGAAAATGTGGTCAGTTCCTTGCTGAGGATGGTGAGTAGGTAAGCACAAAGCTGTGAGATGCTGAAGTTCACTTAGAACCATAGAATCACGGAACGATTTGGACTGGAAGGGGCTTTAAAGATCATCTTGTTCCAACCCCTCTGCCATGGACAGGAACACCTTCCACTGGATCAGGTTGCTCAAAGCCCCATCCAACCTGGCCTTCAACACCTCCATGGATGAGGCACCCACAACTTCTCTGGGCAGCCTGTTCCACTGTCTCACCACTCTCACAGTGAAGAATTTCTTCTAAACACGAAATTCTTGGGTACTTTTTTGAAAATTCACTGTTAACCCTCTAATGAGTCTTACTAACTATGAACAAACCCTGCTTTTTTGATGCTCATAGGACTTAGGACACTTGAGTGGGTAGATTTTCCTGACAGGGGTCAGAACACACTGCTGACACCCGCATGATCCCCTTCCTCTGTTATACTGCATTTTTTTCACTACCAACACTTTCCCTTAATTCCCTGAAACAGATGGAGCACTGTGACTTAAAAAGTCAACAAGGACAACTCAAAACAAGCCTCGAGTCTGGAAAGTTTTGGTGCAAATGCTAAAGCTTACTAAATGCATCTGAAAACAAGACACTTAAGTCTGGCAACATTAGCTAGAAGAAGGACTACCAGGCAGACAGATGACCTTGGGTTTCAGTACCCAATTCATACTTAAAAAACCAGCAGTTGCAATGAACTTGTAGTAATTAGCCTATTTGTTACACCACCAGTGGAAACAGCTGGGGCAGAATGAAATGGGAAAGACCAAGGAGAGTGTTAAGCCTGAGAGCTCAGTACTATTTATCACTTTTGGATCCCTGCTTGGTGATCTTTTCACAGAGACAAGTTTCTTTTGAAAAAATGTATTAAAAATGGAGGAGAAATGGGGTTGGCCATTTTGCATCAGGGAGTGTGGTCCTGGATAAGTAACTTAAACCAAATGCAGATAAGTGATTAGAAAGACCTCTGACCAAACCAGTTGTTATTCTGTGAGCACAAGGAGAATAAATTAAGTTTCCTCAGGCAGCCACAGTAAATACAAGTTATGCATAGATTAATGTGCTAATGATTTATGTACCTGCCCTTTACCTGTGACTCCTTTTCTCTGGGATTAACTGTAATTTTCAAGGACTCAGCACGTATAAACAGACTTTCTTCACTACTGATTTTACGTTTTTTTTCTCTTTCTTTCGTACCAGCCTCTTTCTCCACATTTAAAAAGGCAATATTCAGTCTGTCACTATTCAAAATTTTAAAACTCAGTGCTTTTCAATGCACAATGTTTGAAGTACAAGCACCAGAACAGGGATATTTTCACTTTCTCTCTGTAATATATAGCATTTATTTCTAATTCTAAAAATGTCTGTGTGGGTCTTTATGTCATCAGACTCTTGTGCTCAAAAAACCTGTTTCCATCCCCTTTCGGCTAGATTCAGTAAGTAAAGGGTGGTTAGGACCATACCCTGAAGATCCAGTGTCAGAGGGACCCTGCTGCCTGTGCACATTGGCCTCCCCAAACTCCTTGCTCCTGGTCGGGCATCTATGAACAGCGGGACAGAGCTGGTGCCATGGGCTTTGCCAGTGGGCTGAGATAAGTTTGCACCTCAATGTCAGCCTGTCCCAGAGCCACTCACAATAGTATAGTAAAGCACCAGGGGATATTTTGCTTTCCATCACTGAGATTTCCTTTACTGGAGACCCTCCTTTGGCATTTTGCATGCCTGAGACAACAAGGCCTGGGACAAATAGAAGTATTTGCTTTCTAGGCAGAGAGATAAAAAAATGTTTCAAAAATAATTTCAACACATTATTAGCATTTTGATTTGGTACCTGCTTTTTGCAGCTTCCAGGGTAGTAGTGCCCAAAACATCTGAAACAGGCACAGAATCATGGCGGTGTGATGCAGCAAGGCACGTGGATGCTACATGGTTCTTGACTAGCACTGAGATGAGAGCATCATCTAAGTATTCAGAAAGAGTACATAAAAGTTTTATTGGCACTAATTTGAGATGACCTGAGTGCTGTATTTCTCCTGGCATGTCATACTATGAAAGCTGAAATAAAAACTTTATATCCTACTGTCCCCTCAAGACTTGGATACGTATTTTCAGTTAAAGATGAGGAACCAAGTGTCAGTAGAGTAGACAGAGCAAAGGTCACATTGTCAAGTATTCCTAAGATGCTGATTTATTCTGTCCTTTTGTCTATATTCCTTCTGTGCTTTAACCTGTACGTTTACCCTACAGAGATTTTTTCTATAATAAGTATCAGTGACACTGGGCTTCACATCTTTGACATGAAATTCCTCTGCTGCACTACGGGTTATATTAGGTTTGTTCTTACTGTTTTGAGCAGCAATAGTGTAGTAAAAAGCATATGTTTGAGTAAGCATAGCTTTGCATAGGATGTGCCAAAAGGCAAGTTCATAAAGCTTACTTCTGCAAGGAAATATTTCGGGGAATGCAGATTCAGAAGGGAGCACTGTCACTGCTGCAAACTATTCCAGGGGCTGCTAATCACGTAATGGGAATGGGGTTTGCATTATACTGCAAACACCTAAGCATTGCAGGGCACAAAATATTTGCCAGTACTTCCTATTCGGAAGCAAAATATAACCAAACCAGGTGTAATGTGTCCAGAAAAAGAGCAGGGTGTCACACTAGGTCCCTGACATGCAAGGGATGCGTTAGATGACACAGAAAACCCACAGAGGTGTGGCAGCTTCTCCTGCAACAAAGAAAGAAAAAAACCTCATCATATAAAATCTTTTTTTTCATTTTGGGGTTTTGTTTGTTTGTTTGTTTGTTTGTTTTTGTTTTAGTTTTAATTAAAATCTCTTAAGTTTTACCTACATCTAAACATTTTGGAGCATTTGATCTAATCTCTCAGGAAAGATTTGGACACAGTTAGTGGGTGCTCCTGCTACTGTTATAACCACCAGGGGACACCTCAGAGCTGGCATAAACCAGTAGAGCTGCATGGAGAGCTGCAAAGCAGCACTGCCTTCAGGCTTCCTTAATTTCAGTGAGTGCTTTTAAGTGTCCTCCCTTTTATTTATGGCAACTTTGACAAATAGGGATTCAACAACAGGAATTGCTTCTCGTGCCCTAAATTGATTAATATGAAGTTTATGCAATGTTTAGTGCAATTATTTGCATCATAATTAAATATAAGGTTATTACAAAGAGTGATCAGGTCAGTCAGGAGGGACCGTAAGGGATGTAAGATTTTTCTTATGTTTTGTTTATGCTTGCTCCAATGCTCAAAGTTCTATTTTCATGCTTTCAGAATAGTCAAATTGCGGCGAAAAAAATAGGAAAATTTTTGTGTTTTCATGGTATATACACGTGTAATAAATGTAATGTTCTGTCCTGAGCTCAGAATACAGTTGTTGTACTCATTTATCTGCAGAGCAAGCGACTTCAAAAAACATTAATATATTTACATTTTATAAAGAACAAATTATCACGAGTTTTATTTAAGACTGGTCTTTTGATTTTCCTATGGCTTTTGAAATAAAATAAGAAAAGTACAAACCAAAAAAAATAAAAATAAAGGAATGTAGGTTAATTCAAATCAGAAAGAGGACACATTATAACTCACAACACGTCTGTCTTTTTACCTCAGAGTTTTGAACAGGGGTGTATCACAAACCAGTTGAGCTCTCTAAGAGAACTCCACTTCTTTCAGGGCTGTTCAAGAAATGTGCATAGCTGCACTTCACTGCGGGAAACTCTCAGTAGGAAACCTCTAAGTTAGTGTAAAAGGAGGGTTTGGAGGTTTTGCTTTGCTGTCTGCAACCAACCACCAGAATATATCATGGGATATATTCTGCTGCCTTGAAAAAAAATTGTCACTCTGGCCATATTTCCTTGCAACAGTATTATCATTGCCAGGGCATAAGCCCATCTCCTGAGCCATTGCCTGTGGAAGGTGATGGGAAGTCCCTGCCAGTCTCACTGGCTTCTCATCAGGCCCTCAGGGCTCTGCAACACCACCACAGTCGGAGCTCCCAAGGGCAGGGCTTCACTCTTGTTTCTTCAGTGAAGTCGATAATATTTTATACCTTTTTTTTTCCACATTAAGTGTATTATGCTCAGACAGATAAATAAACATCAGCATGGCCTCATGTAACCCCATTTCCATTACACACACACAGAGGTTGTAATTGAATTTATTATTCAGATGTATTCAACTATTGAAAACAAGCTAATTGGCATAACATGTGCCTTGGGGATTTTTCAATGTTGTTAAGTCAAAATGTATTAAATGACAAAAGTAACAGCATTTGGCATGTTTTTCCAATGTGAAACTTGATTTAAGGGCGAGATGAGTAAACAGGTCCTAAATTCGCAAAATTTGTAGTTGCCAAGTATTTTTATTTACAGGATACCCCATCAATCTCAATAGTTCTGGTGCTTGGACAGCTGTGTCTGTCACAGCAGAGTCACTGGTGAGTTCAGTGCTGCACCTCCTTGTAATGCTGAGAGGTCTGCTGTCAATCCTGCAGCACCCTCTGAGGCTACAGGGAGCTGCGATGGGGCTCACGTGGTTTTGCACCTGGTGAGATAAGTACATACACAGAAAAAGAAATTTCAGCCTTTTGATTCAAAAAGAAGAGTCAAGTCAACTTCTTGCCTCACAGTGTTTGTCTGAAGAAGAATGGGTAACCAAGGCAACTTCCCTGAATTTTAGAAAAAAAATAATGCAAAGCCTTTTGTCCTGGCATTCTATTGTTGTATACCAAGATTCAGATGAAATCCAAGTGACTTTAGTCCCCCCTCAACTCTTTTTCCACAAGTTCCTTCTTAATCTCAAAACACTGCTGCTCTGAGTAGACCAACTGCAGAGCTGCCATCCAAAGATGGATACTGCAGTAGTTCAGCAGGAGCTCTTTAGTGTCTCTGCTTGAGAAGGAAACCATTATTTTGGTGCTTTAAGCATCAAGATTTGGTGTGCAGTTCACATATTTTGATGTTATCCCTCCCCCAATTAGTGTGTCATCACATACCTGCAGAAAGGGAGTCAGTTAAGTAATATTCACATGTGTGTACTAGCATGAGGTGGATGGCAACATTTACATGCCGGATGCTGAGCCACTACCTCTGCTCATGGTGGTCGCATATCAGAAACCCAGTGTCAGATGAAATTGTAGTGAACCTTATCAAAACTGCTGTCCTTTTCAAGCAGCAAGATCTTTGGCTGATTTCTGCCGGTGCCCTCTCATGAAAGGGATCACTCAGCTGGATGAAGAACAAATCAAACAGTACTGAAAATGGTGGAAAATTATTAATCTTGCACAGAAGGGCACTTAAAGTCATTTGGAAGTGGGACTTACATGACACAATTGCTTTTCAGATTAAAATGGTTTCTTTCTAAAGATTTTCTCCCTGTATTAAGTTCATATAACTGGATTGTATTTGTACAAAGACCCATAATGATTGGTTTTTTCCATACCAAACTGCTGCTATAGCTTCTGTTGTCAGTTTTGATTAGCCTGCCTGCTTGTTTAAAGTACTGTCAAGGAGTTTTAGTCTTAAACATCATTATAAATAGCCTAAGAAATATTTAAAGCACAGTGGACATAAAAATGTGAACTCATATTTTCCCTAGATCTTTTCCACATTCTTTGTCTGCTTTTTAAACAAGATTTTCTTTTTCAATTTAAATAAACGCTGAGCATCCAATATTTCACTTCTATTCTTCTTTCAGCATACATTATTCAGCACCCCATCATCTGCCCCTGTGTTGCTCAGATGCTGGGAGTGCTCTGTGCTTTCCTCATGTTCAATCTTTGATATCAAACTGTCCACAAACACAGTTACCTGCAGAGCAAGGTCGAGGCTGGTCTCTGCTGTGACAGTAAGGAAAGGTTTGATTTCTGTGGGGCAGAAATATTCCCTGCCCATCTGTTTTTCTAGGGTACAGAATAGGCCAAAATTAAGAGCATGTGTAGGCACTTCGTTGAATTTGGGCCACTGAAATCATTGGCAGTTTTGTGGAAAACTGAGTGTCATACATATTTTTTTTTCAGTGCTGGCTCTGTAAAAAACCATTTCTCTGTCTGTTGCCTGTCAGCCAGGGTTTTGTCCTAAACCCCATCACAGCAGTACCTGAGCCTGAGGGCTGTGATCAGCAAGCAGGGCTTGGGGGATGCTCTGCAGTGGGGAGGGAGGATGCAGATGCACTGCTTTGGGAAGGATTGTTTCCCTGTATTTCCTGTTTTAACTGGTCGGTGCCATGAGTGTTGCTGCTGCAGTGGGAGGCATCAATAAGGATGAGATTTAGGAAGCATATCCCAGACCAGCCCTGCTCAGAGCCCACCTCCTGCCCCTCCTGTGCTGCAGCTGCTGGAGGAAGGAGACTCTTGATGCTCACAAGCCTCATCCTGGACATATTGATTTGAGCTTATCTGGGAATTAACTATCTCCATCAGATATTTGCTGTTATCACAGGGGTTACTGTGATGTTTTAGACAAAGCCCTCTTTTGAGATTTACTGCTTGACTTCTGCTCATCTGAGTTCCCTTTGAAGCAGGGAGCAGAAACATCAGCTTTTCAAACTTCTTAATGACAACAGTGTCAGCTGGTGGCAGGTATTCTTGTGACAGTGCATGCACAGATACATAATGTCTGCACAACTGGCTCAGCCCAGTTTAGTAGGACTAAAACATTTCTCTATGATTTTCAGTTAAACACAATGAAACCATTTGAAAGTGTTGTGAGGTTTTTTCCCTAAAGAGTAGTTTTGAAGGTATTCACCACCTCAGAAAGCAGAAAACCTGTCTTTTGATTGAAGATTCATGGGAGGCAGTAACATAAAATAAATAAAATTAAATTATATTAAATTAAATAAAATAAAATCTGGGACTCAATATTAATGAGTTTGTATGTGTCATTGAGTGAAGTAGTGACAAACCCTCTATGGAGAGTGCAAACTCTTAATCAAAACAAGAGCAAAGTGCTGTGGAGCACCTGCAAAGAGCAGCAGGGAATAAAAGGGTGCATATGACACCAGGTTTGCTGTAAGCAACTAGAAAAGAACCTTAGAGACAAATGGCTGCTTGCTGCTAGAAAATCTGCTGGACCATGTACGAACTGCTACTCCTTTCCTTCAGTATATTTGAATTTTTCTGCCATTCCCCGCCAGCAGCCAAGAAATGGCTGGTGCAGACTCTGAAACTGCCTCTTGCCCGCTCCATGGTGACACCTCTGTCTTGCACACAAGGGTACAAGGGAACAGAAGGACAATTTGTACTAAGTAGGATAAAAATCTACGAGAGGTGTGAATGTGCATATGCTGATGGACATGCCAGAGGTGAGGCAGCCGTGTGTCCATCGTTATTACCAGCCACAAGCATCGACAGGGATGTCAGCAGAGCTCTTGCTGCTGTGTTTTAAGTATTTTGTCACGGTTTTGCTGCCTTCCTATCACATCCTGGCTTGTTTTTAGATCTTTGAAAATGTGCTGGTACCCTTTGTACTTTGGTGTTTAAGAAATGCTCAGTTCCTTATCTGGGAATTTGTTCACCTAATGCTCAGTTCCTTATCTGGGAATTTGTTCACCTCGGGATTTAGTGTGCATTACACACAAATGTGGTGCCTAGTGAGTTGCTTCAGCTTCTGGACATTGTCTTCACTCTGTATGTAAGAAAAAAAGCCATTCAGCAAACAGCCTTTTTAAAGCTCAAAGTGCTCTCTTTTGGGAAATTCCTGTGCAATACTTTAGAGCAGTAAAGAGTAACCTGTGCTTCAGGGTGAATGCTGTATAACCTGTGACCACTGAAAGGCGTTACAGACCTGCAGACTGCTTCATCCAACCTTACCCACAAATGTAACCAAAATAATGTAAACTTGGCTTCCCTGGATAAAAGAATCTTATATGTAAAATATGCTAAAAAATAAAGTCAAATTAAGGAAACATAAAAACCTGAAAGATTAATTAGGTTTAGGCTTTTATCCAAATCCTCTTATTCTTTCCCAGGACGAGGTTCAAACAAAGCAAAAGCTAAGTGTAGTAATTGCTATTACTGGTTGATTTTGAGAAGTGATTACTCTGAAGCAAGCAGCTGCATATGTCCAGGAAAAGATGTTCTAACATCTTCTTGTATTTCCCTGCTTACCCACAACATTTATCATGCTGAAGTTCCAAAGCAATATCTTCAGAGTCTGTATTGTCAGAAATTTCAGGCATCTGTGCAGATATTGGTGATACTTGATTTCACCATCAGCCTCTGGCATCGGGAAGCCTTGCAAGGTCTTGCCAGCAGCATGGGATGTGCCCAGATGGGAGCACAAGGAAAGGGCAGGGGGATGAGGCTGGGCAGCCAGGAAAGTCCCAGGAAAGTTTAATAACCCCATGGGCCATTTATAGCGCTTGCCACTTACAAATCCGCATCAGGCCAGAACTGGCTGGGTAAAAGCACAAACATTGCATAACTGTATTATAACACCTTCCATTCCTTTAATTGTGAATTGTGCAATATTGCTTTGAGGAAGACTTACTTTTTCACTGCAGAAAGCAGCAACAATGCCGATAGTCATGATTTACTGCAGTGTTCCTCAGAAGTTGCACTCAGAGGGTATCTTTCAGCTGTCATTATATACTTGAAGATAGCAAGAAGCTAGAATGGTATGCATATTGATCAGCAATTTTTTTGTTGTTCTGAGGGATTTGCTACAGGTACCATAGGTGCACTGGAATTCACTTTATCCTCCCTTTAGTTGGGTTAGAACAGCAAAACAAGTCAGGGCAAAATGACCTCAGAAATTTGTTCCTCTGAGTAAGAGGATTTTAATTAACTGTGTTTCAAAGGAAGTCCATATCCAGTCACAGTTAAAGGGGATTCTGGCCGTGTTGCCTTTTGAATGAATTTCTGCATGGTGAGAGAGCAGAAGGACAAGAAAGGAGGAGTCCTTTAGAAGCAGGAGGGGGAACAAAGACCCGTCCTGATCAGATGCTGGGGAAGTTCATATATTGGAGCACACCAAAGCTGACTGACACAGAGATCAGAAATATTAGAGCTTATTCCTGCTGCTTCTGTGTACACTGTGAGCTATCAGGTTAAGAATACTTTTAAGCACATTAAAATATAATATCTGAGGTACTTCCCTCTTCTTGTATTCATTTAATTCTACCACCTAACATTCCAATATATTCTCCTGCTGTGCAGAGGAAGAAGAGATTTTCTCTGTAGATGCCCCAGTGCATGTCCAGTGCTGAAAAAGAGTGAGCTGGTCAGCAAGGGGTATTGGTGACACTTTAAAACACTGTACTCTTGAGTGTGAAAAGGAGGCAGTGGTGGGGCTGCCTTCTGTGTAGCTGCAGCTTCTCCTTCCTCCTTCACTCAGTCACACTCCTGGCCCAGTTTGTCAGGAGTGGGAGGGCTTGGGAGGGCTGGCTTGGGAGGGCTGGCTGACCTACTACTGCAGAAAGGGGGAAAACAATAAATAAGTGGGTGAGGGAGAGAAAAGAAAGTCATAGAGTCACAGAATCATAAAATGTTTTGGGTTGGAAGGGACCTTAAAGATCATCCAGTTCCAATCTCCCTGCTATGGACAGGGACACCTTCCACTAGACCAGGTTGCTCAGAGCCTCGTTGAGCCTGGCCTTGAACCCTTCCAGGGCTGGGGCATCCACAGCTTCTCTGGGCAACCTTAGAAGTTCCAGTATCTCACTACCCTTTGAGTAAGGGCTTTCTTCCTAATCTTTAATCTAAATCTCTCCTCTTTTAGTTTAAAAACATTCCCCCTTGTCCTATCACTATACACCCATGTAAAAAGTCACACTCCATCTTTTTTATAAGCCCCTTTCAAGTACTGGAAGGCTGCTGTGAGGTCTCCCTGGAGCCTTCTCTACTCCAGCTCCCCAGCCATGTTCTAAAAACCCTTACCATCCTTCTCAGGATGCATCAGCCCCAGGCATTACTCTGCTCCACGCAGTGACCCTCTTGTTTCTTATTTACAATTCTTTGTGACAGAATTGCCCTTTACTTTTCTCAAGGGGATGATGAACCAAAACTGATAAGGTCATAAACCAATATTGCAGTCCCTCAATGGTGAAAGTGAGAGGATCTCGCTTCGCAGCTTCAGGCACACCAAGATCATGGAAAGCCCCCAGATCACATTCTATATATAAATGTACCAGAGTTCTGCAATCAGGGGTGTTAATTAACAAATAAAAAAAATAACATCTATGACTCTTAGGAAACACACAAACATAAGCAACCAAAGCAGCAGTTTGGTTTTAACATCTTCCTTGGCCCATGTCCCCTTGAGCCAGCCTCTTTTCACACTGTGGGTCTGAGGGGACCCAAAACTTGGAATGCAAGTGAGCATGTGCAAGCTGCACCAACTTTCAGGGTCTTTAGAAGGTTTCTTTGGGGTGAAAATAAAGGCTCATTTGCCAAATTAGAGCAGGAATGGATTAGCTCATATAGAGGGCGGGATGTCTCTTTGGGGAGAGACAGTTTTAAATATCTGTCTACAAAGATACACTTCCCAGCTATTAATTTGGATATTAAAGAACATCATAGACGTGACAGGGATTCCATCAGCCTTTTTAATTTCTGCCCAGGGACTTGCTGTGTACTATTGTTATACACAGCACTACTCAAGTAGATGGAAAAGACTGGAAAGAATGCAGTTTCTCTGGTTTCAATTTCTTCTCTCCTCAATTCCTTTCAGCTTTTTGCAACCACTGTATCTGGTTTGCAGTCAGTGCACACCACAGGGGACATCAGCGATCTGTCCCTGTAGCTCCTGTGTCCTGTATTTGATCCACTGAGAGTTTGGTGTTGTGCTGCTGCTCAAGAAGCAGAGATCCCTGTGTTTCACATCTCTCCCAGCACAGTAGCCATCCCATAGGGCCTGGATCGGGTGTATGAGGGTTTCTCACCCTCTGTGGATAAAGAAATGGAGCAGAGGAGGGATGTATATTGCAACAGACACTGGGGATTTTATATATATATGTATATATATATATTTCACAAAAAAAGTCAAAGAACCCAATGACTTTGTTGCACCAACAGAGCAGGGGCTTCCTCGGGTAATGCAAAAGCTACTTGGAAGTCAGCAGAGCACTGAAACAGAGAGAGCAGCTTTTTATATCTAGAGGAGAAGTCACACCAAGCACCTACGGACTTTTTTTTTCTCAGAATTGTTGTCTCCTCTGCATAAAATACTCTTTTCTAATATCAACTGGAGAGTCCTATTTTTTTAAAATAACATTTTAATGAAGCTGCTGCTAATGAGAGCTCTGTCAAAACCTTCCAATTATTACCACAATATCCCTTGATGTTTGTGGGGAAATGGAGCATTGGAGTATTAATTGACCTCCTGATAGTAAAGAAGACCCCTCTAGCAGAATGAGAATTAAAACTGAGAAGCTTTTGGAGTCCAGTGTTATGATATGGGGAAAAAAAAGCTCTGACAGTTTTGGGAAGGTCATCATGATGATCCAAAAAAAATTCCTCTGCAGGGAAGGGAAAACAACTGGATTAGCAAAATATCTGCATGTAAAATGCAGAGTTTATGCAGAAGTCAAAAGGAGTTTTCCTTCACACGCAAAAATATGAAACCTGGGTAAAAAAGGAAGAACTCCTTCTTGCTCGCCATAAATACCATAAATACCTATGGGTCCCATCAATGCAGCTGTAGGCTGTAGACTAATGTACACCATATTGCCAAGAAAAGATCTTTGAGAGCTGTTTTTAGTCAGTTTTTTGTTGAAAAAACAACCAATCAATCTAACAAACCCAGACAGCACAGGCATCACTAGTCACTGTGGCTGCCACCCTCATATCTCTCAGTCTTCCCTGGACGGAGTAAATCATTCGAAAAAGGTGAAAAAAATTCACATGGGAAAACAGGAGAAACACTCATCTGAGAAAAGTAAAAGCCTGAGAGAGTAAAATTTACCTTACAGACTGAGATGAAATACCTATGCCTAGAAAAGTATGTGACAGAGACTCCATAAACCTGTGCAACCAGGGAGATGTTGATGTGCTTTATCTACAAATGTCAAGTTTAATTCATCTATTTCGCGTAGTTAAGGGCTTACATACACTGTAGTCATTGCACATCAAACTTGCAATGTGACAGAGAGCTGTGAAAATACACTACATGCCTTGAAGAACTGAAGGAAATCTCTGAGCACTGTGAATTAGACTTCCCTCATGTCTGGGAAAGGGTTAAGCTTTCAGCGGGATCCCAGAAAAATGTGGTGAAAAGAACCCTCACCACTGTCTTGCTTTCTCCCAAGGCAAGAGCAGTCCCAGTGTCCACACTACCCCCGTACTGCTCACAAAACATAGTCCCCGGGTATGAGGGCTGCATTGGACCTGACTGTGAATCAAGAGCTGGGAAAGAGCTGCAGTGCTCTGGTTTCTATCATTTTGTGTGAGGGACGTAATCCAATTCAGATAGCCCCCTCCAAACCTCTGGAAGTTTATGTGAGCTGTTTGAGTTTCACAAATAGAAATCTTGGATTGGTGGTCTCAGAGAAAAAACATTGGTCTTCCTTGTTGCTTTACTTGTTGATAGCTTTCTGTCTACAAGACCCGATTCATCTCTCACCGCAGCTGATGGGAATGTTCTTTCCACATTCTGCCTGAAAAATAGGCTGTCTCATTCATTTCTGTGACCTGGGCTGCTGTAGAAAACATTAGAAGAGTATATATAAGTGACCCGCTAAAGTGACTATCACTTCAACGGGACTAGCTGGCTACATCTCTGTTAGTAAATTGAATGTGCTGAGGACCACAGACTTCTGACAGAAGAATCTGTATCCACACTGTTGGCCTTCTTGGCCTCCCAAGAAGGGTAGTCACACACAAGCTGTGACACGAGGATATGGAGTATGGAGAGAACGAGTTACCTGAGGCCAAAATTGTCCTAGAGGCTTTTAAAAACCTACCTGCTTAAGTTGCAATGCCCGGGAATGTCTTATGGTGTTAAATAGTATAGATATAACCTTGAGCCTCAAGCACAAGTATTGAATACAAGCTAAATTTATTATTTCATCACAGTCTTTTGAAGTAAGGTCTTATCCTGAAAGAAAGGTCAGCCTGCATGTTAATCTAAGCTCCCTATTTACTGTGTTTCACTGTAAACCAGCTTCTTCAGGTTTTTAAAAAAAATTAAAAATGAAGATGCCTGTGCTTTTTGCAGCTCTTTAATCCTATTTAACTTGGAACATGCCACAGGACAGAAAACTGCAAATTTGCCTGTGATGAATAGAAACAGAAATAGTGTGGCTGGCAAATTCAATCTGTTAATTCATGCAGGGTGTTGCTGGAAACGATTTGGTGATGATAAAAGTGTTTACAGTTCTGATGAGGATGTAGAAGCCACAAAGGCATCTGAAAAAAATACTGGAAAAAAACACCCTAACAGAATGTAAATAAGCCCCACAAATTCTCTAAATATCCTGAGAGTTATTCTATCATTATTCATTTAAATAACACAGCTGAAGTAATTCAGACTTTTTGGATAGGATAAAATTTTGTTTGACACAGCCAATGACTGTAACCAGACGTGATATATTGTTCTGCATCACCTTTGGTTCAGTGATTTATAGGGGCATTGTTGAAACAGCAGATTATTAGAGAAGTTAGAAGCACTATAAAAGGCAGTCAGATAATGCCAGATTTGTGTTCCCAAGCTACGTGACAGAATGAGCACAATTTTGAAAGCTTCAACATCAAGCAGAATAGAAACGCAGCTTTTAGTATTTTAGTAATAGTGTTATTAACAAACTATCTCTAACCCATGTCAAAGTACTTAATGTGCTATAATAATGTCAATTAAAATACAATAATGGACTTAATAATGTGGCCCATAATGGAAAAAAATATTCATGTGGATTATCTCTTCGTACCCAAGAGAGAAATTCTAATAAAAGATGTTGTAATGAACATAACACTAAACAGGCTTAATATAATATGAGTTAGAAATATGCCAAGATAGAAAATAGTGTGGATAAAGTCAAAATTATGTCCAGAATGTTCATCAGCTGCTTTGGCTGTTGTTTTGAATTCATAGATCTTCAAAGGCACCAGTAGCAAAAGCCAGTCATTGGCCAGGTCAGTTTGAGTCGCACTTTTGAGAAAAAATCCCATCAAATTCAGTCTTTCCAAGGGCAGGTCACCTTGGTGGCTTCTCCCAGGACTTGCCTCTCCCAACAGCCACACTCACATCAATCGGTACAGGCATAGCAGTGCCATTTTGGGTAGAATGGTAGTATTGGCACTCCAGGATGAGGTTGCTTACTGCTGGCTTCAGTCCACTGCTCTGCTTTGTGTCATCCCAGGACTTTAGAGCCCAAGTCCATTTTGTTTAGCCCTGGGCTTTCTGCTGGAGACACCTCTTCATAAGGCGGATATAAGAAGTGGTGGTCAAACAGCATATTTGGGATCCAGCAGCCTGGTGGCCTGTTGCACGTGCAGAGGCTTTCTGTGTATGTTAGACCCATGCTGTTGGCTGGGGGCAGGTGGTGTGCCTTGAATTCTGCATTTGGGAATGTCCCAGGCTGCATGTCTGCACCACACAACACTGGAGTGCTCCTGTACAGATGTTTGTTATCCCAATTCATTAGTCCCTTCCTTGTTAAATCGTGCAAGCTGCCCGTTTATTTGTTAGGAATCATTCAGTTAATGCATATTTACTTTTGCTTACTGGCCTTTCCTGAGCATATTTGAACATCCAGCTGCAGGCAAATGTTGCTGTACAGGATGACTTAGTTCAGGTTTTATCAGGGTCCATTTATAACCACCAGGACCATGCTCCCAGCATGGGAAGCTGTGACAGTGCCTGTCAGGTATCACCCATGACCAGTCACGTGAGTGAGGATTGGGCCAGAAACAGCAACAGGAGATGCAGACTTTCCCACAAGGAAAGGTCCATTCTTCGCTATCTACCTCCAGGTCACTTAAATTGGGCCCCATGTAACACCTTAAGGCTGTCACCTGCAGTTCCTGGTTTTTACTGAGAGATTACGGGGCTGAGGTGTATAAATCACATGCAGAGACTTCTTGTAATTCCATCTGGAAAACGCTCTTACAACTACATTTATGACTTTATTCTACAGGTTTTGTGAGTTAAATTTAGGTTTATATTGCAGAACTCACCTCTAAGTTTTATAAAAATTTAGCAAAAGGATAAATTCTTTTTGTATCTTATTGGTTCCAAAGCAAAGTAACATCAGAATTCATGGACAATAGCAGACAGCTAAGTAGTTAATCCAGAAATCAAATCTACTGAAAAGAAGTGTTTTCAAAAGGTGCTCACCTCATTGAAAAACAGTGATGCAGAATGAACCTGCAATGTGCTAAACAAGAAAATGTATAGCAGAGAAAGTAAAGAAAGTGGAATATAATTGCAGTTCATTAATTTCCTAGCTACATGCTACCTCTCTTAAAATGTGTTACAACACCCTTCTCACTACTCTCTTTTCTGTATTTGTCTCTGTTTACCTTTCCAGCCATATGATTTAACCCTTTATACCCGCTGTACACCCTTGGCTGATATTTGGTTGTTATGTTTATTTATCCATCAGGTAGTTTGTATAAACAAATAAACAGCTAGACTTTAATGCGTTTGAAATCAAAAAGCTCTAGTAAGAGATCCATTTAACAAGTTCTCATATACAAAAGCACAAATTAAGAAGAACTCAGACTAACAGGAGAATGAAAATTGCACAAAAAAATACACTGATCAGTAAATTCTAGGTGTGCAGCACAATCCTGGATCACTCTGGTTCAGCCCAGAACCCTATATATTTGTCTCATACCAGGATTTGCTTGATTTAAATAGATTTAGCAGAAGCACGTTTTCTAAATGTACAGTAAAAACAACCTCACCTCCCAATCAAGCAGCTAAAACATTATACATTAATATGAACAACTGCCTTTGATATAATTAACACTCATTGCCAGGAGCCCCAGCTTTGGTGAAATAATGAAGTAGGCAAGATCTAAACCTTACCAAGCAGACACGGCAATTGGCGAGTTACTGAATCTAAAAATCAAATGACTAGTTGTAAAATATGCTGGGGAAATGACAGGAAGAAAAGTGGTGGAAACAAGAACATGTCTGCGAGGTGTGGAGTCCTCTCCACTTAGGGAACCTTGTTTCCCTCTTTGCTGAGCACTGTGCCAGAGTCACTCAGCACCTCACCAGGTACAAACCCCATCAAGCACCTTTCAGGTATCAAAGAGGTGGCAAGAGTTAAGGCTTTAGTGAAGTAATGAATGATCCAAGGAGATGAGACAGAGAAGCTTGTCTGGTCAGGTCGTGATCTCAAAGACATGGTTCTGGGAAGGAGGGAATAGATAAAATGAGAGCTAACTGGTTATTGAAGTACCCATGGCCACATGTGTACTGTAAGCAGAGGCATAACTAACTCAGACAAGATAATTGCCAAAGCTCCCTGCCCTCTCCTCTCCTCTCCCCTGGCTGCTTTCCTGTTAGATGATTTGGGAAATCAAAAATCTCAGCAGCTAATCTATACCACCAGATTTCTGTCACCCCAGCAGTTTCTTTTCTAATGAATATTGAATGTATGCTGACCCTGAGATGATGATGGTGCAGAATATTTTCAGATTCTTGAAGGTCACAATAAATTTTGGGAAGCATTGTCAGCATAAAAAGGCTTTGGTGTTCTTTCACCTAAAGCTAGATACAAATGTGCTGTGACCTTTATTTGACTCATATCAACATTTGTGAGTGATGTACAGCTCAAATGAGGAGACCAGCACCAGCACCTCTTGCTCAGTTTGCTGCTGTGTTACAGTTGGTTGGCTGATACCTGTGCAGCTGCCACTGGGCAGAAAGCCTCAATAAATAGGCTGTCAAGTTTAATTGGCCTACCTGGTAAATATATTGATAATAAATAAGATGTGCTTTTGTGTGGCACTGAACCACTCTCCTTGGACTTACTGGGGGGCTGCAGTAGCTCAGTACTTCCCGGGATGAGACTCAAGATGTCTGCTCTTGCTCCCATCAAATACAATTGCAATTTCATCATTGATGTTATTACAACAGGACTAAGCCTTGAAACTTGTGGAAGGTTTTTGAATTTCTTTGATCTGTGCATGACATAACTGGCGAGTCTGCCCAACGCTGTTAAGTGCGTTTTGTAGGAGACTGTAATAGCCGGTTCAGACTATGACAATGCAGCCAAACGAGCCGCGTTCCTGAGTGTTTGTTTTCTCAGAGCCCTGGAGACGGGTAGTTACGGGAAAATCTTGAGTTCATTAAAATCAAAGGAGCTCCTGGTGTGCGTGACTGCTGAGAAAGGTGACTGGGAGTGTTCCCTGGGCAGACAACAGTGTTCGTGTGTAAGTGCATGTGCCTATGTGATAATATGCCCATTGTGCTTTTTAAGGCAATTTAATGAATTCTAATAGCCCGACTTAATGCTTCCTGAATGCTGCACAGCGGTGAGATGTGGTTGTTTGTTAGTAGGTAAAATATTTTGCTGATGGTTGAAGTGGGAATTTTTAGGAGACTTATTTATTTAATTATAAAAAATGTTATTGAGTCAAATGTGCTGATTCTACTTCTGTAAGCTAGCCTGTCTGCTTGGTCTGATAGCCCGAGTGCACATACATGAATGATGCCAGCCTTAAGAAAAAAGGAGTGTCAGCATCCCTTCCTGATAATGACAAATGCTATTTACTCCAGAAGGGCAGTTCTTTGGAGAGGAGAAGGAATAATTTCAGATTTACACAAGGCAGCAGGGGAGAGGGAGTCCCTCTCTCCTGGAATCAGTCACACAGTCCCACGCCAGCTCTCGAGCCTTCTTGGTCAAGCTTGCCTGAGACTGTTCATTTCACAGTCCTCCGGTTCAGATAAGTTAAGCAATCAGAAAAGCATCTGATTTCTACCCTTCAAATTGCATTTCCTGTTGCTTTTTCTTCAAATGTTAGTTTGAAATGCTGCATTAAAAAAATAACTGACTTTGCAGTCTGCTTTGTTTTACCATTACACCTCTCTGGAACTGAAGACAGCCTGAAATAAGTTGAAATAAGCAAAGCCAGCGGAGTTTTTCTCGTTCTGGGGCCAGGTACCCGGGGCTTGCAGATGCCCCTGGGGCATTTAGGGGAAGTGTTCACAGACGCCAGGACTGGAAAATTTACAGATTTGCTGCAAAAGGCCAGAGAAGGAGGAGCATGGAAAATGTTCCCTGTAGCAGACAAGCAGCCGATTATCACCCCTGCTCCCGAGGGTCTGTGAGCGAGAGATGCGCCATTGATCAGGCAAACCCAGTCTCACACTGGGGCTTTGTGGGCTTCAAATGCTGCTGTGTTGTACAGCACAGCTTCCAGGGAGAGTTGTCCTTATTTCCAGCATCTTGCCTGAAGGGAAATGCATATCCGTAGTAATAACACCAGCAAATAAAGCCAACCTGGTTTTACCATTCAAACATACTTAGAAATAATTGCATTAATCAACATAACGTGGATGCCCCATCCCTGGGAGTGTCCAAGGCCAGGTTGGACAGGGTTCTGAACAACCTGGTCTAGTGAAAGTTGTCCCTGCCCACAGCAGAAGGATTGGAACTGTATAATCTTTAAGGTCCCTTTCAACCCAAGCCATTCTATGATTCTGTGATAATAGAATTGAGGAGAAAAATTGCTTTTCTGTTTTACCTAATGTGAGACACTTCATAGCACATTTGATATCGTCTCCCAGCTAATGAGAGTAAATACAGCAGTGTCTTTTTGAGAAATGCATCTTTGCTAGTACGAAGCAGCTACTTCAGCTGGAAGAGGTCAGATTCAGGCATCATTAGGTAGTAGTGCTGCATGTAATCTTTGAAGCCCTTGCTTCTGGACAGGTGGCTTCCAGTTGACCACAGCTACAGCAGTGAGGAAGATACTTGACAACTTTATGCCTTCTTCTGTCACTCTGAATGCTGGAGCCACTTGTCTGTACGTTATAAAACATCAAACATTTTCTCTCCGTTATCTGACAGTGAGATGAATCTTACCTGCTGGCGTGATTGCTGCTTTCTGGCCAGGAATATACTCATGTACTGAACACATTGTGTTCAAAACTGACTGAGCCCCAAAAGAAATCTTTCATCTCTTTACAGCTCCCATGCTGGAGTTAGGGAAGAATGGACAGAATCACTGGCTGAAGTAAAATAACACACAAATTACCATATAGCAACCAGGAAGAAACTAAAATAGAAATGCAGTCCTGTCTCATTCTGGAGCTGGACCACAGCTAGTTTGCAGTCTCCTTTTCTCTGGTGCACCCTTACTGCTGATAGAAAACCTGTTATCCAAGGGTGCCTTGGAAAACCATCTGTAACAGATTCCCAAGTTGTAAATACTAGAGGAGTTAGTTATGTGGAAAGGTTGACTTTGTATACATGCTACAGCTCAAATGTTTTTGGAGATAGCTTTACCACTAGTGAAAATGTATTTAAAAAGCCAGACATATTTTCATGATAAGCTTATTTTGTGATTCTAATAAATACAAATAAAAATAATTATTGTTACTCGTGGACAAAAAAAAATCTGCTTTGTTGTATAAAACATGAAAGGAGACATCATCTCCTCTAGTTCAAGAGGTCTCAAATCTGCTGAACCCTTGAAAATTTTGGACACAAAAATTCCTAGTACATGCAGTGTTTCCCAAGGTATCTCAGTGGGGTCATTCTTCACAGAAATCACCTTTTCCTGGAGGGTAGAGCTGATTCTCCACTCTCTCTTTGGGTGTCTGCTTTGCTCAGGCACCTGTTAAGGAAAGTTGGACCAGAATTCAGGCACTTCCCAACCCTACTGAACTATAACACCTGGATGGCCAGAAAGGGAAAACAGAAAAGCAAGTGAAAAACCACCCTGCCCAAACCCCTAACTAGTTCAAATGAGTGCTGACAGAACTAATTAGCTGTTTCTGATTTGCTGAATCCAGTCCAATAAACACAGCCAATTGGTTGAAGTGTTTGCTCCAGGATCAGACAAGCATCCATCATCCAGACTGGGTGCTCTTAGACAGCTCATTACATTTGAGCAACTATCGATTGGCAAAACTCTTGGCCCACAGTTTGCAAAACTCTGAAATTTGTCACCTGGCTTTCAGAGGCACCAGACAGTCAGTGCTGTTCCCCTCGGGGGAATCTGGAATTGGCTTGGCACTTCAGAGATTTGGGCCCTTTACTTAGCTGGGTAAATGTGGATTTACTTCCTTTTCAAATTCGCAGGGGTTTAAATGCTTGCTAAATCCATGCCATTTCATGAAAATAAGAGATTGAAATTGTAAGATAGGCTAATGCACTTTAGAGAGCTGTACTCAACACATTTTCTTCTGGCTGTGCTGGTCCTGGTCCCTCCCTCTGTGTAGTCTATCTGCCTCAGCAGGGCATAGGAAGATTTATGCACTGACAAAGGTGGCTCGACCTGCTAGTGCCTGCTTCACTCCTTGGTGAATTAATTTTAGGAAGGGTTGTGGATCCTTCTGAGGCTCTCCCCTCTCTCCTTCCCTCCCTCCCTCCCTCCCTCCCTTCCTCCCTCCCTCCCTCCCTCCCTCCCTCCCTCCCTGCAGTGCTGGCTGGCTACAGCATGACCCTGCAGACCACAGTGCCTCCAGCCCAGCCCCAGGGCACTCTGCATCACGGCTGGGTACCATGGTCAGACCATGACCTGATTCCTCCCATAAATTGCATAGAACTCTTCCTCTCCCCCGAAGGGGAGGATGCAAACCATGAGTTTTCTTTACTGAAGAATAGAAAAAGAGGCTGTATCAGAATAACTAATTATTTTTGCTAATAAAATCTGAGAAAGAGTATGACTGTCTCTCTTGAGCAAATTTTATCTTCCATAGACAGAGGAAGATAAATTGTGATGACTGTGGTGGTACCAGCACTCTGGCAGTGCTGCAGCCGCGTTGCCGGCCGTGCTTTTGTCTTCTGCTTGCAAATTGCTCTGCTCTCAGAAAACACTGCCAGTACTGGTGCTGTCAAAACCAACTCTGTGTTACAGGGTTTTTCCCCTTTTCTGTGACCTTGGTGGTAATTAAGTGTCTCGTTCTCACAGGGAAAAAATGTGAAGCATGAATTGGACCTGCTGGCCTGGCTGTTGATTTATGGGTCAAGTCTCTAGCTGTTACAGACAAAATTTTCAAGTCTCTGATTAAGAAACCCTGCTGATTTAAGGATCTCACAAGAAATGTGTGCATAATGAATTATCTACAGATGATAATTCAAACTATTCCTTGATGATTCATATCAACTTCCTTTATTAAATTACCATTTTAGAAGTCTAACAAGGGCAATGCAAGCTGACAGGTGGTGACATTACAACGCATATAACAGGTCAGCCAAGCAACATGCTGTGAGTTTGGGTAAGTGGTATTTGGTTCTAATCAGAGATGCCAACAGAAAGCAAAGGCTGAAGGAGATACAAAAGCCAAACTGGTATCATTAGGGGTTAAATGTTTTTCAACATCCAGCATGTCTGCCTTTTATGCACCTCAACCTGTGGTAACTTTTTTCCTCACTGGAGCAAAAGTGTCCACCTAACAATCTGCAGTAATGTCTTGCTCCATTATTAGTTGCTATATTGGCATAAGGTATTGATATTAGTACTAATTGCAGTATTATTTGCCAGTAATAAAATGGCAATATCTGTTCTTGCTTAGGGAACACTGAGAGCTACCTGACATTGCCAAAATCTGTACGTACATGGGTAACAGGTTACTAAGACCTGTAAAAATGTGCAGCAGATGACCAACATTTTTCCTTTCTGGGTTCAGCTTCTATTAGCAGAGGTTTTTCAGATCTTGAACCTACATGCTTGGGAACCTAGAAATACCTGCCCTGTGTTCTCTGAAAGGGGTGTGTAAAAAATCAGTGCTGCAGACATCACATGTCTCTTATGGTCTAATGGCAGAAGGAAACAGTGAGCCTGAGCAGTGGGAACTGGGAAATGCAAATGCACTGAATCTGACATTGCTTTAGTGTCATGTAATATTTTTCTCCAAGCAAATGCATGATAGCAATCAGTGTCTCTACATCTGACACACATCAGGAAAGTACTAGAAAATGCAATTAGCCAGCGTTAGTCTTCACCATGACATGTCCCTGTAAGAAGGTTCTACTTATTTCTGTGCTTCATAAGCTGATGTGAGAAGGCTCTCAGAAGGAGCCCTGTACCTTCAACCTTCTCCAGCATTTTCTCATGGCTGGGTGTTACCCAGCGAACACAGAGCAGGTGGCAGGGGATGGC
Source organism: Neopelma chrysocephalum (assembly GCF_003984885.1). Taxonomy (NCBI): domain Eukaryota; kingdom Metazoa; phylum Chordata; class Aves; order Passeriformes; family Pipridae; genus Neopelma; species Neopelma chrysocephalum. The sequence continues at coordinate 7,835,195 of NW_020897737.1, forward strand.
CTGGACCACAGCAGTCGTGTCATTGCAGCTCTGGCAAGGGTGAAGGATCTGCTCCCTGTCACCATGTGAGCATCATCCCAGGTGGGGATCAACTAAGCACACAAGGGAAATCAGAAAATGTTTCTGCGTTTTGAAGGTGCAAAATAAGAGGCAAAGGCAAAAGACACAGTTCCATATCTGCAGCATTTTCATGAAAAGATTGTGCTGTTCCTGTGAAACATTAGCTCTGCAATTGCTTAAACCCTGGGGTTTTGTATTATCTAGCCAATACATATGCTAAAAATGAACAAAACCATATTCTGGACTTCGATAATTTTTACATTCCATTGGCTGTAACAAGTGTCTTTCTGGCAATAACTTAGTAAGCCCAGCAAAACAAGACTTCAGCAAATGCATTTAAAATGTAATTAATATACAGAAAACCAGACCATAACAGCTTGTGCAAGAAAAATTACTTTCAGCAGGATGATTTCCATATTTTCCACAGGGAAATCCTGGGAGAATTATATGTGTATGCTTATGAAGTGCATGCACAGTAAAATCCAGTGTATTCTGGACACCCTGAGCTTTGCTGAGCTTCCTGAAATGCTATTCAGCACACAGAGTTCAGCCTGACCCTTGGCACGCAGAAGTCAATGCACCTTCACTGCACAGCACATGTATTCTGGCTCAGAGTCTGCCAAATCTTGGGCTAGAACCACTGCCCCAGGTGAGTCCTCAGATGCCCTAAAATTCTGAACAACTGCCCCAAGCAGTTTCTGTCTGGAAAAAAATGCTCTGTTGAGGCAGTAGGGGTGGTGGCTGCTCTTGGAGCTTGAGAACATACAATCCAAAACAGCATAGGCAGCCAAATCAAGCCCCAGTGATGCCGGTCTTCAGAGGATGCTAAAAAGTATTTATGAATTGCTTTTTCTTAATTTGTGACTTTTATTAATTTATGAACCAATTGCTTTATAGCCCATATGAAAATGCTGTTGAACCATAAAATCATATTAGCACATCTCTGTGCTTGGGAGAGGGGCATAATTTATCTATGAGACTTTTTCCATAGCCAAAAACCTCCTGTAACACTAACTCCTTCAGTCATAGCAATGAATTGGTACTTGTCACCATCCAATCTCATTATGTTCCCCTTCGCTTGATCCTAATTATTCTGCTTTATTCTTACCTCAAAATTCTTCTCCAGTAAGCCCTAACCTCTTCTCAAGTACCATTTTTATTTGAAGAGCGTCTCCAATTTAATTCCAAACCCCACTTCTCCTCTAAGCTGCTTTATCCCTCCAGACCTCTTAATGTCTTTCCAGTCTCTCCCCATCTGCCTCCCTTTACTGTATTATCAGGGGCATTTCTGTATATGTGTGTGTGTAAGCATGGATGTAGTTACCATGATCCTTCTCAAAAGCTTTCATTAATTTTCAAGAGCTCTGGACTTACTTCTGGGATATTACTAAGACAAAATACACAAGTGATTTCCAGAGCTCCCCACAAGCATCCGAAGGAGTCAGCCATGTCAAGCCATTGAGATGGTGCTTGCCAAAGACAAAAAGACAATGCTTGTTTTGGATGGTTTTGTTGCAGATAAACCAGTGGGCTAATACCAGGGCAAACACTATCAACAGGTTTTGTCATAAAGCCAGGCAAAGAAAAAGGCCTACAGCCACTGGAAAATCTCCAAAGGCGGCAGAGAAAGCAGGTAAATCTGTGGATCACAGAAACAGTGAGTGTGGCTGCAGCTGGGGACAGGTTCATGGAGGAGCTGTGGTGCCTGACCCAGGCACAGGTAGAGCTGTGTAGGTATGGTGGGGTGAGAGGCTTTAAATCACACTGAGGGGGACTGTGGGTCCAAGTATCCAGCCAGAAGAAATGAAGTGTGGCAATTGAAGCCATTAAGATAGCATTTCCTAAAGTGTTTTTAAGGATGAATTGCAATGCGGTTCTTTGCTTACTTAAGAAAAAAAATATTCTTCCATTAGCCAGTAGTGTAATCTTAGTGGTTTCAGACAGTTCTGCTTAGTCACAGATACTTTTTGCATGAAAAAATTGTGCAGCCTATAAACACTTGTATCTAATTTTTTTATTTTTTTTCCTACACTTCTAGAGGTGAAGTCAACACAAATCAGGCTCATAATTAATTGCATCTCTCTATGAATGTAAGCTGTTTTACAGTAACTTTCTAAATTTCTCATGTGTATCCTTTAGCATCTAGTTCTCTTCTTAATGTCTATCTAAAAATGTAGCATTCTTGTAAAACAACTGTTAGTATTTCTCTAGTAGGTCTCTTAGATTCTCTCTCAGCAGGAGTATTATCTTCTAGTCTATCACGCTTTTCTTTTTACCTCTTGAGGTCTGTTTGTTATGAAAATTATTCAGTCATAAGTTGAGCTTCTCTCCTTTTTTTTTAGTGAGATCTGAAGGAGAAGATGAGAGAGAATTATTTTCAAGAGTGCAGTTGGAAGAATGAAAATAAAAGCTAAGAGCTAAAAAATTCATGCTACCTATTAAAAATCTTAAATGCTAGAACCCAGGCTATGAAGTGCAGAGAACAGTTGTTTACCAGCTCTTCATTTTAATGGCTGCCAAAGATTAAAGTGGTTAACAAAGTGAGGTTTCAGAGCAGAAAGAGCAATGCTTCATCCCTGGAAGTATTCAAGACCAGGTTGGATGGGGCTTTAAACAACTTGATCTGGTTGAAGATGTCCCTGCCCTTAGCAGGGTTTGGGAAGGGTGGAAGTAGCTGGTCTTTGAAGGTCCCTTATGACCCAAACCATCCTGTGACTCCACGATTACAGGATTCTTGTGAAAGTATTTCATGCTAGTAATTAAAATTACCTTAGTGCCTCACTGATGGTGTTTTGGCGGAGAGGCAGGAAGGGCACAGGCTTGCCCACCTGGTCCTCCTGGCCACTCACCTCCCTCTCTGTACCAGTCACCTCCTGCACTGCTTTGAAAGAGGGGCAGAGCTCCTGGCTGCACTGCCCCTAGCATTTCTACCCATATTTCTACTAAACCCTGCAGTGTGGATATAACATTGCACCTCTTGCAGAAAATTTTTCTACATGACTTACCAAAAAAAGGTTACTTTTCAATTCACACTCAGAAAACTGGAGTCGCACTGAGGTTTTCATAAGTTATGCTTCTTTATGTACAGTTCTAGTAATCTCTGAATTCCTGGAAAATTTATTTTGACATAATCAGACTATTTGACACGGGTCCTCTCAGTTCTGCACTGTCGTATTTCCACGTTTGAATGCACCCACTTGTTTAAAATGTATTTCTTTTTCCACTTTCTTATTTTTCACATTGTCCTTCACTGCATTTATCCATGTATTTGCAGATGAAAAATTAGCCTTGCAGATCACTTCTCTCTCCTTGTCAGAAAATTTGCTCTGCTCCAGTAGTGCTTCCCTGTCCTTTCTCTGCCCTGTCCTAATCCTCTGCCTCCTTTCCACAAGCAGCAGGTTGAGGCCACCCATCTCCAAGCTTGTCTCTGCCTTCTGTTTATATTCTCTCTCCTTGCACTTCTTTCATCATTCCTCTTTTGCTTTAGAAATCTTTACTTGTCCTCATCCCAGATGTGGGAATGACTCTCTGAAGGACATGCTGATGGCAGGTGATGGCAATTGCTGAAAGTGGTGTTACCTCACCTCAACATATCACCTCCCCTTCCATTAGAGCACCATTATGTTTGTTGCTTATGGCATTTCCAAAATCTCATAAGAACTTCAGAGCAACTGGATAGGGTTGAGTTATGTTGAATGAAGGACAAGAACTTGGTAGATCTGGAAGAAGGACTGGTGTTCTCACACACAGAAGAGGACGGAGGCACAAGGCCAGGGTGGGGCATGATCCTGCTCCTGCCCCCTGGGCTATCACAGGAGGTGACCAGCCCCACAGCCAGGAGGGACTTCCACTGTAATGGGGTCAGCAAAAGGCACTTTGACACCTTTGACATCCCCCCATCATGGCCTGTATGGGGATGCACCCTTACGGGACAGAGAGTAGCGCATTTAAGTCTGCACGTGACTTACAGGCTGTTTCAGTGTGGGAAGGGAACCCAAGACAGGGAAGGAGAGGGATCAAGGCATTTTGGGGAGGAACAATCAAGGAAAAACATAAGTGAAAAGGGATAAAATGGGGTTGTTGTGCACATAAGTCGCTGGTCACCATGCTTGTCTGACCCTGTCCTGCCCCTGGCCAGCGCAGTCTGTCCTTGTTTTCTCATTAAACACCATTTCTGCCATTTTCCTGTCTGTGTGTGTGCTGGGGTGGGCTGAGTGGCAGCAGCTGGAGTGGGACCCATAGGCCTTAGTGCCCATGTGCCTGTGGGCCACCAATGGGACATGTGAAGGTGTGTGGGTGTCACATGTGTCACCAGTGAACATCAGGCTAGAGAGTAAGTCAAGTGGTCTGAGAGCCAAGGAGAGACCAGGGGGTCAGCCAGTTGGCTACTGGAGGGATCATGAGGTTCAAGCAAAAAACTGGGGTGAGTGCAGGGTTTGGAGGTCCCCTGAGACACCTGTTTGTGTGTGTGCACGTACAACATGACTACTGGGAGCACTTGCTCTGCTGGGTCTGGGCGGACCCAGCAGCTCCTTATGGGTACAGGCTGTACAGGGGCTGAGCAGTGTCGTGACTGTCCCCTGCCTGAACACCTGCTGGTGGATGGGAGCAGAGCTGGGCTCATGCTGACAGCCTTCGAAGATCCACATGTGCTGTCTAAACAGGAGGAAGAAGACTTTGATACAGACTGTCAATCCTCAAATCCATCCTGCTTCAGCTCACCTGGAAAACATAGCTCTGCACCGTAAAGATGTAATCCCTGGTGAAACCTCTTCACGAAGGAATAAAAAGAGAAGAAGCTGTAACATGAGTCAGCCTGCTATTGCTCAGTGTTTCATATTGGCTTTGTAGATAAAAGTGTTTGCAATCAATAGCTTTAAATTCTATTTCCGCCTAGGTCCCTTTAAGTGACAAATAACTGAGATCCCAGTTTTGGACCAAACCATGAGAAAGAGTCATTAATAGTTCATAATACTCAATCTCTATGCCTTTGGATTACAATTTTAATACAGCATGCCTGGCTGCTGGGTGTTCTAACTCACGTGTAATCAGCCATTCCACATGCGTGGCAGAACAGGGAGGTATTTCCCCTCAAAGGAGTTGAAAGAAAATAGACATTCAGGCAACCCTGGAGATTTTTCATGCACAAAGGCCACCAGACTTTGCACCTTAAATAAAGTGAGGAGAAGATAAAGCCAAATGTACTATAATCCCTCTGAAGTAAAGGGTATGTTGGAAATGCTTGGGATAGACACCTATTATGCTTCCTACCTTTCTGCCTCTTAGGGGAGGAGGGGAACTGGAGTATCCCCAACTTCCATAAAGAAGTATGGAGAGGCTTTAACAGAACACTGTACCAGAGTGAAAGCAACAACCTTATCTAATTTTACTTGGGCTCTGATAGATTATAGGGAAGAGAATGAAGTCAGGGTGTGGCAGCTTTATTTTCTGCAGCTTCAAGCCCCACATGCACTTGTTCAGGGATAGTGAGTCTCTCCAGCCACTTGCTCCTGCCTGAGTGGCAGCTGCAGCCACCAGCAGTCAGAGGTGTGCCACAAGTTGTCAAGAACTTTGCCTCTTTCTGTGCTATTTTTGCTCTTTTTTCACCTTACTTTTTCTTTGCCTTGATGTTTTCATTCTTCTCCCCATATTATTGTTTTCTTCTTTTTCTTGCTTCGTCCCTTGCCTCTCCATCATCTCTCTGCCCTCAGCTGTGCCCTTGGCCCCTGGTAGTTCTCCTTGCATTCCCTGACTGACCTTGTCATCTCTTTCTCCTCCCTACCTCCATTTTTGTTAATACACTGAGGTATAGCGGAGCAGTATTTTGGCTGGAAGCAGTGTCTTCCCAAGGAAATCTCTTTTCCTGGGCCATTCTGTGTCCCTTTGTGCCTGGAGTTGAATGTCACATCAGAAACAGCGACTTTGCACGTATAATCTTTCCCTTTCTCTCTCTCTCTCTCTCTCTTTTCTCTTCTGTTTCTTTCTGCTGTATCCTTCATATTCTGTGTGCACTTGAACAGTGTCATAGCCTCAATCTGATTACAAATTAGTGCAGCTCTGTCAAAGCCAGCAGACAGGGTTGAATTAAAGGCTCATATCAATGCAAAGTGAAAAAGGAAGCATCTTTCTTTTAGTAGGAGACAGACTTGATACAGAATGATGAAAAAGTAGAGTGGATTAATAATGAGGACAAGGAAATGGTAGCAAGAACGCACTTCATAAGCCTACCACTCTTCCGTGGCTTTTATGAATTCCTGCAATATTTGCTAGAATAATAGAAAGGAGCAGCTGCAGGGAAAGGCACAGACAAATTACAACCCACTAGTAATATCTGTATTCAGGACAGGTCTGAAATATACTCAGATAGTGGTCTGTGATATATTAAATTATAGTGTATATTACATTAACCTATGGTTAGTTACTGCTCTGTCACAAACACTCCACTGTCTTGAGCACTTACTTTGCATGAGGCTTTCAAGGACAGCAGGATCTGCACAGCTTCAGGCAGGTCTATATGGCTGGATATAGATGGACCTGTGCTCCCTCCAGCCATGCTCAAAGTTGTTTGGACAGAGAAAGAGCACGCCCAGGGCTATGTATGTGTGGCTGTATGCATGCACATATGTACTATATATGTGTAAAAATATTAATTTTGGCATACAAAGAAAAATCCTGCTTCAGGACAGACAAATATTGGGTGTTCTGGGTTTTTTTCTTATGAAAAAACAATCAGTAAGTAAGCTCACATCTCAGAGTCCTGATTTGCAAATACTTTTTTTCTTTCTGGATTTTGAGTAATGATTATGGTTCACTTTTTCTCTCCTCCCCTGGCTGTGTCCTATGCACAAACCAATTGGCTGATAGAGACACTAGGAGTGGTTTGCCTCCCTGTCCATGTCTGAGCAGCAGTTCCACCCTGGACTTGACAAAACACCAGCCTGTCCCTCACACTGAAGAAATTCACAAAAAATCATACTGAGAATTCAATTTTCTGCCAGCTTAATGACACTTAAATATCTGCTTTTTAAGGCATCATGGAGACTCTGACACTGTGTACTCCTCAACATGTTACCTTCAGTTTGCTTTGTGTCCCTGTCTCTTTTGCTTTTCACAGGAGACAGTGTCAGGATTGAAGATCATATGAGATGAGATACATCCTGTGTAGGCAACAGCTGCTCACAGGCTTCATTGACCTGAATAGAAAAAGAGTCCTGGACTGGGAAGGAGATTAATAAAAGCAAGGTTTGATTTGCTATCAAGCACCAGGAGTAGGAGACAAATGTCTGTCCATTCCACATTGTAATGGCTGTAGTTGCAGCTACCGTCACTGGTAGAGAGGGTACTGAGGACACATGGAAGGCAAGAGCCATGGGAAGCTTGTCCCTCCACCCTCTCTGGCCCCAAAGCCTTGGAGGCGAAGGTGGCAGCAGCCAAAGGGAGCAGGCAGCAGCCTAGGATCTGTCCTTGCCTGTTTTAGGTATAAACCTCATTGTCATCAGTCAGGAACAGGATGCAGCATTCAAAGAACTCTCCTTGTTTGGGAGCTTTGAAATAAATCAAAATGACTTTGGCCAAGGTTGCTGCAAGCTTACATATACTTGAAGCATCTCTTTTTTACATTGAAAGAGCTGTGTCTTCTTTTCTTTTATTTCTTTTTCTCCTGTCATACAGCCCTCATCTTCTCTCACTCTCCTTTTTTCTTCATATCCATTTTTCCCTTCTTCTTCCCCTTGACTCCCCTCCCAATGTAAAAAGTCGAGAGGATGGCAGCATGAAGCTCTCAGTGAGGATGCTGCCTGTTGGTAATGGACAGTAGGTGGAGCACATCCACTGTTTTAAGTACCGGTGGGTTTCATCACTTTTTTACCTCCTGTAAAACTATCTATCATTTCTACTTCAGTGAATCAGTAGTTACAAGGTAGCACAGCTCTATACAAATCAGCTAATCTTGGTTAGACCTCAGCAGAGAGCATCATAACTCACGTTGAACCACACGGGGCCAAACAATGGCTGATCTAGAGGAGAAATAAAAATCTAAAAAGGAGCAGTCTCTTAACAGTTTCCAGTTCTGGGTGCTGCTCTTCTTTTTTTTGTTTGTTTGGTTTTTTTTTTTTTTGTTTTGTTTAGTTTATTTTTTTTTTCACTTAAGAAAAATCTATTCCACAAGTGAGCACCAGCCTGGGGTCCATCCCCTCCCACTTTTCTGTCTTTCTGTGCCAGGTCTGCAGCTTCATGATTGTTTTGCACCATTGCAGCAGCTGCAGCTGCTGAGGGGCCCCAGAGTGGCTGAAGCAGCATCTGAGGGCTCAGCATCAAGCTGCCAACAAGCACATGGGACCTCCCTTCCACACCAGCACTGGGTATAGGGAAAATCTTTAGACATCCATCATTTCTGTCTGATGTTTCACTTTTTGTCTCCCGTGTATTTTTCATGAGTCTGGGGAAAAAACTAACAATGGCAACAGGCACAGACTAGCTTTTAGTTAAGTGAGCCTGGAAGTCATGTGTGCCTACAATCTTGTCTTTTTTTTTCCAACTAGATCAGCTGCTGTAATGAGGGACATTGCAAATCTTGCTTTGCTTATGTGCTTGAATCATCATGGCTACAACATCATTCCTGTCACACCACTGCAGGTCATCTCACCACTGCAGGCTTTTGTGTCTCCCTGCGAGCCCTCTGCTGTCCCTTGCTCCATGGAACCTGCTGTGACACGGCTCTTGCGGAAAAGCAAACCCAGTCTTTTCCAAACAGCCCAGCTGCAGAGGTTCATGGCTGGTCTCAGACAGCCCTCCTGACATTGCTCCTGGTCTCCTAAACCAGCATCTCTTCACCAGCAATATCCGGCCCCTTCTGCTGAGCCTCAGAGAGTGGTGAGCTTTGAAGCAGATGTTCATCTTTCATTTTCAGAGCATTTTCCTATTAATGGTGAGTGATGAGAAGGTGACCTTTCCAATCTGGCTACCTGATACTTAACAGTTTGTCATGGTTTGAAAAAGCCCAAAATCCAATTCTGATTCCTAGCCCCCCTCCCACATCTCAACCTCATGTGAGATGGGTTTTCCAGACAAAAACACGAGACTCAATATGGGGGAAGGAATATATTACAAAGACTATACACATAAATAAATACTATAATACACTGTATACAATCTTAACTTTATATCTATCTCTACCATGACAATAATATTTACAATGGGCCAAATCTCTTCTCCCTCCAAATAAAAGTCCAGGAGAGAAGAAGAAGAAAAGACCCCTTCCAGTCTGTCAGCAACAGGCTCTCTCTAGGCAGCAGGCTCTCTTCTTCTCTTCCAGGCAGCAGAAGCAGTTGCTGGCTCTCTGCCAGCACACACGAGGGGGTCTCCAAGCCCCTCGGCCCTCCGTCTTCAAACGGGGGTCTTTCCGTGGACTACGTAACCCCAGACAAGGTCGTTCCACCACGGTCATATCACGAAGCACGGGGGTCTTCGTGACAGTCTGGTATCTTCAGGGGAAATCAAGCCCCTGTGCAGAGCTCCCATGCTCTGCCTCAAAGATGGCTGCCAGCTTCTCTGAAGCTGGAGCAGGGGGGGCCAAGGTCACCCCCCACACACACACATTCCTTCGGCCGTCCTGGCTTATCTCTCAGGAGGCCATGAGCTTCCTAGCTCCTCTCAGCAGTGCATACTGCACTTTAGGACTCCTCTCAGTCCACCACCCTCTCCTCTTTCTCAGAGGGGTCTCTAGCGAGTTTGGGGGTTTTGGTTTATCCAGTTCTTACCCCGCGAAACTCTGTTCCTGCTGCTGGCTTGGTTCTCTTGTCCTGTTGCTGCTTTTCCTTCTCCTCAGACACCTCTGTGTCTGCCTTAGCTGCATACCGGCTTGTGTTGCTCCTTTTGGTCCTTATCAGTTGGCTCTTTGCCACTGCTCTTCGGACGCTGCTGTCTCCGCTGCTGCTCCGTCGCTGCTCCCAGCGTCTCCCACTTCTACTTACAGGGGAGAAAACTCCCCCAGTTCCTAGCCGCAGGCACTCAGTCCAGTCTGACACTGTTCCGAGTCCCTGCAGCCCCCCAACCGGGGGCTGGGGGGGGCAGAGGCCCCCAAGGGGCCGGAGCCCCTTCTCCTCGTGGCCTCTACAACATGGCCACCTCTTCTTCTCACAAGTACTACTGCTTCTCTTCCGGTCTCCAGAGATATGTTTATATTTTGCAGGAGCACTGATTGGTCAAGCCCCAAGGGTCACCACCCCCTGGGGGTTACCACTTTTTTTTAGTTTCAGGGGGAAAACCTGGTTCAAACCACTACACAGTTCTAAGTGCATCTCCCCTTGTAGGCACCATGCAAATGTCCACAGGTGGTTCAGAAAGGGAGTGAGGAAGGTGCAAAGAAGGATGAGGAGCCCTGGGATGAACTCACTTGACCTGCCCATTCCTGCAGTGTTCAATGGAGACTGGCAGATTTACACAAGACACCATCTGCCTGATTTGTATCCTCCTTTGAACAGACTGATTTTTTCTCTGCCTCTTTTGGTGTTAGACCCATTTTTGTGGTTCTCAGCATTCCCTTGGGGCATGTGCCTAGTGGGAGCTGCCCAGAGCCCAGTAAGGGCAAGGACAGCTTCATCAGGCTGGCCCTCTGCCTGTCTTGGCTGTGGCTGCAACACATTCCCTCCCCTCAGGGCTTCACTGTAAGCTGGCATGTGCCACCAGAGATGGGATTTAAGGGGCCTCCCTTCAGCAGTTGTGTAATAGTGGTGTAGACAAGGGGACAATTTTGCTCTCAGTTACACTGGCAAACCCCAAGAGGTGTTTTGCTAAAAGCATCTTTCATCCTCCTCCTCTCCCCCCTCTTCAGGATCCCCTCAGGGTTTCTCACTCTTTCCCTCCTCCTTGCAGTCACAGTGGAGGGAGGTGGATGCTTCATCTCATGCCTTACTGTTCCAGACAGTGCCTTATCAGTGCTGGTTCTGGGATGGGACATTGAGGCACTGCTGCTCATGAGACCAGAGGTAGGAAGCCAAAGGGTCTCCGGAGAGGGGCCAAGCATTGCTGCTGGTGCCCCACTGCACTGCCAGTGACCCTCTTCAGTGTCCTCTCCCCCCTAGCTGTGCCAGAGTGGGAGAGGCGAAGCAGGGCTGCATCCTGTGCAGGGTGCTCAGCACCGTGTGCCTGAGGCATGGCCTGGCTGGCACTCCCTGGCTGGCACCTCCAGGGAGTAGCCTGGTGGGGCTGTCAGGGGCTCAGCCCACTCTTCACATGCGAGACCACTCTTTTTCCTCTGCCCTGTGGCACAGCAGCCAGCAGGGAAAAATAACAGGCGCCCCTGAAGGTAATGGATTACGACCAGCGGTCATTGCTGTGTGTGTTTTCCAAGGCTCATTTTATTCCCTGCTGTAGTCCTTCAAATTAACAGTGGTCTAGTTATTTACATTTGAAAATTGGATGATATGCTGGACTGCTATTTCTCTATTGACTCTGTGCCGCTAATACATTTGGAAATTGTCTGCCTGCTGCAGATAGGCACTGCCTGCTTGGAAACATTTGGAGTCCCACTATCAGCGTCGCAGAGGGAGACACAGAAATAGGAAAGGACATCTGATTTTTTGCGCTTACCTTCACCCAGCGGTAATAGAACAGCGTTTGTGTTTGATGCATCCCCTGCTGTGCACCAACAACCTGTGCTCTGCCCGCCTGAAGAAGGCAAAACCTGGCTGACATTTCTGCCCCATCCTTTTTTGAGCTGCAGAGGCTGGAATCAGCTCACCCAACCTTGTGTGCATCCACAGGAGCCACTGGCTGGAAAATCTAGGTGGTGCAAGAGCTGCACCAGGCCCTGTGAGCCAGTGGGACCTTGCACTGCCCTCAAAGCCCAAGGACAATGTGGGCAGCATCTGAGGGTGTCCTGCTTCCCACCATCCCTTCCCACTGTGCCAGCAGTGCCTCATCACCACCCACTGGATCATGACGGAAGGTCTTATGGCTTTGAGTTTCTGGGATGGAATGCAGAACAGGTGCTGCTTTCCCATGGGCTTGACAGCTGTAGGTATTGGGAACAGAGTGGCTGAGAGCTGGCAGGGCTTGGCAGGGGGATTCCTGTTCTCCAGGTATGGTAGATGCCAGCAACAGGTGTGTGGGGACAGAAGGAGGTGGCCAAGGGAGGGGGCAGAGCCCCTGGCAACTTAAGGGAGATAAAGAGAAGGCCTGATGACAAAATAGATGGAGAGGGAGTAAGACACCCAGAGAGAGAGAGAAAGCAGGGTAAAAGCCTTCTGAAAACGCCAGGCAGACAGGAGCAGGATGGCACAAACGGCAGCAAGCCAGGAAGTGCTGTGCTGTAGCTGAAGTGAGATCTGCAGCAGAAAGATTCCTGCTCCTCTGTGAGCCACCACTTCCAAGGGAATGGTGTGAGACCCTGCAGTGCCTGCTGTCACAAACTCACGTCTGTGCAGGGCTGAAATCAAATGAAGCTTTCATTTTCTCTCTCACCCCTTCAGTCTGGTTTTGTGCCTCACAGACCAGATGCTTGTTGCTGCTCTGAGCAGGATGGCTGAGAATGTCTTCATGCCTCCAGGTGCTTCCCTCCACTTTTGCTCCCCTGGAATAAACCTTTCTGTGTTCCTTCTGGTCCTCAGCTCCTCCATCTCCTACTGCCACGGCCATGGTGGCTCCGGTCTGGCCCTGTTGCCTCCAGGGAAGCCACCGCTCCTTTGGCAGCAGAGTTGCCATGCCATGCCCCTCAGGAGAGAAGGAGGAAGCTGCTGCTTTCCCCATGGCACCCCAGTGGCACCACGGCATGGTGATGGGAGAGGGGAAAGCAGAGCTGGAGTGATCCCAGGGCAGAGAGGGGAGCTGGGAGGGTGAATAAGAAGCAGTTCCTGGGGCAGGTGGGACTGGGCTGGGACAGGGTGAATGAGGGATAATTTGCAAACATGAGTTGGAGCAGCTGGGGCAGCTTTTGGGCATCATATCATGGCTAGGCTTCGCGAATGAAGATTTGGGAGGGCATCATATGTGAACTACTAAATAATACAGAACAGAAACATTTTTGGAAATCTGAAAGTCTCAGGATTTTTGTACAGCTGGCTAATATTTGGGCCACAGAGTTGCTTATTGCTTGCTTGTTTAAGAAAGAAAAGGCTTCCCTATTTCTGTTTTTACCACTGGGATGTTTGATCCAGCATTCCAGCCTGGCAACAGGAGCAATAAGCCCTGATTTCAGAGGACACTCCCACTACAAGCTGGCATGAGCATGCTGCAGGCTGCAAGGTGTCAGGGGCTGTCCTCCCCATGGCTGGGCACCTCGCTGAGCTGAAATGTAATAAAAAGCCACTCCAACCACACAAAGCAAGGACTTCCAGCTGGAGCTGGAGGGGTTAGCGTGGGTAGTGAAGGTGGATACCCGGTCCCAGTGCCACCCCTGGCCATCCCCTCCTGGCAGCAAACAGTGAGCAGCCCTCAAAGCTGCCCAAGGCCCTCTGGTAAATGCTGGCACATCATGAAATCCCTTACAGAGAATCAGAAGTACTTTGCAAATGATTTTCCACTCGGTCCAGAGGCTGAAGCTGTTGCAAATCATGGCTGGTTCGATCGTGTCTTTTTTCAGCTGGAAGGCCACGGGTTAATAAAAGTTTGATTAGATATATATATTTCTATATAACCCCTGCTGCTTTCAGACACATCTGTGCCCCCAACTGCTTTGCAGACTGCAGTGCAATCACCAAAGTGTAGTAAAGGCACTTGTCTGGCTGCAGAAGAGAGAAAGATTTGTTGTTTGCTTAGCTGTGACTGAAGAGAATATTCACTGTGTGCAGACGGGTTTGATTGCCATGTACGGCTGCATTTAGTGTGCTCAGTCAGGGATTCACACTTTAGACTGGTACAGCATCCTACCCATACATCATATTAAATATTAACTGGAGGGGAGCAGAGATATTTTATGCCTATTTTGTTTCACAGAGGTTTTCTCTTTCTTTTCTTTTTCTTTCTTTCTTTCTCTTTCTCTCTCTTTCTCTTTCTCTCTTTCTTTCTTTCTTTATTTTTTCTTCTTTCTTTCTTTCTCGCTTTCTTTCTTTTCTTTCTTTCCTTTCTTTCCTCTTTTTTTCCCTCTTTTCCTCTCTCTCCCTTTCTTCCTTTCTCTCTTTCTTTCTTTTGTATTACAGGAGAAATGTCAAGCTCCAGGTTGTTTCCTGCTTGTGTTGCTATTTGCTGCCTTCACCAGAGGGCAGCGTAAAACCTGGGGTCTTGCTGCACGTTGGAACAACTGAAGTGAAACCCATGACACTGTCAAGTGCTTAAAATTAAAATGCTGGTTGGTGCTTACAGAAACAATATGCACCAGAGCTTAGCAGAGGGTTGTAGAGTTCAGGGAGGGATGGGAAAATCGCCTGTTAATGGATGACTGCCTTGGAAAACATCAGTCGCCTTGTGCTTCTGCCTCAGCCAGGAAAGCTCCACATGAGCCTTTCATAAATTAAAATATTTCTGCCTTAAAGATGCAAGTACACTGCTGGACAAGGCACCCCACCACATGTGCCACCTCGAAATTATCTTCTGAAACACCTGGAGCCATGTGTAAATGAAACCACCTCAACTGATGAGCTGTCCTCTCTCTGCTTTGCTGCCCCTGTGCATCCTCCTCATCCCTCACTTGTGCCAGGAACTGCTGGGACAAACAGATTTGAATTCCACTGTGCAAATGTCTGACCCATTTCTGAGGATGCCCAAAGTCTCATCCCCCCCAAGAAGTAACCCCAGCCCTGCTGTGCCATTTCCCTGAGGTATGTCTAATCACACCAAGGCACCTCTGCAAAGGGCTTCCCAAAGTTAGGCATGCACTGGCACACATGCACACCCTTCCAGCACCCATTTGAACACAAAGGTATTCCCCTATTCTATCTTTCCTATATTTGTATTTGCACTATATGAGAGGATGGAGACTGCAGTAAACAAACAGCCGAGGGAAAAGCCCAGCCTGGAGGAAATGTGAGGTGGCTTTGCTTCGAGCCTGCTGTCTCCGCTGTGCTTCTGCAAATTGTGATTTGATATAACGCTTTCCTCAACCCCGTCATGAGGGCTGTAACTGCATCAATATTTCTGATAGCATCATGCACGTGTTCATCCTAAGTAGGTTATCCTTCACGCTGTGCAGCTTCCAACCTGCTTGCTGCAATTTATCAGTGGGGAAGGATATTTTGGGAATGATCCCGTGTCTCTTCTCCATGTCACAGGATAATGTGCTGCACATAATGAATCCCACCCGCAGGATTTGTCAGTTTCTTATGCAGTAACGACACAAAAAAAATACATCCAGCTCTCCATCCCTCTGGATGTTACAGCTTGTTGAGTGACCATCCAGTTCACAGCATTCAGCACTTCCCTGAGTGTTTGTTACACCCATCCATTAAAGTGCTCAGCAGAGCCATGTGGAATTACAAATGGGAGCTGCAGGACACCAGGACAGATGTACAGACACCTCTCCTCTGCACAGTGCTTGAGATCATGGCTGTCTGCACACTCTTGTGCCATTGTTTGAGATCTGCTGGAGGCACAGCTTGCTCATGGTGGCACTTTGTGCACACATAACAGATTTTATGAAGCTGAGCTATTTGGTGTCACACACTATCGTGACAGCACCAAGAAAGCTGGGTATAGTGCTCAGGGGTGTGGGTGATGCTGCTGTCCCAGCTCAGGATCACCATTCTCACAGCTACAGGTTGATGCAGAAGGGTCAACAGGGAGAGAGAAGGAAAAAGGGAAAGGAATAAGACCAGGAGCACTAACTTCAATAGCCTTCCTTTTGTAAGTGAGATGATTAGGTTCCCAGACTTAGGAAATGCCAAATTTAGGTGCCATCATTAACTTAGGTTAAGACTCCTTCCCCAGACAGAAAGAGCAAGGTTTCTGAAGGCTCGCTCTACCCAGAGGCTAAAGGTCCCATTATCATCCCATACACACTATCCCTTCAAGTGTTACAGGAGAGGGCAGAAGAGTCCAGGGCAAGTGCAAACTCTTGGCTCTAGGATATGGCGTGGGATAAATGAGGGAAGTGAGGGGCTTTCCACTGAGCCTCCCCAGTCCACAGGGCCTTTTGAGATGACTCACTTCTGTGCTGCTCTTTTCCTAAATAACTCAGAGCAGTGCAAAGGTGAGGAAGAGGTGAGGAAGAACAAGGTGGCTCTCGAACAGCCCTGACCCAACAGAGAAGTCTATTCTGGTATTCAGGTTACCGAGAGGTGAAGCACTTGCGTGCATGAAGCACATACCTCACTGTGCAGCTGCAGCCAGGTCACAGGAGTAACTCCCAGGCGAAAACAAGCTGCAGGAAAGGGAAGGAAAGGCAAGATCCCAACCAGCAATGCTATCACCTGGCACTGGTAGCTGGGAAGCTGTAGGGCAATGTGTCTCTGCCTGCCTCAACAGGCATTCCAATGCTCTGTTCCTTCTGTGGGATGCTGACAGGCTGTGCCACACCCAGGTGGCTCTTTGTGGAAGTTGAGTGCTTTGTGACTGAAGGCAAAAGGAAAAAGGTCATAATTTGTATAAATCAGATGGAAGTCAGGAAAGTTATCCTGCAGGTGCTAGGCAAGGATCAAAATGCTGGGATCACGTGCAGAGCCTAGCTGGAGAAAAACTCTGTGCAGGGGAGCTGAGAAAATGTCTCCTTTTCCATGGAAATGGAGTCCTTCTATGGGGGCTGGGGGGAATGGGTGGGAAGGCCATCCGAGCGCAACAGCCAACAGTCTGGAAAATATAATACCAAGTAATGCATGCCATAATGAAACAGCTACCTTAGCAATAGCTGATATGAGTTCCTTCATGGCCATGATTTCTATTGTCATACAAAAGCAAAAAAAATCCTTTTCATGGCAGGCAAAATCAAAGGTGTCTCTTGCAGCCCTCTGCTCAAGGAGTTTTCTTCTAAACCACAAAACCATCACTATTACTTTCTTCACAGGTAATTACTCCCTGCAGCTAATTTGGAGCCATATTCGAAAGTGAAATGGAGATATCCTGTTTTACCCTTTTGTCCTCAGTCTGCCTTGGCATTATAATCGTTCTCTGCTCTGATGCCCGTAGCAACAGCCACGGCTGTCCCCACGTGCCCCGAGCAAGCAAGACCTGCTGATGCCTGACATTTATCCAGCTGGGCTCTTCACCATGGGCTTTGCCTGCTGGAAATCACACCTCCCTAAACCCCTCGTGCTGAAGGATGGGTGTAAGTAAGCTGCAAAATGAGATGCATTTAGTGCCTAATTCCCTAAGTAACATATTTCAGGTTTGACCGCTTGATCTGCAGTAAGCTGTTCTGTGAGGTACAGACATCCACAAACACACTCGATAATGACTTTGAGTGTTTATCTCTTTAAAAATAAAAAGAAAATAGGCCACTCGAGTGAATTGCCTTCACATGACATGAGCAGCCCCCTTTGGAAGCAGAGTCCTTTAGGCTGCCTTTGGCAGTTTCGGTTCATGGGGGTTATGCAGCCTTATTGGTCATGTGGCAAACACAAATTCCAGCAGCAATCAAGGTGACAACTCCTGTTCTTAAAAAAAACCAAAATCCTCCCAAACCCTTAAAGAAACAAAAGAAGCAAAAAACCCACCCAAACAATCAAAGGAGAACCAGTATACCCTCCTATAGGGACTGTAATAATCTTCTGCATTGGTGCATTAAAAAAAGGAGATTCTCACTGAAAGTCTTCAGTGTTAGAGATGTCAAGAGTAAGAAAAGACAGAAAATCCAGTCCAAGGTTGCAAGGCATATATGGGCCCCCAGGCCTACCTGGTCCCTACACACACTCCTAAGTGTATGGAGAGCAAGTGGAGAGCCCAAGCAGGAACGGGAGATGAGGGCTGGAGGTGGAGAGCCTGCTCTGTAAGTAAAACTGTGTATTAGAAGTGGCACAAAGGAAAATGTTAATGGAGCATGAAAAAATGAGACTCAGTAGGGAAATTAGTGGAGGGGAATAAAACTCTCATCAGGAGGAAAGACAACACGGAGTGTTGAGCAACCGCATTGCCCTGGAAGGGAAGATCAGGTTTGTGGTCAGCTGTCATTCATGGGGTTTGTTAAAAACATGAGGGGAAAGGGGTGTAATGAGGCTGAGGTGTGCACAGCCCCACAGGTGTCAGTGCCTGATGGGGAACTCGGGGTGGCTTCAGTCATGGGGGATTTTGGCAGCTGCTTGTGCAGGAAGGTGACAGGACTGGGGCATTCCTTACACCGAGGGGGGACAAAGCTGCTGTGAGGTGGGGTTGGTGCTGGGGCTCCATTCCATTCTGCTGCACTTGAGTCTGAAGCATGGGGGCAGTGTGGGATGGGATTGGAGGTGAGGATGGGTACAGGCAGTCTGGGTGGGAGAGGGAGGTGCCCGAGGGTAGAGCCAGGGCTGGCTTCAGTCATCCATCACCTCAGAGGAGGGGTTGCCAGGGACTGTGGGGAACCAGGCCAGGACATTAGAAGCAAAAAATGACTGCAAAGTGACTTAACAGTAGAGGTCAACATATTTTTGTTGGGAGAGGATGAGCACCCTAAGGATTAGAGAACTTTTAAGGAATCTTTATATACTGAAAAAAGTGAGGGGTAGAGACTCCCCTGTACTGTGCTCACAGCATCTGATAAAAGCCTACAGGCACTAACAGTGCTGCAGCTTTGCAGCATGAAAAACACGAAAACAGGGAACTCTGGGGCTTCATGTGGATACTTGCAGTTAAAAGACTTAAAGATGCAAATGGTCTTTTCCCTTCATGTACTGTTTTGACTTCTAAGTTTTCTTAATGTAGAAGAGGAAGCCAGCAAAAAACAGGTAGAAAAAAACACCTGCACAATAAGTCATTGAAAGACTTAGTGGCATTTATCTGCCTGCAAGGTCTTGCTGAAGGAAGGCTTTGAGTTTATCAGTGAGGTTAAAAAAAATAGGGTGAAAAAAAAAGATGAAAGAAGCTAAGTTATAGGCTTCATGCCTTTATTACCTTCTGCCAAGACTGGAAGGCCATGCCAGCTCTGCCAGGTGTTTCAGAAGAATAACAAAAGAAGAAGTTACACAGATCCAACATGCTTACAGCCACTTTCCTTAGGAATCAAATTCCTGAAGAAACTTCAGCAACTGCTGAACAAAATACTGCTCTGCTGCTGCAAACCACAGGCTGTTACAATTTAAAATAAAGCTGAAATAATGCACATTGTCAGGCTTTATCTATTTTGACACAACTGAATGGTTCACAGGCTCAGCACAGCAAAGGGCTTGTGTGTGCATGTCTGGGTGTGCGTGTGTGTCACACACACACCAGGAAGATGTGTGTTTCATGCCTCTGTCTGTCTGTGTGCTTATTAGTATATATTCATGTATCTACAATTTATTCTAACATACCTAATATTTTCCTGAGACCATGAATTTCTAAGCACATATTTGTGGTTGGTAGGAAAAACCCCAGTAGTTTCATGTCTTATCACCTGCAGCTGGTTGCAGCCTTTATCTAAACATTCACTGTGGGATGCAGCAGGGAATTATGCTGGCAACTGCCATTAATCTTCTGAGCAAAAAGAAGCATCTCCTACATCAGTGTTAAAATAAACCCATTTGTCTGGTGAATGAGGCACAACTAAAAATTATCCTGATGCAGAAGCAAAAATCCTCTCCTGATGATATTTTTGATGATGTACTAGTCCACCATAGATCATCAGGAAGGGCATCTTTATGTAATGCAAACTGAACAGCAAGGAGTTTGAACAGTTTTAATTGAACAGTTTTATTCTTTTTTAGGGACAGGGTACCTGTTTTGAAATTGCTCTAACCTGACATGTTGCAACACCTCATCCTCACCTCATCCTCATGGCTAGGCTTCGCGAACGAAGATTTGGGAAGGGCTCTACCCACGATTCTTGCAAGCTCGTTGGTGGCTAAAAAGGCCAATACGAGAAAGGCAAGTCCGGTTGCAAAAGACACAGCAGAAAGACTCCTTAGATGGTATATTCTGCAAGGCTCGATTCTTTCTGCGTTGTCTTTTCTCCTCAAGAGTGATCCTGCGTGCTTTCTCAAAAGCATCAGCAGCGTTATAAATGGTCTGTCTCCAGGCCTCCCAGTTAGAGGCCAGAGTAGACCGGTTATGGTGATCAATATGCCCGAGGCTGAGTTGTTGCTTCAGGGAGTCCTTGTATCTTTTCTTCGGAGCTCCTCTCTTGCGGCAGCCGGAGGCAAGTTCACCATAAAGCAGGATCTTAGGGAGGCGGTGGTCCTTCATCCTGGAGACATGCCCTGCCCAGGGCAGTTGCGTTCTCAGTAGCATGGCCTCAATACTTGTGATTGCTGCCTGTTCAAGAACAGATGTATTGGTCACATAGTCTGACCAGTGGATGTTTAGGATTGTACGGAGGCAGCGTTGATGGAAGCGTTCTAGAAGACGCAGGTGGTGGCGGTAGATGACCCATGATTCGGAACCATATAAAAGAGTAGACAGCACTATGGCTCTGTAGACACTGATCTTGGTACTTTTCTTCAAGTGTTTATTACGCCATACTTTTTTATGGAGTTTTCCAAAAGCACTATATGCCTTCGCTAACCTATTGTCTATCTCCCCGTCAATCTTACCATCTGAGGAGATGAGGCTGCCTAAGTAATTAAACTGTTGGACTGCTTTGAGTTCTGACTGGCCGATGGTGATGTGGGGATGATGGAGGACTTCCTGAGGTGCAGGTTGATGAAGAACTTCAGTCTTCCTTAAGCTGACTTCCAGCCCAAAGAGCTCAGCAGCATCTGCAAAGCAGGATGTTAAATGCTGCAGGGCTGCTTCTGTGTGGGCAACAAGGGCAGCGTCATCAGCATAAAGTAGCTCCCGGACAAGATGGTTCAGGGTCTTAGTGTGGGCCTTCAGTCGCCACACCACCAGTGGATAAAAATACTCTTATGTCAATCTCCCTGTATGCACAACACTTGACTCCTGTTCCCACAAATACTTTGGGGTTTCACTGTGCCTCTCTTGTCCCCTGAATGACCATGCAAGGCCTGACCTGGTGTGGTCCTCAACCTCACCAGAAACCTTTGCCACTGCCGTGCTCCCCAGCTGCCTCAGAGGTCAGCTGCTCATCAGTTTGCTTCTGAGCCAGAATGGAAAGAGCTTTCATCTTGCTGAGGTGGGAGCACCGCTTTGGAGGTGAGCAGGGGATGCGGCTCTCCCTTGCACACAGCAGAGGGATGCGCAGAGAGCTGTGTCAGCTGGAAGATGTGGACATGCTGATGGCAGCTTCATGGCAGATAGGCATGAAGAAGTGGGAAGTTCATGTGTACCAGGGGCCAAACAATCTTTTTACAGCCTCATGGAGGTCTAATTGACGTATTTACTGAACTAGCCGTTGACTTAACAAAATAATGCGTTCTCAAAGAACCTCACCTTATTTAGTATTGTTTTTAATTCTCTGAAAGACATTATACCTGCAAAACAGCACTCTATGTTGTTGGTTTGGGTCATCAGATAGAATATGTGTGAAGGAAACAAATATAGGAATGCTGAGCAAATTAACATAATTTCCTGGTTTCCTACTAAAGAATATAAAAAACTTCTTTTTTTTTTTTTAGGTACTTGTTGAAAATATGGACATACCAATGGTTGGGCTGAGGATGCTCTTATTCGTGGAGTTGATTTTGTGCAGAAAAAACCAATCTCTTCCATTCAGCAGGAAAGACAATGGAAGATTGCTTTGCTGTTCTTTCTTTCCTGTATATGTGCATGTGTACATAGCGGGGTGTGAGCGAGAGAGAGGAAAGTCTTAGAAGTAGTGGGTTGCTTATGTCAGCAAACAGGAAGAACTTGCTTGGACACAGCTAGCAAAAGGCATGTGCCAGCTGTTGAATAAATGGCATATCCATTGTAATGCACAGATAATAACAACAGAAAGTCTTTACACCTGGTAAACAATTGCCAAGTGACTAATATAAGCCTTGGGTTGGGAAGCAGTAGGGGTTTAGGAAATAGGCTGTGTATTTGTGAAGCCCCACAATTCACTTGTACTGTCACAAGATTTCCTTACCTCTCATCCCTCCCTTAACCACAGGTGCTTTAAAAACAAGTTTTGGGCTTTATGAGTTACTACCTACGTGCTGCAGTCATCTTCCTCAGCTGGTAAGCAGCATTATCAGCTTATGGGGTTCATGTATGGAAGTGTTACACCTTAGTTGGTCTCAGCAGGCCCATTTTTCTTGCACAGATTTATGGTACTTTCTACCAAGTTGATATGCTTGCTCTGAGCTGAAACAAATTCTCAGTGAAATCCTCTCAAGAAGAGGGAGATTTATTGGTTTTCAGCCTGACTGCACACATGTGCCCACAGGGAGCCAAAAAGGGTCATAGCTAGTGAAATGCCCCCAGTACCTGAGTGTGGGGCTGGGCACCAGGATGCTCCTGCTGCTCCTGCACCTTTGCAAGGAGGGGTAGATCAGGTCCACGCAGGATGTCAATACTTCATCCCCACCTTGCACAGTTGTTCTTCACTGCAGGGTACCTGATGTAAAACTGACTGTATGTAACATCATAGTACCTTCGAAGCTGCCACTGGGAAAGAAGTGCAAGCAACTATTGCTGGTTGCATGTGGGTGGGCTTGGAAGCACAAGTACTTCATCCAGCGCTCCATGGCACTTCGCCCGCTGCGCATATCCAGCCAAATGAGGCCGGAGATGCTCTCAGCAGGCAACACCACAGAGTGAATTACACCTTTTCAGCTAGGATGGGGGAAAAGAGGGAAAGCAATGACATACAAGATGGAGAAAAGACAAGTTTGGTTTTTTTCCCCCCATGTCATCTGTTCCCCTCCTTGATTCCTCCTGCCCCATCACTGCAGCAGAGCAGGCGTTGCTGCCCACACAGCCCCACGGAGCAGGCAGGGGGGTGCTGGGCTCCTGAATTGTAGCAGGAAGCTGGGGGCTGGGCTGGGCAGCAGTGGTTGGGCTGAGAGGTGGCAATCAGGGGCTGTGCAGCAGAAGATGCCCTGCATGTGCTGCAAAGGTCTTTTACCGTGATGGGCAGTGGGGAGCAGAGGAGACGTGCGGCCTTGGTGGGAAGGGAACCTCCCACCCCCACAGTATTGCTGACCTGGCTATCAGGACCTCAGGATTTCCATCTATCTAGCTATCTATCTATTGAAAAGGTAGAGGAAAGACTATGGAGTCTATGAGTAAATGGCAGCATGTTAACAAGGCAGCCAAAATCAAAGAGAACTATCTTCCCTTCTGCCCAGAGAGCCAGGGAAACACACTGACCAGTAAACAGCCTTGTCCTTACAATAAGGAGGATATTTCACCTGAACTTACATAAGGAAAACATTCCTAGGAGCCATTCAAAACACCACTTTATTGATGGATATTAGGAGTTGTAAATAATGGGGCTGTGGGCGTGGGAGAAATGAGTGAAGTTATCCTCCCTCTTGCTTAATTGAATTCAACAGGAGTCATCACTGGGGGCTGCTGTGCTTTGTGGATTGTGTAATCTTCAGGGAAGACTTCAGTACAGCAAGACATTGATTCACTTATGTAGGAGTGAATCCAGAGTAACCTGAGTCTGGGAGAGTAGATGTGGGATGCATATTTATTTCCTCAAGTGAATGAAATGAGGAAATTCTCACCTTCTCCCTCACTGTATTATCAAAATCATAGGTAAACATATGCTGGTTGGTTTTGCCTTTGTATTGTAATATTTTTCATCATATTATTTCTACCACCAAAAGGTAGATCAAAGAAAGCAATGTGACACAGCTGAGTGGAGTCTGGGTATCAAAACCTGCATGTTTCTTGGATATGAGAAGGGAGATGTGTGACCATCCTCTCTGATGGGAACGTACACTTCCCAAAGCCCCAGAGGAGAGGGGTTTCCTAGAACTGTGCCTGGTGGCAAGGACACTATCAAGTGCTGGACTGAACACTGAAGATCATTCTGGTCTGAAGCTCCTGCCTGTGATGAGGCAGAAAGTGTGGGGCTGACAAACCCCTAAAAGCTTGGGGAGCATAAAACCAAGACTTCAACAGGTGAGAAAAACCTCACAGCCGAGGCACTGAGACGCTGCTGGCAAGGGAATGCACTGGGTGAGTGCTGAACCACAACAAAGACTGCTGCACCTTTTATAACATAATTGCGTGCTTTATTGATATACACAGTAAAGCAGTATATAATACAATAGTAAGGCATATATTTGGTGAAATTTGGTATGTTGTGAAAAAATGCAGTAAAACAGAAGTTTATAAAAATAATTAGTAAATGTTACAGTGTTGGGTGTTAAAACACAATATATTATGATATCCAAGTAATAAACCAGTACTGAGTAACGATGTAATAACATGCCATATGGTATTTATGTTTTCAACTACACTGATTATGTTTTACAGTTTAATATTTTGTCATTATAAGGAATATGAAATAATTCCCAAATTATGCTTAAAAAAGCAGCAATAAAGCTTTCAACTTTTTAAATACTTTTTGACAGACTCACTCCAAAACTAAAGTAAAACAAACAAAACAAAACCCTGATGAAAACAATCGTGCAATCTGTTTTTCCTCCATTTTTTTTCTGAAGAGAAGGTTTAACGTATAAGGGGGGAAAAAAAGAAGAAACCCATTTCTCAAAATGCAATTTAAACCTTCTGCTAAAAAAGGCCATGAGAAATAGTGAGGGTTCCTATTTTAATAAAGTGTTAAAAAAAGCTCTTTATTAGGAAAGCAGAGGTTTGGGGGGATTGTACTTATTTTTATAGATTATTAACGTTGTTATTATTTAAACGATGATACCTGGTCACACAATGGACACGTGGTGAGGATGTAACATTGTCGTACATAATTGTCAGGAACACCACAAAACCAAAGTGAGGTAGAAATAGCATGACTAGCTATGTTCAATGTTAACTAGCATTCAAAATAAAATCTTTCCCAAGTTTAATTACAATTCATACAAGAAGAGGTAACAGATTTTTATACTCTTGCAATATAAAGTCAGATGGTGTGTTTCTATGTATTCTAAGGTAAAATTAAAAGCTGGTTAAGAAAATGAAGTGGTAAAGCTTTTGCTGACAGCACCTCATACCCAAACCAATCTCTCCCGAGCTGCAGTCAAACTGGCTTACCTGTTTTGCTACTGGTTCCTCTCTTTCTCACGTTATTGTTAATTGTGCAGGATTACTTGTAGAGAGAAACAGGGAAGGAGAGAGGACCAGGGCCTTTGTTTTGGTGATAAACACCTCATGGAGCAGTGTGACTACCTTCACCTGATCACCACACGCGCGCGAGAACAGCAGTAACTCTTGTACAGCCTTTCCCAAAGGTCGCTCACAGCGTTACAGCTCCTTGGGACTGGCTGCTGTAGCAGGCTGAGACACGGGACTGTGGAAAGCTCTGTTGTACTGTCCAGAGGATCGAGGAGCTTCATGCTCATTAACAGCACTGGGAGCTGGACAAACGCTCTGTGATGCTTTGAGGGGGTCAGGAGGGAACTTCTCCCCTGCTGAAGCACAGCCAGCAAGTACCGGACACCGAGCTCCGAAAGTTTAAACCAGTAAGGCAATTTCTACGTTCCTTTACTAACAGCATTCAGGAATTTAGTCAGCAGAGGAAACACTGGCACATAGGATGCTCATTAAATTCTTTCCTTTCTTTCTTTCTTCTGGGTTTTTTCTTTTTCTTTTTAATTAATTTTTTTTTGCAGGCTCTGTCATGTAATGTGCTCTTTCATTTAATTATTGCAAACTAGCTGTGTAATTGCTAGTTGCTGTCCGAAAGCAGGACAGTAATTCTTAATTTTATTGGAAAGATATGACATAACTACCTTCATTGGAAGTTCAGTTTTGTGGTTTTTGTTTTTTTTTTAAGCCAGCCCTAGTCAGACAAAACCAATGAGAAATGTAAGTTGGCCATTTTGGTGTCACTTCAGGAAATACTTTTTTTTTTACTTTTTGTTAGGCAAGGAAAAGAACACAGGACATGAATCTCTCTGATGCAGTTACAGAGCTGAAATGAAACTAAACAAATGCACTGCCTCAGTATATTTTTTTTGTGTTTTTTTTAAGGGGGTTTCTATAAACAATTATTTTTATAAAGCACACTTTAGTTTACAATCTTTCATTATAACTGTTATAAATTTTTTTTAAACAACCCGAAATGCGTTCCATATAAAGAAATGGCAAGTTATTTAGCTATCAAGATTTTACATGTAGTTTTCTTATAATTTTTGTACAATTGCATAGACGTGTAAAACCTGCCATTGTTAACAAAACAGTAACAGACTTAGGAAACTACTGAAATCTACAGTATAGTACCACTACCCTTCACAAAAATATAGATTTGTTTTCTTGTAAACTCTTACAGTCTAATCCTCTTTGTAGTATGAATATTATAAAAACCATGCGGAACGCCTGAAGTTGTAAAACACATCTTGCTATTCTAACACCTTGTCGTCGGTCATCACTGTCACTAAGGTTTCCATCGCTCTTCCCAAGTCGTCTGCCATGTGGAAAAGGCTCCCTACATTGTGGCCTGAAAAAGAAATTCAAAGAAGAGGAAATTAAACGAAGAGGACATGGCAGCGTGTTGGTAGGAACATTTTACAGATCCAGCATGCTCTATGTGCCGCTCGCCACCATCCCCAGGGCAGTACACTGGAGAGCACTTTTCCCAAAAAGTGGACTCCCAGATGAGTCCAACAGGTTTTGTTAGCAAAGGTTGCCAGGTTTGCAGTACACTTCAGCAGCAATACTGGCTTGAATGGCTATGGTAAACCATGATGACAATAAGCCATCACCCCCCATAGTGATAAAGCATCATCATTATCAGTGTTCACCAAAAGCAACAATTAAGTCCATTGACATCGCAGAAAAGCTTCTGACTGATGCTGAAAGTGTTTGAGCATTCAATGTTCTATCAAGGAGAAAACCAGAAACAAACAGATCAGCAGTAATTAACTAAATCATTAAACCCAAGAGCTCCCAGCAGGATACCTGCACAGACGTATAATAATGACCAAACTAAGCAGCTCAGCTCATTCAATAATTTTAAAAATATTTTTTCCTTTTCTGACAGCAGTCCAGCAGAAACCAAGATGCCACAACTATCAACTAACTACTATGCAGTGATTCACTTATACATTTCTTCTCACTCATAACCACTCTAAAGTCCTAAGATGGTATAACCAAAACCTCCTACACAGAAGTGATAAACAAACATGCAGTAAACAATTCTGGAGATGAAACCTGCAACTTCTTACATTTGTGTCACCACTGCTTCAACGGAAAGGAAAGGCCGCAACACTGATGGGCAGTAAGGAATGGATTCATCACAATTAGAGACCAAACAGACTTGAAGACAGGGAGATTAAATTGCCAAAAGTTGCCATTTTAGGCCCCTGGCATACCCTGTCTTGTCTCCCACTTCTGTTCAGAAGAGTGTGGGTGTCCTGCAAGTCTTCTGTCAGATTTTCAGCCTTCTATGATTGTCTCAAATACCTTCTGGCACCTCAAATGATAGAAACATCACATTTTAAACAGCTGAATCCCATCTGGAATCTCCCTCCTGAAAAAAGTATGACTGAAGATGGAATATGACACAGATCTAGTCACCATATAAGATGAGCACCAAAATCAAGGACTGAATGCTCAAGATGTCTTGGAAGGACAAGGAGGAATGAGCAGACAGAAGGTCTTAAAACAAGCAGAAGGAAATTATATTCCACACAGCACATAATTGTATTACTGAATTCATTGCCACAGGCTGATACTGAGGCCAAATACATAAATGAGTTAAAAGAAGAGTTAGAAAATAATTGCTGAAGAAAGATTTATTTAGATGCTAAGAAGTGCACGTGACCTCCAACTCAAGAAGACCCCTCACTGCAGAGTGTCAGCAACTGAACATTTATAACAGGTGAGGTATTACTAAATAAAACTGTATGTTGCTGTGGCCTGAGGGGGTTTGATTTACTCTCTGAGAGCACTTGTGACAGAGTACTTGTCTGGAAAAACACGGGAAGTGCGATGCCATCTGCCCACAACTCTGCTTCCCAGAAATGCTTTGCAGGAGCCTGGATGCTGAGTCCTCACCATGGTCACTGAGGAAGGAGCACCCAAATGAAGGAAGGACATGACCAGGGCACCCAGGAATACACCTTGCATGCAGTCTCTATCTGTAATGTGCCAGAGCCTGACTGTTACCACTGCACACTTACATTGTGGGTGTCCCTCCCGACACAACTGTCTTCTCTGACAGGAATGAACCTTCCCTGTATGGCAAATCAGACTCACAATCCTTTTCCGAATGCCCATATATTATGGTTTTCATGCACTATTGACATTTCTACAGTAAAAAGAGCTTGGAGTGACATTAGTTCAGCAGCATTTATGGAATAGAAAAAAATTACCTGAGAACTATTCAGAGAATCAGAGAATGGTTTGCCTTGGAAGGGACCTTAAAGACCATCTAGTTCCAACCTCCCTGCCATGGGCAGGGATGCTGTTCAATTGATCAGGTTGCTCAGGGCCCCATCCAACCTGGCCTTGAACACTTCAAGGGATGAGACATCCACAACAGGGCAGTGTGTTCCAGGGCTTCACCACCCTCTGAGTAGAGAGTTTCTTCCTAACCTCTAATCTAAATCTCCCCTCTATTTAAACCATTGCTCCTTGTCTTGTCACTATCCGCCTGTATAAAAAGTCCCTCTCCCTCCCTTTTTTATAAGCCCCCTTAAAGTACTGGCACAATGAGGTCTCCCTGAAACTTACTCTTCTCCAGGCTGAACAACCCCAGAGGTTTGTTTCTCCTGGAGAACTACTATCACCTTCTACATTCAAATACTCTTTTTCAAAGTTGTTAGATTTTTTTTTTTTAAATGTAGCCTTCATTACTCAAAACTGGGCTGGATCTAAATGACAACTATTTAACAAGCTGCCCATTCGACAGTGAGACGTGCTATGTGTGGCACAGTTTGCCAGATATCGATACAAAGCAACACTTGCTTCTAATCTGGTGACAGTTTGCTAATTGCACTAAAGCACAGAGAAACAGATGCACCAACTAGCAATTTCACCCATAAATCATTAAAGTATAGCCACCCTATTCATCCTAAGCAAAAACTTGTAATTTGCTCATCAGCATGACAAGTAACTGAGTATGAAAAATTCCTGACAAGTTTTGGTCAAAATATAGTTTACTTTAAAATAAATGTATCCTACTACATGTATTTTAGATGTAAGGGATAATCTCTCTCACTGGCATCATGCAGGTTGAGATCAATCCAGCAAATTACACCATGAAAAGTGAGAATCTGACAAAGTCATATGAAAGCAAGAACATATATATGGGAGATGCTTATGCAAACAGGAAGGTAACTGCCCCCAGGCTGCTCTACTTACCTGAAACTCTGACATAGCTTTATTAGAATAACCCTAGTACAACCAGAGTGTGGTTATAACTGGCTTGCCAGCTGTGAGAGACAGGGCTGCTTGTGGGGTCATGGTCTCTCATTCAGATTTGTTGTCATCTGTTGTTTCTAGAAACAACAGTGGGACTCCAGGGCTCTTCAGGATTTCCAACACCACTCATTCCCAGCTCAGGAAGAGTGATTACCCTTTCAAAGCAACCCAAATTGCTAAACCCCATCTTCAGAAAAAATTAGTATTTGTTAATACTATTTTGTTCTGTCAGAAAGAGGCAAGGTGAGAAAGGATAATTTCAACCAAAAACATATAAAAAAAGCCTTTTAGAAGTATGCCACAGTAGATACAAACTGCTGAATTGTTCTGGTAATTGAAACACAAGCCAAGAAGTCCTTATGCATCCAGGAATCCCTAGGTACTTTCTGATACACAAAAATTACAGAAATGTCCAGTAATATTTTTTTTCTTTGTTAAGTGATGTTGTATTTTTTAATACATGCTTTGAATCCAGTCTCTCCCCTCAAAAGCTGGCAGAGACATGCTGGGTGATTAAGGAGATATGATTCCCTGTGCCCTACAACATCCACACTCCCTCTCCAGCACAGCTCTTAATTTCCTCTGCATAAAACCTGAACAATTGTGTGTCTTCTCCTGAGCCATCTGAGTTTACAGCTCAGAGCATGACCATAAACCACTGCTGACTGCAGTTTATGTTAATAGCTGGGCTGTAAAGTGCAGTAGCCTGGGGACCACAGTCTCCAGGACAGCCATGGGATGGCAGGATGGGCCAGAGGAGTGGGTGATACAGCTGTGCCCCAGCCATACAACTGGCAGACCCTCAGCTGGGTGTCACTGCACTGCCAGCAGCTTTTTTTGCCTCTATTGGAGAAGAGATTAACAGCCAGGTTAATCCAGACTGCAAACAGCTGAGAACAAAATATATGATAATCTCCTGGTACCGCATGTGCAAGGAATGCACCTCTTTCTGTAATGTCTGCTACCTAAATAAGGGCTCAGAATTCACTGGCTGTTTCCATAGAGCTCTGCTGCTTTTATGGAATGCTGCTTACTTGCCCTCTCCAATACTAAAAACGTAGGACATTGACATTTTTAATTAAGAAGCAAATGAGAAAAATACTGTCCTAAAAGCACAGAAAAATACGGATCAGAGTTTTCCATTATTATTCATATTTCTAAAGTAATGCCATCAAAGAAAGTATTAATTACTTTTTTTTTTTTAAACACTAAAGCTGAAAAGGTCTTCTCCGTGCTTGGGGCACTAAAAGGTTGAAAAATGCTGCTGTGAAAGAAAAAAACTAGCACACACATTGAAATGCAGCAATAAAGCTCAAAATGGACATGGACAGTATTAACTTCAACTTAAAAAAACCACAGCTGCATTTGCTTGGAAAGCAGAAGACACCTATTTCTGTAGACATTAACTACATCACTTCTGGTCATATACAGAATGATGTGTTTCACATTTGCTGAATTTGCTTTAGAGATTCTAATGGAATTAAGGCCCATGGGTGTGGGCACAGTAATGTAATACCAATGTTATCCTATAGCTTGTCAGAGAAATATATGTGGAGCATTCTGACTGGAAAGAGTGGATAGAAAGTAAATTAAAGAAACCCCAACACAATGCAGGGCCTTTTTTAGCATCACAGATTTCTAACCCTTTCCTGACAAAAGAAAAATCCTTCCTGTTGGTTGTTTGGATTTTGATACCCTTATTCATACTGAGTAATGATACCAAATCCATGGGATTACACATGAAGACAATTACTTACAATGTGAGTAATGGGATCGGAACTTGGCCAGGTGGGTTTAAAACCACATGATCTGTCTTCACACAAATAGATTCACACATAGTACAAAAGCTGTTCTATACCTTAGCTCATACTTCATAAGTAGGTGGACAATTGAGTTATATATTCAGCTCTGCAAGTTGCTAAGGCTCCTCTGGAACAGTCAGTGAGCACAAACTCAGCTGGAGAGTGGCGAGTGATTCACTGAAGTCAGATTTTTAGGGTTAAGCTGCTGGAATCTCCTCGGGTAGAACACGCCAATTTTTTTTTTTAATTAATTGCACCAAGTGTGCCCTCTGCATCAGAAGCTTTTTTTGAATAATATGCATAAATATGAACGAGGATAGTGGAAATCAAAGACACGTTTTGCTGAATGGGAGAAAAATTCTCAGTGTATGAGCCGAGAAAATGCAGGGCTGAAATGTGAAATAATTTACATAAAATTTCTGGACTGGTGCAGTCTGTTGATGTCATCCCAAGCACTCTTTTTTGATCCGTATGAGAGGACCTGCCGCTTGAAGACAGACTTAACCTGTACCGAAGGTCTTACACCTCAAAGTAGCTGAACTTGTCCCAGCTCCTACAGCCAATGCAGAGAACCTCAAGGCACCACATCAGGACAAATCGTGGCTTTCCCAGGGTAGCCTGTCAGCGGCTGGGGGTTCACAACAGCTCTGCTAAAAACCCCAGTGCAGTGTGTTTCCATGAGCCCATCCCTCTGCACCAGCAGAAGTTTGGAAACTGGGTTACCTTTCAATTTCTGCCTCATCCACACGGAAAACCTTCTGTGTGGGAAAGGTCATTTCACAGCTACTGCAATTGCACTCAGGCAGTCTCAGAATATTTTGTCTTTAATAATAATTTTTAATAGAAATTAATCTTTCAAACGTTGTATCTGGTTGGCAAGTGAAGAGCAGCTTCACAGAGGAAAAATCAAGGCTCTCTGGAAATACTTTCAAAGGTGCTGTGACAACACAGCGCAAAACGCTTCCCTCCATTAATGAGCAGTGACACACAAATTCCAAAACCTATTTTGCATCAAACCAACCATGTCCAAAGTGCACAGTGAAAACCATCACCCATTTGCATTGCTCAATACAACACTGTGGAGCTGGTGAATGTTAGTAGCATTCTTCATTCTGCAACAGTACACCAGGAAATTAAAACACCTGAATCTCTCATACCTCTCAACTCTCACTATTCTAAAGGAAAAGAAAAAAAAACTATTTGGTAACTGGAGATGATAGTTGGTACATGGGCACATATATGTAAATAAAACTGTGATTATGTAAGCAGAACAGCAAGAGACATGGGTCTCCCTGTTGGGCTTACATACAAGAGCATCAGAATATGTCAATGACTGCAGCATATTTGCTGACAACATTTATCACTCAGAGGCTTAATTTCAGTGTATTATTTTCTCCTCTCCATTTCTGATTTTCCACCTCTGTGAGGATGTAAGAAAATGCAGAGCCCTGAGCTGACATTGTCTCCATTGAAAGTTGAGAGGTACACTACTGTTTCAGCACACACGGGGAATGCACTCAGCAAAATCAAACAAAACCCAAAGCAAAATAAAACCACCCCCACCCCTCACCAAAC
This sequence comes from Neopelma chrysocephalum, assembly GCF_003984885.1. Lineage (NCBI taxonomy): Eukaryota > Metazoa > Chordata > Aves > Passeriformes > Pipridae > Neopelma > Neopelma chrysocephalum. The sequence continues at coordinate 7,868,041 of NW_020897737.1, forward strand.
CCAAGCAAACCCGTGCTGTGTCACACGCATGCTGGGCACAGAAAGCAAGCTGTGACAAACAGAAGCCATGGCAGTGAGCCTGCGTCTCACTAACCTCTCTCACTGGCTTTCCAGGGGCATTTCTTCCTTTAGGAACAGAGAGAGGAAGTGGAATATATATCAGAAAAGAAAGGGAAAAAACCACACATGAACACATATTTTATACTGTAAAAGACACTTAAATTTCCATTTAGATATTTAATATTAAATAAGACTGCATTTCTGCTTAAAGAAAGACTGAAAGTGCACTGAAATCCACTGATGATTCTGACCTGATTTATTCAACAACAGTTCTGTCACCTGTGGCTTGGTTTAACCTCGCAAAACACTTGAGAAAACCACCAGCCCCAACTTATAGGCCTTTCAGTTGAGACTAAGGATTGCAGAGAAGATCTGATTTCACTTTCTGAGCATCCTAATTTCCTCAAGTTGAGTACTTTTGGCAATCACTGTAAGTAAAATAATTTTTCCCAACGTCAAATTAATTTATCCAGGCACTTTACATTGTATTATGGCCTACATATATTGAGGTATGCATTAATAAATATACACATATGTGTACACACACACTTATTTTACACCTAGAGCTGTACACTGGAAAACAACATGCTCACATTCAAAATAAATATATTTCGAAATATGTTTGCCACATGCTGATCTGCAAGCATGGTAAAACTGAAGGGACAGAGGGAGAAAGACAGAAAAAAAAATTCAAGTAAAAAGGGAAACAAGGGAAAGTATCTCATCACGTTCAAGAACTGCCAAAATGGAGGAGTCAATAGTGGGTTTATCTGAAAAGATATTCCTAACAAGCCTTCATGGAAGCCACACTTTGATCACGCTGATTCTTCCCAAATACTTCTCATAGCATTTTTTTTTTTAACAAAGAAAGCCAAATCAACAGCAAACACTCCCTTCCCAACACACAGCCAGTGACAGTAAGAGGCTTGCTGTCTCCAGAAGCAGTGTCCTACTGTCACTGTCACATCACCGCCCGCACTGGCAGGGCCAGACTTGCAGTCTGAGGTGAGAAAGTCACTGTGGTAGATGCTGTTCAAGGAAGAGGATGATCTTTGCCCTAGAGCTGCTGCAAAAGATGTAATTTTAAGCATTGTATGAGACAGATACCTATGGGAGAACATTGTGGTCACAGTAACCTAATTGCTATCGAGTTTTTCACTAGGTATGGAAGCCTGCAGGAGAAGAGAAGGAAGGCAATAAATAGCTTTGCAGATATTTTACAAGTTGCAGAACAAGGGACAACAGCAGAACAGAGCTGGGCAGAGGCAGGAAAGCAGAGGAAGGGAATGGCATCACTGACCACCACGGGTCACAGGCACGGCTCAGCCACAAACTCCAGGCAATGGAAAGGGATGGGGCAGCAAAGGTTACCATTTACTGAATACAGGAAATTTCATTCCCTTCCCTTCCTGCCCCTCTCCCTCTCCCCAGCAGCACACTTACGATTAGAAATGACAATAACAGGTTTGATAATAACATGCTCTGCATGTGTGTTGGTTTTTATTCTGCTCCTCAGCAGAGCCTGGACTCTGGTGAAGTCTGTACCAAACCTGCTGGTGGTGCACAGAGGCACCAGGATTTGATGGCCAGGAGAGGTATCCCTTCACTAAGGACTCCACCTTGTAGACCTGCCTAACTCTCTAGGACTTACACACGTGCCTACAGAGCCTGAGACCCCTCTGGCACTTTTATCAGGAGCCAAGAATTCCCTAAAAAATGCCTTCTGGGAGGGAATCTCTCACCAATATAAATCATGTAATGGTAAATCCTTGAAAATATAAAATCCATTGCATGCTTTGGTCATCTGAGGAAGAGCCCCAGAGTTTAGGTCAGCAGGTGGTCTAGTTAAGGACTCCAAGGAATTGCAGCCTGGTGCAGCCTGGTACCTGGTGTGCAAGAGTCCTGGGGCAGGAATTGGATCCAGCAGGTGACTGTTTAGCTTGGGTCAAGAAGAGAGAAGGAACTCTCCACATGCAAAATACTGGATCCTTTTGGAGGTCTTAAGAAATGCCTACCTGTCTGGACAGGCACCTACAACTGCAATGTTTAATTTAAATCTACACGAGACAGAGTGGATTCTGCTTGAAAATGAATGCATTTAAAGGTAACTGGGATAGCTCAGCACCACACAAAACAGCTGGTGAGGACAGTCTGTGGTGAGTAATCAGCCCTAGAATTTGTTAAATGCAAAAAAGAGCAGTGCTACTACAGTAACAGCTAATTTCTGCTGGAGGAAGATTAAAAAGGGTTTAATGGATTTTACGTTATTTCCTTCTTTGCATATGAATGAATGCGTGTTTCTAAGTTTTAAGGCAAAGAGTATGGTTTGGCATAAATTGCAGAGGAAGAAGATTGTCTATACCGCTGCAGTTCTGAAAGTTTGTGTCCTATAAGGCATCAAAATACTGATACGTAATCCATGGGTGCCTAATCATCTATTATTCCTGCTCAAATCAAGATTTCCTGCTCTTAAAAAATAGAAGAGTTTTCTTTCTTTTTCTTTTTTGGAAAGCTACATGACATTGTATCACAGGCAAAGGTACACATTTGGGCATTATAAAACAGGAAAGACCTAGTCCTCCCCATCACCACCCCATCTGCAGCTCTAGAGGCTCAGCCAGATGAGTACTGTTGTACCACGGGGAGTGATGAGGGATCTCAGTCACGCAGGCTCACTGCTGTGGGATGTAGGACCACAGCACAGACAAGGTGATACAATCCAGAAGGGGCCAGGATATCTCAATTGGAAGAATATTTCCAGAATACCCCACAATATAAACTCCGGGGTACTCTTCCACTGATTCAGTAAGGTGTGAAAAGTATGTATTATTTTGCTGTCACAATAAGAGAAACTGCATTATTTGCAGTGCTGAAAGTTGCTAGTTCCACTTAGGACATTAGTCCCCCTCATAACAGAGCCTAGCTGATGCAAAAGTGAGAGGAGAAAATCTGACTGGTGTGTTTTAATGTGACTGAGATAAAAATAAAAACTTCTAAAAAATGGTGCTATTCTTAGTGCCACTCATTTATTGCTGTGGGGTCTTGTAATTTCACTGCACAAGACCACATCTGTGGTAAGCAATACTACGCTAAACAGTGAGTACTGATCTCTCTCCAAATGTTTTCAAGTTATGTCATGTCTTCTTAGCTCTTTTAAGCCATCATGGTCTCATTTCTAACCACTTCTTGGCTCCCATGTCTTCATTATTCCCCAGCAAGGGCCCTGCACTGAAATCTGGGAAGTGCTCTCACCAACTCCAGTCAGCTCAAGAACTTCTGCCCCTAAATTCCTCTCTGAACATCATTCAGAGAAAGCAGTCACCATGGAACCACAACTGCAAACCTCAGCCTGGTCCACCATGAGATCCACCAGAAGTGGTACAACTTTTTTGTCCTCAGTGCTGCAGGAGAGATGAATTTGGCTTTAAAAATACAAGCCTGCCAATCTTGCTTTCTAACTGTGAACCAATTCCCTGGAGATTTAGTAGTTTGGGCACAAATACAGCGTGAAAATGTTTTCCTCTGTGGCCCATTATCAAGCAGGGTCAAATAAACCACTGAGGTGGTATTTAATGGTAGATTTTCACTAAATGTCAGACCTCTGGCTTTGACATCTGTTTTGAGTTAGCACAGCAGCTGTTTGAAGCAGCTGCAGCAGTTGTGAATTTGCTGGGAGCAGCAAAGTAAAAGAGGAATGGATGGGAAACCTTGTAGATTAAAAGGAAAGAAAAATTCCTTAAGGACAGCAATCATCAGGTATTCAGCAGAATTTCTCTCCAGAAATGAAACAGCTTTCAGCACCAACAGCCATGGAGGTCCTGTGCTCCTTAGGAAATGCCAAGAACTGCCAAAAGGTTAAATTGAAGAAACAACAAACAAAACTCCTATAAAAGGTATATAGTACACAAGCTATTGCATCTGAGATCTAAAATACATTCAAAATGATGCTATGAAGCTTTGATGACCTTTTAAAAACAACACTATGCAGCAAAAGCTTCGAAAATATCTTAATCAAAAGGAATGTATCTCCAGATGAGTGACAATGAATTGCTACTACATTTTACTGCTTTGTTTCAGAAGTCCAAAATAAGAGCCTGCTTTCCAGCCTGAGCAAATCTTACTCTAAAGGTGCTTTTGACAGTATTTAGACTAAATATTTTGCTGTTAATTTGTATCCTGTGATGCTCAATTACACATCTGTGCACCCAAGCACAGAAATTCAGTCCTCTTCTCTCTTAACTTCTTATTCAGCTCTGAACCTTTCTCACAACCAAAGCTTCCAGAGTCCAGTTTGCTCTTGTCACATTGTTCTGCACTCCTCCAAGTTGCTGTTCTCCTACTGGCAATAGGACACCCAGAATCATGTCCGTGATTCAAAAGGCGTGTCACTCTCTATGCTGTGACATGCTGGATATTTAGCTTGAAATTTAACATGCTTATTGTTACAAGCCACAAAGAAACGACATTTCATAGAATCATTAAGGTTGAAAAAGACTTTTAAGATCACTGAGTCCACCCCAGCACCGCCAATTCCACCACTAAACCATGTCCCACATCTACCCGTCTTTTAAATACCTCCATGGTTGTTGACTCCACCCCTTCCCTGGTAAATATGTTCCACTGCTTCGCAACTCTTTCCCTGAAGAAATTTTCACTAATATCCAATCTAAACCTCTCCTGGCACAACTTTAGGCCATTTTCCCTTGTCCTATCACTTGCTGCTTGGGAGAAGAGGCTGACACCCACCTCACTACAACCTCCTTTCAGGGAGTTGTAGAGAGCAGTAAGGTTTCCCCTGAGCTTCCTTTACTCCAGGCTCAACAGCCCCAGCTTCCTCAGCTCCTGTATCACAGCCCATTTCTGAATGTCAGACTCAGATGACTGTGTTTCTGGCATCTGACAATTTTTAATTCTACTTAATAAGAAACAATAAATAAAATGTATTCCTTATGGATCTGTGCTCAATGCTTGTTTGGTTTTATTGTTCTGTTTCCAAAATACCTACTTGAGGTAGGTATTCTACCTATACCTTGAGATTCAATCCAACTTGTAAGGGAAAGAAACAAAATTTGACTTGCACCACACTTGAGTCCTCACACTCAGCCCTCTTCTCAGGATGCTTTGCCAAAGTGCTTTCACTCTTTTGCAACTACACTTTGATCTTTTAATATAGATTAGAAACCTGAGATACAGATTTGTACAAAAAGATTCCTGATTCAGTAGTTTGTTGAGACCAGTCAACTCTGCTTTCTTTTCTTTTTACTGCAGTCTTGTAAATTATAAGTCAGATCCCTGATGCCTGTGGTATCTGGCTGACCTCAGCATCCTTCATGTCATAGTGAAGGTTTACATGAGGCTGAGGCAGATCAGCTGTGGATGTGAGCTTTGTGTATGTGGGGATCAGCTGACTATAATTTAATTGTTAAAATTGGAACAGAAGAAAACTCCAGTAACAGAAGTTTGCATGAGATCTCAGCAAAACTGACAATGTCAGTAACCTTCTGTATCAACCAATGAATGGAAATTCATCTGCACTGGTTGTAGGATGAACTGTTTCTTACAGAGAGCTTATTCAGACCTCTCCTATACCTCAACCAAAAGTAAAAACACAAAGCTGGCATTCATGCAAATGCATCAAAAGATACATGAAGAACAGAGAAACCTAACTGTTCATGTTTGCTGAATGTTTTAACACATGGGCTATCTACATCTAGACAATTACGCAAGATCTCCTAAATACAACATATTTACACAAATGATGGTCACTGATAAGAAAACTGTCTGTTGCAACCTCATGTACACAGCAACTTTAAAAGTAAGTCAATTTTTATCTTCATATGAAAGATTTTTCATCTGTTATCTCTCATAATTAATATCGACACAAAATGAGGGCTGGACATATGACTTTTTCACATAATGTTGAGATGAATACAGTTAATTTACTGGTTTAGATTTTCTTCCACGAGATCTTTCTAAATGATTCCAACTTTTGATCTATAGCATGAGATCTTATATGGTTTTTCCTGCCTTCTTTTTCCATTGCTCACAGGTGATGTCTGGTGAGAGCTGAGCTCGCTTTGAAACCAAAGGATGGAGAAAATTTGACTCCACTGAAGGTCTAGTACAATGGTTAATGCATTTCTCTACTGAAGAAGAAAACTCTGGGTGATTTGTGAAACCTGTGCAAAAGGCCCTGTGGAAAGTCTATGCCCCTACTGAAATCCATTTTACAGGCTGCCAATAGACACTGTGACTTTCTCTTGCCAAGAGATTTATGCCTGAGCCTTCCCTCACAGCAACAGGCAATATCCCAAACTTCCCATCTCCTGCTAGGAATCTAAGCCATTTTTCTTGGCAGCAGAGTATTTTCTCTGGGCTCAGAAAAGAACTTCTTAAATGAAAAAAGGTTGAACAAATAAATCCCCGTAACACAAACTGATTATCTTTAGCAAACAACAGGAATGAGCAAAATGGAAACAAGTGAAAGAAATGTTGTGGCTGTACATACAAGTGCAGCCCACACTGCACAAACAAGCAGCCCACTCATTTTTTACTCCATCCCCCTGGACCCAAGTGTTACATGGTTGAGAACTTTGACTTAGAACTTTAATATTATTTCACATCAGATTCTTCTTGGAGAACGATAAGGAAGGACAGAAGAAAAATGTGCTAAGACATGTAATGAAAAATAAATCAGCAAGGGGACTGACCAAAAAGGAGAAAAGCTGTGAGAAAAGGAACATGACAAAAAAGAAGCAAAGAAAATGCTTGGAGAAGAAAGTCTCATACAGACATTTTTTCATCCACATATCTAGCAAGAGCTACCTGTGGAGGCAGCTTAAGCTAAAGGAGGAGCAGGCTGCTCCTCCACTCTAAACAAGACAGGTTTCTCTACAGCTATTGTTAAAACGAAAACAAAGAGCAGCAAAAAAACTGATACCAAAACACAACCCCCTGAAAACATCAAGGAACAGAAAGCACTTTTATCTTCTTCCCTCTCATCTGCCACGGGCAGCAGCGCTCACCTCTGGAGCTGGGGAAGGAGTTGTTCAGCTGCTCCATCACTTCCTCCAAACCTGTGCTTGTGTCTTGGGGAGGGCTGAGCAGCTCATCCTCACCTGCAAAGCAAATCCACACCATTGCCTGAGAGACAAAACCCTTTGCTAACAGTTTGCTATTGCGTAAATCCTTCACAAAGGTAAAGCTGTCCATTTAATAAATGTATTTTCTGCTTAGCATACAATCAAAATTTCAAAGGTGAATTTCATTGACTGTTATGTGTCTCTTTCTTTAAAAGGATCTCAGTGAAATTAAACAATGAATTTGAAATAATTAACGCTGATTTTAATTTGAAAAAAGGGATTTAAGAAATAAGCTACTCTGGTAGAAGAAGTAGGGTAAAATGTCTGCTAGGAACATTTAGTTCCATAAATGACACTCGTCATTTCAGCTTCTCTTATTCTATTAATGGAAAAAGAAATTGCTGTTGTGAGTGCTGCTGTTGAGCAGCTTTCTAATAGTGCTGGATTCATGTTGGCACTGCTTTGCCTAGCTGCACAAATCAGTAGAAACCCAGATTCACATCTGCATCAGTATTAATATTTCTGACAGTTTAATTGCATCAGATTGGCGCTCCAAGAACACTCAATTGTACTGTAAAAGGGTTTCGCAGCAGTTTAATAAAGCGAAATACATTTCTCCCACTGAATAATTTCTATAACCTGATTATAGGGCAGCATCTTAATGGGAAATTCAATACATTTTATTTTTACTGGAATTTTTTTGCTCATGGTTTCATATAACTAAAATCCACATGTTGTTTTTACTGTATGCCCTAGCCTCCAATACAAAGGAAAGGAATACACCTAAAGGATATACTTTGAATGAGATTTTCCTTTTTTGCTAGATGTCTTTTATCCCTATTAAAACACAAAAGTAATTTTGCCTGCTGTAATAACCATAATTTTGAAAACGACTTAATGACCCTTTATTCTAACATGTCTTGCCCTACTCAACTCAAGTAATAAACTCTGATTTTCTGTTAACATTTATGTTCTTTAAACATTGAGGTGCTCCATGCTAGTGGAAAACCTAGAAAAAGGGATACTAAAGGAACACTTTAGGGCTGCCTACATTTAGGCCAGGAGTTTCACAAGAGTTATTACTGACCAAGAGTGATTTCTCCCACTCCACTACAAGAGGTGGGGTAGAGTGTCTGCAAGAAGCACTTAATTCATATAAATGATGGTCTTTGTATCAGCTTCTTTTATTCCATTAATGGTCTAAAAATAGCTGCTGAGACTGCTTGCAGTTTGTTCAGCTTTCAGCTGGTGCTGGGTTCACACAAATCAACTCACACCATGAGTTACTTTCACATCACTGACAGAGGTGTCTTAGCAAAAGTAATGTCCTTCCAGCCTTTGCTGGATGTCAGGGTGAAAACTCAGAGCAAGATCTTGCTGCTTCTACCCTGAGGTAGAGGCTGAAGATTTTATCAGCCCGCAGAAAGCCTCCTGGCCCTAAGGAGCAGAAGAAGAGGGAGGTGGTTCTGCTGTCCTGGTCAAGGATAATTGAGGATAGGTACTGATTTCCAAATGTCCTCATAAGTGCTGACACAAACCAAACTGTGTTGACCCTCAAAAATGCTGTATCTTTTATTTAAAATGCGTTATTTTTATTTTTTTCCTCATTTGGATGACTTTCCTGAGCACTTCCTTGTAAATGACAAAATAAGACATCAGCCAAGCAACCTGACAAAAGTAAAGACACCTTCAGACCTCAACCTCCTCTCTCTTTAGCCAAAACAGCCTTCCCCATTTGTGTTCCTACAAAAGACTTAGAGCTGGGTGAGTGTCAAATATTCTGGTGGCAGCTGAATGAAATGAAGTTCAGCAACAGCCTCTTGCTTCACAGGCCTCAGAAAACCTCCTCTGCTGCTACACTGCTCGGAGAGAAAGACCAAAGACAAGGACTTTCCCATTAGGACTCTATAAGATGAGCAGCAAAACCTTTCCACTTGCCCAGGTGTATTTCAGGAATAAGCTCTTCTATTTGTAAGTTAGGATTTGAGTGGGTCACTGCTTTTACCAAATGGACAACACTGCTGGAGGAAAACCTTTCACAGCCATCTCTCCCTGGGAAAGTGGAGAGACAGAAGTGCAGTGGGTCAAAGAAAAAAACAACTAACATCTAATTTTGAAGACAAAAACATAAAAGCTACCACTACACTACCTCACCACCTAAGAGAACTAGAGAAGCTCAGTCTTTTCTCAGAAAGGATGGCTCCCTCATTTTCAGGCACATGTTTTCTGCATGGGAGCATTATTTATATCACTGCTCTGCTTCCCTTCACAATTCAAGAGTATTTTAAGCTGTGCTTCAGAAAACTCTCAGACTAGCAAGCAAAGCCTTCTGGTGTGAAAGGAGAGTCGACAAACTGAATTAGCTGTGGTTTGTTAGCTCGGTTAGTAATTCTTTTTACAAGCTCCACTCCATGTTGCCAACAGTGTGGCTTTGCTGAGTCTCAATACAATCATACCGATAACGATTCAACATCTCACTGTCCTTCCACATATCAGCTCCATCAGAAAAAAATCAAATAAAGTCACGTCTAAATATTTGCTTTAAAAAGTTTCAGCAGTTTATATGACTCTATCATGTTAATTAATTCATTCCAGTCTTGCAAGTTAAATGGGAAAAATTTTATATTGAGTCAAATGAAAAGAAGTACATTATTGTATTTTGTCCTACTATAGGATGACATAAGAAACTACAAACTACAAGACTTCTAATAAGATGGCTGGGAACCACTGCCTTCCTATCTTTTCCTGTGTATTTTAATTAACATATTTTATGTGATGAAATTAATGACATTTCTTCAGAAAGCTGATGCAAATTACTCCACTGATACATTCTGTCTCTCTGTGTATGCCATACACAGCAAAATATTTCCTCAATGGTAATACGACTAATGAAAAGTCCAAATGAAATTGCTGTTACCTGTGATTGTACTCTCACCCCCAGGATTTCACTTAAGCATTCCTAAAAGTACAATTTATTTCACAGTTTTTGTTGCAGGGCATACAGAACCCATCTTGTTTGATACTGGCACAGGCTGACACTATTGCTTACACTTGGAATAGAAGAAATATCCCCCAAAAAGCTGCATTTCCAACACAGCACTTGAGACACAGCAGAATGTCCCCTCCCATTCAACCTCTCACTGCCATTGACACTTTCACTAACAGCAGTTAAAAGCAAAGCTCTCACTTAAACCTCTCTCTAATATATATTAAATAAATTTCTGTGTATGAAGCTGAATATTATCATCACACTTGAAACATTATCTTGTTGAAGTAATGTAAGTGCATTTGTTTAAAGATGATGCAACGATTGATTGCTTTTTTTACTAGCAAAAAATCCTTACTGCTTGGTAATAAATACTTCCTAATTATGTAACAGATAAGAAATCAGGAAAATGCTACAGAGCAGTTACTAAAATCACCAAAATAATAATTCCAGCCTCTAGCTACAGAATATTATTACTTAATCTTACTTCACAACTCATTTGATGTTCATTATCACATCTGATGTGATATTTAGAAAAGACACTAGATGAGCACTGCCTGTAAGTGACAGTTCATTCCTACTGATTGAGCCACAACATATTAAAAATAAGATCACATCAGTTAACATGGGGATGACTAATAACACACTTAGTCTCCTAGCCATAATTAATACTATGTACACGTAAATCAGTCATGCTTAATAACTGAAAGTCAGTTTGAATAAAATAGTTAGCTTTTCAGTGATATTTGTTTTCAGAAGTTAAGCCCTGGCTAAGCTTTGCATTTAATGTCAAAATATCCAAGCTACTGTGTGCATCATGATCAAAAGCAAAAGCCTGAATCATAATGAACATGTAAATAGCCAGATGACATCGAAGACCATTGCAAATGTCTACTTCGTTCTCATTTGAACTAAACAGAAGCCTATTTTCCGTGTTTAAGGATTTTTTTTCTGGAAAATGGGACTATAATTATTTTTTATGACAATCTGAAGTTTGTTATCTTACCCATAGTTTCTGAAGTCTGGCTGCCAACTACACGAAGAAGCATTGGCTGACTGCTGCCTGACCTCTGCAAAGAGGTAGAAGGAGATGATAGTGTTGTACCATTCACCTTGGCATCCGCCTGTGGCTGAACATTGAAAAAATAAAAGAAGAGGTTGTTATTAACAACTCACTACTTCTTATCTCTGTAATTTTTATTTATTCCATGAATACACACAATTTTCTATCTGTTTTTAAGTAAATATATGCATGTAACCAATGGATTTGAATTCTCAATAGAACAAGAGAGAAGACTAAATAAGAACACTGAAACCTCATTTCACATTCTCACTTGCAGCCTGTAGAACAATTTAATATTTTTCTCTGACTAGCCCATACAGATAGGATTTCTTGGTATGTTGTTATTGATAATGCTTCACATTTGGAGAATGACTCTACAGAGACCTAGAAGAAATGCCTGAGGACTCACCTGCTCCAGCAGCTGCCTCAGCCTGTGCAGCTGTGATTCCAGCTGTTTGTTGTGATCCTCCAGGATTTGCATCCTGGCTTCCAGGCGGCCCTTGTGCTGGCGAAGCAGCTTGGCTTCTGCAATGAGCTCAGCATCCCGGGGGCTTTGCGGAGAGACCGGCATCATCTCCGGCGGGGACGGCAGTGGAGACAGTCCTTTGTGGTCATGCTGCTGCTTTAGACGGTCATACTCTGCTTGCAGGTTTCTGTTGGGAAGTGACAAGGATGCCAAAGCTTTATGAGTCTGAACAGGCAGGTGCAGAGGCACCTCCTCTCGTGTGCTGTGATATGTTTAATTCCCGGGGGGCAGAGGCTCACCTGCACCACCTGCCTTTCCTTCTGCTGAATCCACACACGTGGGCTTACACCTTGCAGATCTGCATGGATCTGGTATTGTACAGACCTGTGATGAAACATTGCCTAAAGGTTCTCTCTGCAGCACCAGAAGGCTGGCTGGACTCCAGACACCCTCCAACAGCCTGGGTACAGTGTGTTCTGGGCTCAGCCCTCCCTCCGCTTCCTGTGCTTTATCCTTCCTAGCAGAAGTTGGACTGCCCCTGTTCATTTTCACGCGTGACTACACTCAAGGAGTAACTAGTGCTAAAAGAGGACTTTGAGTGATCAAAGCACTTCACCAACACTAACCAAAGCGGGTGCCACCTGGTCAGCCTATCTGTTTTACAGATGAGAAAGCTCAGAGAGGCAGCCACACAAAAAGGCATAGCCGAAAACACAGAACTCTGCTGTCGTCAGTCAGGTCACATCACTCTCCTCTCTTCATACCTGCAACTGCATTTCCAGCCTATGGCTAAAATTGTCAACTTGAGAAAAAGACAAATTAGAGAGCCAGCCTGTTAAATCAAACTGCACTAACTTTCGGGGCTATAATTTCCATCTTCATTTGGAATGTACTGCTGAGAGTGATGCAGTCTACTGTAACTTTATGGCACTGCTAAGCTTTTTCTTTAATTCTGTAAAGATCCAATTTTTCCTCCAGTAAAACACTCCATAGATTAATATGATCTATAGTGGTCCACATAAAAAAAAAATCTAACAAGAAGGAAGAGCATAGAAGGTAGGAAAGTGAAACCTTGTTAGGGATAACACAGTCCAAAGCTGCAAAAATAGTAACTTGTAGCAGAAACTTCATAAGCAAGGGAGGCCTAACAAACTGCACTGGGATTTTGTTGCTGTGATGTTCCTGTACAGCTTCCCAGAGGGGGGAAAAGCAGCTCAATGCTCTGGTAACTGCTTACTCATCACAAGCAGTGACCCAGATTTTAATTTTTCCAACTCGCTCTTATTTGAGGTTGTGAGAAAAGGCACCTTTTGCCAGTTCTGCCTGCAAACCACAATACACACTGACAGTTTGGTCTGGAAGCTCAATAGCACCTCAGAAACCTCCCAGTAAACTTCATTAAACTCTGAAGCACTTCTAAAGGTATGCTGTTGTGACCAGGAAAAGAACTAAAGCAGTATATGCATCAATTCACATGGGTGAGAAAGCAATGCCAAGGACAAGGACAGGCTACTGACTGTTCTTCAAAAGTCCCTGTGCTCCTCAGCAGCTGCATAATGGACAAGTCTGAACCTGGGACTGTGGCATCCCCCACAACATCCCTAAGGGATGTCTGACTTACACGATCCCTCCTCTGCAGATGTTTTAAAAGGTTAAAAAAAGGGGATGATCGTTCTTAACTTCAGGTTGTTCAAAAATTCAAGATTTCCTTCTCTAAAACCCACACTATGAATAGGGTTTGTTCGAATGAAGTTATTTTTTTAGCGAGTCCATGAAAATTATCCGGAAAAAAAAGAAGGGCTATCTATACTGGATATAGATATAGTCATATAAGTTATGCCTTCTGCATGACTTAATGTCTTCTGATACTTCTTGCTGAACATACTGGTGAATAATTAATAAAAATACAAAAGGGAATAGGAATGAACATGACAAGAGTATCACACACAGTCTTATTGCTGACTAAAGCTTATACAGGATTGATCATTAAGCGTGTTTTTCACAAAGCCTGTAGATAGTGGCTATCACTATCCCATGAGGAATTTCCCAGATGTATGATACAGGCAATAATCTATAAACAGCAGACTCAAAAGTTTGAAGTGCTGTGAAGCAAAAGATAAAACATCACCCTTAGGGCAACTAAATAAATGCACTTGGTCATACTTACAACATAATCAGATACCTTATTACAAAGAAATCTGCCATTATCACCTCTATCAATATAGAGAAGTCCTTCCAGCAACCATGGTACTGAAATACAAGTAAGAACCGGGGAGTAATTCAGATAAAAATTCCCTCATGTCTGATAAAAGAATAGTTTAAAAATCTTTCTGAAAGCCTACAGAAAAAAAAGAGTAATGTAAAGGATACTGCATATTATCTAAGCAGAGGTATGTCTGAATTTGAGAGTTCTGTAATTAAATGCTGTAATATTGTTGGAACAAAGAAATGTCATTTTGAAGGATGCCTGTGGGCTTGCCCAGTGCACCTGTATCAGTGAGTTTTCCAGCTGCACCTTTTCAGTCCAGCTGCACAGTGCTTAGTCCAGAGAACTGAGATGCATCATAGCTTCAGAGCCATAGGAGTGATGCGGAATGCAGATGATAAATAATATCACAATAACTGGGATCTAAACACGCAACAATGATGATTAACAAAGGGGATAAAAAGCTGGAAAATAATAAAAGAATTTGGAACCTGCTGTAAGAAAATCCTAGGAGAGAACAATAAGCTTTTACTCCTACCTCTGAACAGTTTTAAGCTGTGTGGTGAAAAAGGACTGCTGCTGTGAGCGAGACATCCAAAGCACTGCCCACAGCCCTCAGTGTCTGGAGGAAAGGTGCCCTCTGATACTTTCAGCATAAAATGGGACATAAGAGAAAGGGGAGATAAAAACATAATCCTCTCAAAATGAATGCAACTGAGCAAGCATGGGCAGTACTTGGAAACCCAGCTTCCCTCCACTATAGCTCAGGCTGGGTGACTTCTACATCTGGCTGTGACAAACAAACAATGCTGCCGCATCTTCCGATCACTGTGAAATGAACCCTTCTCCAGTAAGAGAATATTAAAAAAACCCAACACGTATATTCCATTTACGATGCCTGCAACTCTTTGAGGCATTCATGAAGCAAAATAACAGAGGAAGCATGCAGTGTAACCTTGATTTATGCAACTGTAAAGAGCTGGGTAGTAAAGAGCTCATGAATTATTAATCACATCTATCACTGGCGGCATTAATTGCCTGGTGACGGAAATCCTCGTGGACCCCACTTGCTGAGTAGTCCTCCCAGAGGCAATTGAGAATTCATGAATTCTTGTTATTTCTCATCTCCCTACAGAAAATCAGTGGTCTGAGGAAACAGACAAAGCTGGTAACTGAATCACCTACCCCTGATCCTCACTAGGATGACAATGTTTACTCATGATGCTTCACACTCAGAGGACCTAGTTCCCCTTCTTCAATGCCAAAACAAACACCAAAAGGAGCCACAGCATGTTTAGAAATGCATCACTTTCTCGCTATTGGCAACTATACAGAAGGAACTTATTTGAGGAGGCCATTCATCAGTCTTCAGATTTGAAGGAACTCCATAGCTACACCAAAACAGGGAAGCTTTGAGATTTGGGATGTTAGTGCTGCTCTGGAGGCACACAGCCCACTGTGTTCCCAGTACAAGTCAGGAAAGCAAAGGAAAGGCAAATACCTCTGGATGGAGATCTCATTTACTTAGTTCTTGTTACAAGACAGCTAGGAGCTGGGAGGAAAAGAGAACACGAGAAGTTTCTCTCTTACAGAAGTATGTCAGTGACCTTGATTCAATTAACGTATTAGGAAACATTCTCTTTCTCTAATCATTAAAATAGCAGGAAAGTATTTTAATTCTTTGCAAAAAGTTCTGAGTCTGTCACTACAAACCACATGCTTTCTTTTTAATGCTAGTGCAGTACATCCTAGTCAGTACTACCTATTCTACCACTTAACCTATGTAATGTAATGCTTTAGATGGACAACAAAAATCTGTCTTCTCTGTCTCTGAAATATATTCACTCAAGGAAATCTTGAAATGTTTTTGAGAGGGCTTTATAATTAGATTTTTCTTTTCTATTGCAATATAATAATAATGCCTTCCATAACAAGATTACCTTTGGTCTATGAATACACAAAAAATGCTCTTATCACAACATGCTGTGTGATGCAAAACTCAGCATAAGCCTGAAGGCCTAAAACTCAAATGAAACATTTTCAGCAATTGAAAATATTCTCTAAAATGCTCACATTTTAACAAATGTAAATTATTTAGCAGTCAAATCTTAGGCATAAATTATTTAAGGAAGTCATACTTACAACCTACAGAAGCACCAAGGTCTTAAAATGCTAGCAGATAAATAATGAATGTCTAACAAGAGGTCCTTGGAACTGACAAAACCCCCAGTCAGAACCATGTCACAGCTAGGTTAGTTTATAAGTCAGATAATGCCATTTCAGAAGAACTCAAAATAGGCAACAGAGCTTTCTAATCTGTCCAAAAGCAAAACCTCAGAATTACAATTTCAAAGAGTCTTTTTCATTTAAGTAACAAGTCAAGATGGAAATATTTGGAGATGAGAAACTGCAGCTGAAATCCAAATGGAGGTCAGAATTCAATAAGGAGCTCAAAAGAGATGAAGCAAAACAGAGAAGGGCTTTTTTGAAAAGCAGGCAAGTGTGGAGAGTGGAAGAAAAAGAGAAATGACAATGAAGTGCTCTGAATATCACAGTACTGCTTCTTGTTGGTACTTGATGCAGCTTTCCCAGGAGCTGCTGAGAAGTGACTGCATGTGCTGACTCCTACTGTAAAACTGTACAAGGTACAGCAGAGAGAGCTAAATCTTCACTATGAAAAGCCTTTGGCAACCACCAAAAAAGGTTAGCACAAACTCAAAGGAGGAGAATGACTAGAAAATAGAAATCTAAAGGGACAAGACTGGTTTTTTAAATATAAGTAAGTTACATGAATGGCTCCTGACTGACCCTGTCTGAATAGCTTATTTTTCTGATCAGGAACCAGTGTTTAATCCATAAAATCACGGATATCTGGCTGTGACAAGCTATCAGGACAACAAGAACTTGTTTGCTTTTCAGCAGCTACTTTACCTTTTAAGTACAAGTTATTTATAGCAGTTTGCAGAGACAAAAGTCATGATTTTGTCATAATCAATGAAAATCACAGCAGTGTGACCTCCACACTCCCACAGAAACAGACCTCTATGTTCCTGCTGTACTGAGAACTGAAGCACCCACAAAAGGTGAGGTTGCCTGTGGTGGCATCACCTCCATAACTGTGCCTCCAGTAGTACAAATGAGAAAACAACAGGCTATAACCAAGCTTACAGTCTACAGCTCTTGTTTAATCCAGGATTGGCAAACTTCAAACCAGGTATTTTTAAGGTGTAATTCCTGTCAGAGATCTTTTACCGTGTTATATTCCTCATCAGTAGTTGCTATATTAAATAAAGCCCATGCTGAAATTCAAGGCACCTCGAAAAGGACTTTTTAGTCTGTTTAGCTATCTAGCTCCATGTTACACTAAGTTTTCATATGCTACCTTTCTAATCTAATACTAGGCTGCTTTAAAAGTCATCCTCCTTTCTGGTAGACAGCTTATTCTGTATACAGACAGAAAAGTATTATGTTTTTTCTTCTTCCATGATTCACCACATAATGCCGTTGAAAAAATAGCACTCATCTGAAAACTAAGCTATCTTATTATCTGTATTATACTAGCTACTAGATATGTCAAAATACAGATTTTCCTCCACTTGGGCTTTATGTGCTATGCAGTAGGAAGTTTGTGGTTTGTTTCAAACAAAATCTCAGTGCTGTTCAGTGAGCAAGAGCTTTGTTTACTACAGCTTTCTGTGTGGAACACTTTCCTCATCCTTGATTCCTACAGATCCTTTACATTTTCCCAAATTCTTCTGATAAGAAGTCTGTGATGGAGTCACTGTAATTGATTACTACCATCCAAAGAAGACTTATACATGGAGAGAAGATCTATGACACTGCCAACTCTTGCATTATTTCCTTGACATGCCTGAGGTAAATGACTACTGCATTAAACCCTCAATGTAAACAGAATTACCTAGCTCTTAAAGCAAGAAAAAAAGAGCAAGAAAATGCCTCTAGACTGTATCGTAAAAGCTGAGGATAGCAGAAGCCAAACAAACCCATGTTTTTTTGTAGAACTACATGATTTCTATCTTACAGTCTGATTTTGGTAGTTAGCAGTTGCAATTACAAATCTACTGTAGAAAGAGGACTGCAGTGTTGTGATGCCTTAAGTATCCAGTTGGGGGTTTTTACGGTGATTAATGAAGATATCTTCAGTTAAATTTGAAATTAGAAGTAAATTACACTCGGTATTGAAAGACTAAAAAAATGGCAAAAAGCAACACTAACCAAATAGAAAGAAAAGAGAACCCAACTTTTACTGACCTTGAAAATGGGAGAAAATGCAAATTTATAACTAATTTTATCCCTACTAATACTACCAAATTGAATTCCATATAACTGTACAGTGTAATTATTTCACAGATATTTTACTTCAAATGAAGCATCTGGTGGTGTAACCCACCTGTTTTCCTCCTCCAGGTCTGCAAGGATTCTCTCCAGTTCTCCTCTTTCCTCACTCTCTAGAGAAATCAGGATCTGGGCAGGGCTTCGAGGCTGGCTCAGTGGGGACTCCTGGTTCAGACTTTGGCAGTAGTGCTGGATTAACAAGTGTTCATCATCGCTGGAAAAGAGAGAAAGGATAAAACATGCTGTTCCCTTCCTTCTTTTTAACTTCACAGTGAATATGAGGAGATGATTCACTCCCAGTCTTTCATTTCTTATAAAGAGATTTGCTGAACTCTTTGTAACCAACAGCAGAGCAATGTACCTTAAAGCAAAATCTGCTGACCTGTTTCACTTAGTCTCTGGCAATTTTCCTTCTCTGCGGAGTCCACCTCTCTCCTCCTCTGCTTCTCAGATATTTAAACCCAAGTTTGCAACAGCTGACAACCTCAGCTTTCCTCTTCTGCCTAACTTCAATTATGAACTTGCTTGAAAAAAAAAGCTAACCTCTGCTGCTTGATCTGTGTCGTGGAAGGGTCATTCGAGCAAAGGCAATGCATTTATTTTTGTGCCTACAAACTCTCCTTATGTAATAAATGTGTGCTGTATTTATCTTTTTTCTCTATAAAATTGTAAATGAGGTAAACAAAAAAACGTATTGAACTAATCTAAAAAATTTCTTTTTAAAATTAAAAGTGATGTATACTGTCAGAATACAAATATATTTGGGTTAACATGTATGATCTCTTTCTTTATTTCTACTGCCCCTGAAGCTGTCTGGCATTTGAAACAGAAACATCTCTGGAAGAGAAAAGTAAATCCAATTCTGAAGACCCTGATCACTTCCCAGAATTACATGGATTGTTTTAGGTGTGGTGTAGGTGCTAAGGAGATGCATCCAGGCCCTAAGCTATGCACTAGCACCAGCATTAACTGTGAGAAACCATGAAAGGTTTCCCTTAACACTACAAGACAGGGACATTAAAAATGACACTGCTGTTAGAAATTTTGTCTAACAAAATAATTCAGTCTAGTTTATTTCTGTTATGTTTCTAGACCAGAATTTAACAGGCATTTTGAACAGCTGTTATTGTTAAAAAATTATAATTTTCCTTGTTTCCATTTGTTCCTGAAAATGTTAATGATGCCATTTTATAACTGCAGGAGTGCCAAAGCAATATAGAGCACATTAACATGAGTTCATAAAAGAGAAGTATTAATTTTTCACAGAAGGAAATGCTTGCCAGTTCCTAAATTTATACTTTTCATGAGACGCTTCAACTGTGATTTCCTTCAAACCACTGCTTTGGATTTATAAATATTCTTAGGGATCTTAAGTGAATTAACAGTGAACAAGTGGCATAACTATTGCAATATAATGTCACTTTACAAGCATACTCTTTTTCTGTGATTTTCAGCCTGCACATATTTTTCATACATAATTGCATTGACACTACATAAGGAAATGTTTTGTGATTTATATATATATGTGCTATGTTTTTATTTCCCACCTTCCTTGTCTCCATCTATCACTCTACCTGCACTTATTAGTCCAATAATACAAACCCTGGCAACAAATAATACTTAAGCATAACCTGACATACAAAACTGAAAGAATTACAGTTGTAAATTCATGGTAAGCTTTAATTTTGCTGCAATTTGTATCTATCTGGATAATATTTCTTCCAAAATTCAGAATGTACAGATATGTTCTCATTTTGATTGTATAAACTGAGTAACAAACTGAATAGTCATCGGTTAACTTGTTAACTGGATCATACTAATACAACTTCTAATTAATCAAAGAATGAACTGAACAGTAAGACCAAAGTGTAATACAAGAGGTACTGTGTACACAAGATTTGTGTGACAAGGACATGGAAATATTTCAGTGGACAACACAAAATTCCATCTACTATAGATAGCATTACTACTGCTCATAACAATACAAAATTAACATACAGCTTGAAAACAATTTTCATTAACTGCGTGAAACTATACTGACATTACATATATACCAGTTTTGAGGTGTCATTTTAACTTTCCCCTTTTTGACCAATATATTAGAACAATGTATTTGGTTGTACACGGGATTTTCTTTCAAAACTGGCAGACAACAATCCTACCAAGTCAAGAGAGAAATAACAAAGAAACAGCTTTATCACTATCCAAGAACATCTCATGGGCTCAGAATCAACCTCTTTAAATCCTGATCTGGAATCTCAGATTAAGTGAATGAAAACTTTCCAGAGTACTGTGCTTTAAAGGAATGCTACAAATTCAGATTCTGTCTGAATTTTCAAACATGCCAATGACTTAGGTGCTTCTATCCTGTCTTCAGACACATTACTCACAATTAGTTTCCTAGTTCTATGTCCTTTCATTCTGAGAATAAACAAGATCAAGAATATCATCAGTGGAGGAATATTTTACTATGTCAGAAAACCACAAAAAGGTCTCGGTGTGACATCAGATTTAACTACTTTTCAAAATTTAAAATTTTTACTTATGATCTTTCATTTGAAATAGTACAATGAATGCTTGTCAGAGATCTGTCCAACTTACAGTTTACTACTTCTAATATTTCATGGCGAGGATGAGTCCCTCCTGGCTTACACTTGCAGTGCATTTCAGGTATTTGTAGACCAAAGATTTCTGTTTAGCCTCAGTAATGTTTGGATTGACACTTTGTCCACATCAACATTTTCTAGCTTACAGCAATTTAACCATGACTAACCTTGCAGTACAGATAAAAGGGTTTTCTTTTTATCTTTGTCCTTAAAAAACATCAGATGATGAGTACTTTTTCCTAGTAATAAGGAAACTATTTGCTGAATAAATCAGCAATTTTTTGAAAGAAATTAGTCATTTTAATTTTGAAGGTATCAATAATTTGTTGTATAAATTTGGCATTAAGCTATAAGCCATAAATCTAGGCACTATGATACAAACTGAAAGGACACAAGGAGTTCATTGTTAAGTTGAACCACATGTGGTACCTGGCCATGCCAATTCAGCACTACAAAATTTCATTACAAGTTTATAACCTTCTCAAGAAAATACATGTCAAAACCAGTAAAACAGCCTACTTACATGCTCTCGTTAGGTGAAATACTGTCATTTAGATAAGAACCATTGGTGTTCTCCATTTCTGCTAGCCTGTGGAAAAATAAACAAGACTCATTAAAACCAATTAGGTTTTCCAGAAACTTCATCTGCTCTAACATTCTGGAAAGAATTAAAGAGCGTGATGTTTTCGATGAATTTGAAACTCAAATTAATTTACACTCACTGTTGATTACCAAAAAGTTTTGCAATAAGCTATCGCAAAGGATTGTTTGTTTGTTGCAATGACCTGGCTAAACTCGCATCTAAGTTTATATTCCACTCCTCTTGATTAATTAATTCCACAATCAAAGAAAAGCCTTAAGATGCCAGGGGATTACACAAATTGCTTTCTACCTGGCAATATCATCATCAGAACTAACGATCAGTCATTTCTCAGTGGTTTTCACACTCAGCCCCTCCTAAACGTCCTGCATAATTCAGAAACACCTCTCCTGATTAAGTGATATTGGGGGAGAGAAAGAGGAGGCTGGACTAACCATTATTCATTACCTCAATCCTTGCAGAATTTACTTGCTTGGTGGAAAAACATTTTCATTTTTGCACAATTGACCCACTTCTTGATTCTTAAGAGCACTATGAAAGCAGAGAAGTGAACTAAAGCAGCGATATAACACTACTTTAATCCTCCAAATCAAGGAAAAATCCTGTTTGTAGTATTTCATGAGATGAACTACTTAACATTATAATGACACTTGAGATTCATATAAGACTTTGGAGGGTTTTGCTATTCTCATTTGTTCAATTACACCTTATTAAAAACAAAACCCTATGCAGAATCATAGAATGGTTTGGGTTGGAAGGGACTTTTAGAGGTCATCTAGTCCAACCCCCCTGCAATGAGCAGGGACATCTTCAACTAGACCAGGGGGCTCAGAGCTCCATCCAATCTCACCCTGAATGTTTCCAGGGATGGGGTATCCACCACCTCTCTGGAGAACCTGCTCCAGTACCTCACTACCCTCATTGTAAAAGTTTCTTCCTTATATCTAGTCTGAATCTACCCTCTTTTAGTTTAAAACATTACCCCTTGTCCTATCAGTACAGTTCCTATTAAAAAGTCAGTAACTGAGTGCCCAGCTTAATGATGACCCCAAAGAACCTAAAGGCCACTTCTGACCACACAAGTGCTCTGTCATGCAGGTTAGGACAGGCTGGTTAGTAGCAACCAAAGACAACGCTCTGCATCCCAGAGCCTGGAAAGCAAAACCCCAAATTCTGTGTTTCTTTAAGAAGTGCTCAGGTAGCTGCTAGCCCTTGGGTTTTTTTTTTCCTTTTAATTATTTTTATAGAAAGATCTGCCTAACATCCAGCTGGTCTCATACCTGCTAGCATAATGTTCAATGCGTGAATGAGTATCATCGTGTGAGAGCTGAGGGGACGAGGCAGGCCTATAAGGCAGAAAACACTGATTAATCACAAACAATACCCCTTTAAAAGTAAAAAGACACTTAGCTATGCCTATACCCTCACATCTCTATGCCTTATGCTATGTTTGATAAACAGCAAGTTTTAACTCCAGGCGCTGTGTGTGCCTCCTCAAGCCATCGGTGCAATGTTCTGTGGTACCACACCAGGGATTTTGACCATTTTGCAATCCATCTGCTGTCACGACTCTTCTTCACACCAACTCCCGAAGAGGCCTTTTCCAAAGGATTTATAGAAGAGCTTTCACCCTGCTTTACCCTTCGCACCTGCCTCCTTCGTTGGCTATTCTGCTTCACATGCAGCCCTGCACCAGCTGCCAAAGTCCTGCTGGGAACCTCTCCTCTACCTCCCGCCCTGCTCCAGTGCCTGCTTCCAGCACATCGCACTTAAAAGAGCCTTTAAGGATTACTCCACGAGCAGCTAGAAGTTAATACAAGAAACATACAATGTCTGAAATGAGCCTTTAATAACACACTGCAGGCACTGACGATTTTGCCTGGTGTCTTTCCAGTTGCCATCTGAACTGTAGATCAGTGCGTTATACAGGGGGACATCGTCAATTATTTTGGGTTTTCTGCCTGACAAATCAGATGGTATGAGGCCCTCTTCACTTTTTTTGCACACGAAAACAATTCATGGGACTTTTCTCATCAGAGCATTGTTTCTTACAGCCTCAACTCTGGAAAACGTCAACATTAAATTATGTTGCCTATGTAGTTCAGAGAGCACCCTTTGCTGCCATGTGGGATTTTGGCCATTTACACTTATCAGGATGTGCTGAAATAACAAAAAATGACGCAGCTTCACAAACTGTATGGCAATTTTCACATTTTAGCTAAATTTCAACTGCTCTTTATTCCATCTCTGCTGACTCTCCTTTTGGAACTCCGGACTGAGGAAGGAGTTTCGCCCCACTTTAAACTGTTGGAAACTGCAATTCAGGCTGGGGCTGCCCAACAGTGGCAACTGCATTGCATAACTGGGTGAGTTTTGTAGTTACTGGTTATAAACCAAAACTATAATAATCTTCTAATTTGTAACGCTCCCATGTTAGGAGTTTGACAATCCTGCCATAAATCTAGACTGGTCAGCACCAAGTTTCTAATCAGCCTGCAAAGAGCTCTAGTTCAGGGTCCTGAATTCACAGAGCCATATGCTGGATACACAAAATTCATCATCATTAATGTCTCTTCTCACAGGACAGCAAAGCTTTTCCTCTTCAAGACATTACAGGCCAAGTATCACAAATCTCATTTTGTCTGAAATGTGCCTTGGCCTCCAACTGTGCTTTTACCCACCACATGTTCAAACACTACTGCAGCACACCAGAGGATAAATACTCAGTTCAGAGTTCCTCGGTGCAGCAAAGATTTCTTTGGATGGCCAATGGCTTCTCTGCAACTGGATATCCTATTTTGTGTAAGAACATGTACACTGAAGGGAAGGGAGGGGGAAAGGATGCAATTTCTTTAGAGCAGTGGATTATGGAGCAAGATAACAATGATTTTCTCATAAATTGATGGTATTTTAATTTTTTTGTTTGTCATACAGCAGATATTAAGCTGGTCTAAATTGGTACCATCAGTGAAAGATCTTATTTTCAACATATACACAAATGTTGCTGCTAACACTGAGCATAGACTAGGAAATCTGTCTTAAAAGTAGTTATAGTTTTGAGCTGGATCATTCTCTTAGTCCCTCTCACACTGGCATTGCATATGTATTTGTACCAGTATGAAGGAATGGACAGCACTTGGTTGGGACCTACTGGACAATGAAGACAGGCCTCACTGCATGAACACATCCTTGCTGCCTTGAAACTATGCTCCAACTTCAGAAGTGACCAAGTTATGTTATATATATATATAAATTTTTTTTTTAAGACAACCCAGTGTTGTGTAAGTTGTTGAAACTGATTCTCTCTGCTGGCTGCAGGCAGGAAGTGAGGCTACATTTCCAGGTTTATCTCCACTTCAGAACATACTGCAACGGAGACCTACCTCAAACAGCTTTTAAAAAGTTTGCTCAAGAAAGCAAACTTACTGGAGAAGCACTGCTTTGTGTTGAATTCAGCTGCTCAGAGGTAAACTTTGGCCAGTATCTGAGCAAGCTTGAGAACAACTGTGTTGCACTGTACATACTCTAAGTGACCATCTGCACTAGAGCTCAGAGTCCTTCCTCTCTGAGCACACATACCCAGCACACCTAATCAGCTCCAACAGGCAGCAAGAAGGCTGAGTGACACAGCCAATATTTAGCCAAGATAACCATCCCTTTTACAAGGGCTCCACAGCTGCATTGCTCAAGCTCGCCTCTGCAGGAACAGCCTGGGAATTCTAGTCAAGTGGTGACCAAGTGGCAAATACCACCTCCTGCAATCCCCTGCACCCTCGGAGATCTGGCTGGCAGGACAAGGCACTTTTCTTTGCTGTTCAGCATTTTAGTTAATGCTTCTTGAAAGTGCAGAATCAGGTAAAATGTATTTGTATCACTGACAATCACCCTTTGAGTAAAAAGACACAAATTCTCACAACTTGTGAGCTGTCCCTTTAATACCGGGAAAGCAGAGTATCTGTGCAAAATACTGCATAATAAGCAGTCAGAACCACTAAATTCCAACAAAACCCCCAAACTATCTATAAACAGTTCCATGCTGATGTCAGGATAGCACTAGCATTGCTGAGTGCTGCCAGGTGATGCTGTTCCGAAGTGCTTCAAAGATAACCAGAAAGCTGGCATGAGAGCACCAGAAAAAGGCACAAGTGTAGAAATCAGAGGAAAGTTTTATGACAACTGGTTTGACTGCTGAAGCTGGAGTCAGCCCTGTAACCAAGAAACAGCTTTAAACCTGGGTAGCTTAGTAACTTGAGTTGTAAGCCAAGAGCTATGGCACAAAGGAAAGGAACAAAGTTAGCAGAACAAAATAAAGAGCAATTCTTTCTAGCCAATATTCGTTTCTTATTTTTCTGCTTTCTTGTCACACCAGACAAAAGGACTGTGCTCTGGAAGATACCTAATTTGATCTGACAAAAGGTGCAACCCCTCTGTACAAATTCTGCTTCTCAGTATTTCTCTCAAGTTTTCTTAAGTATCACAGAGGAGTTAAACTCCCTGTAGTACACACCACCAAACCTGTGATGTGAAGCCATCGATGTAGGCATACCATGAGGTTATTACTGTAAGTAACTAGAATTAAGCATGTTATGACAGTTAAGTTTCGTGTTATGTCAGACATAGCAGTGTTATTTCCATATGATCCAAGCTTTCTCTAAATGTTACTTTTAACTTTGCAATCGTTTTAAAGGTTAAGAAATATAGATCCCCAGCTGCATTTAAAGCTAAAGTGCATACTGAAGCTCAAAGCCAATCTATTTCAGTCCGGCTCCAGCCTTTTGGTCTTTTCTGTGGGTGAATCCTCAGCTATATAAGGTTTGCTGTACTGGATGTATTTCTTGCTTAAATTTCCTAGAGGTAGAGCACTTCTTGACCTCCCAATGGTTTGTGCTCCAAATGAAAATTATAAATCAGTATTCCAATGTATACATTTCACTCTTGTTTATTCTACAAAAAATTCAATGGAGGTGCAAGCCATATACATTTCACCATATAGAAATATATAAAATTCTATTTATTAGTTTCTCATTAGTTATCAATATGTAAATTAAAATTAATGCTTATTTAACATTATTCTAGAATCATCCATGTAACACATGAAGTAGCAAATGCCACAATGGCAAGTATATATATCTTTAGTTTATGCTAAGGCTATTACTACCACAGTAAGACAATGCACGTGCAGGAGTGGTGCAAGAATGAAAACCTGTTTCAGAGCTGAAAAACCCTGCTTTCTTAACTTCTGAAAAAATACAGTGAACATTTCCCCATTTCAACCTGCCTTCACAAATCTGATTGTATCTAAAAGACTAATAAAATACCCAGTGAGCTTTGGATTAACTGGGGCACTTGAGTGTGCGAGTGTGCGCAGTTGCACTTAAAACCAAACTATACCTTTATCTACAAAACGATGTCATTCCTGAAACTGAATTAAATCCATCAAGTTCAAACTCTGTCTTTCAAAAAGCATTCAGTATACATTCAGAGGGATCAACACTTGTTCAGAAACACAGGCTTTTAAATGACAAATGTTCATAAGCATTAGTAGGTCTGCACAAAATCCCTGTTAATTCGACGAAAATACACACTCCAGAAAGAGTACACAGTACACAATCCGTGATTGCTGGAAATTCCAGGATTTATCCCATTCTACTCTTTTGGGATCAAAACATTCCTTCAGAGTGCATCAAAGGAAACAGTCATAAAGAAAGAAGGAAAAATGGTCATATGTAAAACTAAACAAAGAAACAAAAAAAAAAAAAAGTGAGGGAGCGCAGCAGCAGTAGCAGCAGCAGCACACTTCAGCAAAAGTACTCACGCAGAATCTACTGGCCAGAAGTTGATCAGAGTAACAGGACTGCAAGACAAAAAATGAGGAGGTGAAGAGAGAGGCAGAAGAAACTCAGCAGCAAAATAATTACAGAAAGGTTTAAAAAAAAAATAAATCACAACAACTAAAAAGCAGAAATCCAACAGACCAACATGAATGGCTGTGAAGAGCAACCAACCAAAAAGTGAGGGAAAAAAATTGAAATTTAAAATTTAAAAAGAGAAAGAAAAAGAGAGCGAGAACAAGCTGTGTGCAATTGCCATTAAACAACTGAATAAACCGGTAAAAAAACCAAAGGGAACGGGGTTAACTCATTGATTTCTCCACGTGCATCATTATTGCTTTTTTTCCCCACAAAAGTCTTCAAAGCCATTTAATAAGACTAAATTTATAGGCTGAAAAAAGAAGAAATCATCTGGGAAGCTCACAGACACAGTAGCCTAATTAAAAAAATAAAACCAAGGAAAGATACCCATTTGGAAGAAAATAAAAATTTAATGAAGATATCATTAGTCTCCAAATTGCGTATCAAACTTAGACGTTCATAAGACTGTCAGTAAGATCATGAGTATTTTTCTTTTACTAACTGAAGCTGAAGTTGTTTCATAAGGACAGGTGAAAGCAGATAAAGGCAATGGCAACTGGAAGCCCAGCTTGTGTTTTCCTGCCAGCCAAGGTAAACAGAAATGAAAGACATAAAGAGGCTTTATGCATTTAGGAAGTGAAAGGAGTTGGCACCAGCTGGGGAGCTCAAATAGTGCACCAAATGAATTGCTATTTAGATACTTCAGAGCTACTCACGTTTCCATGTTGTCTCCCTCCAAGACAGTTTGCACAGGCAGGTAGCCCATTCGTGGGTGCTTTGCAAAATATCTTTTTGTTCGAAATTTGTTTTTTAGTACCTTGGCAAAGTCACGGACGTCTTCTCCTGAAGTTGTCTGAAAGCCACAAATCACAATGAAATCATCTTTCATGAGGTTATCACTGTTTTTCAGTTGCCTCTTCCTTTGCTGTGTCACTTGGAAGAGCTGTGGTCACACCAAGCAGAGCTGCCAATGGCTCGAGCCCCAGAACTGTGAATTTTGTCTATCACTGTCACCTTACACAGCCACACTGCTAGCAGGAAGAAAGGAGAAAAAGGGAAGAAGCTCCAAAACCCCCTGACTGGCTCACGCCTCACCTCCGGTGATCTCAAGATAATCATTAGACAAGAATTTGTCATTTCCTCACCTGGCTCCAGGGACTCTCTGCCTGCTTTTCGTTCAGCACTAAAATGGCTGTAGGGGAGGACACACAGCCAGTCCGTGTGTCCAGTCTGGTGCTTCACTGACTGGATCCCGACTCTTAACACATGTCATGGACTTGTCAGTCCACAAAAGTCTCCTGGTGCGTTTTCTTTCTAGTCTCCCTTCTCAGCCTCCTCTGCCATTAGTATTTTGATCAAAGAGAAACAAAAAGCAGGTGAGAGCTGCTGAAAGCTCTTAGATCAGTTGTTTCTTCCTGCACCTGTTCCATCTGAAGCTATCAGGCATTAAAGATCAATACCCCAAGGAGACCACATTTTGCATGAAGTATTCTACTCCCTTGCCTGCAGCAGCTTTCCTTGCTGCTGTAGAGACCAGCAGAGGAGCGCAAAGTGGAATTAGCTTCCTAAAGACCAGAACGAGCCAGAAAGAGTTCAAAGGATGTCTGCTGGGAAGATGTAAGACTTATTGAGAGCCTGATGAAGAGTCGGGCAATTTTCTGATGAATTTTAATGTAAGACTTCAATTACCTTAGCAGGCTGCACTCCCTTCTCTCCACCTTGCAGAAACTAGACCCTGAAATACTGCTCTTTTACAGTAAATTAAGTTCTTCCTGACCCACATAACAACATTGCTTCTCTAGTGTATCTACTTTAAAGGAAAGAAATGAGGGAAAAGTTAATCTTTCTGACATTTTTAATGAGTTCTATGCCTTCTACTTAGAGTGGAAGGAGGTGCTGAGACCTATCAGTCAAGCCAACCCTGACAGAGCTGCTCAAACACAGACATATAGATTTTTAAGAACTTCCCAGGTAGAAAAATTAAGGATGCCCTGAAAAATAATCTGAAGAAAGACTGAAAAGCATTAACAGAAAAGACAAATATTATCCCTGTACTTATGACACCTACGAGCTTCATGTAAAGCTGGAAAGTCTGTCTGGCAGAAAAATTCAGTGGAAGCAATAACTGGTAGAGAAGTGACACAACGGAATCTACAAGCCAATACATCTGTATTTTCAAGAAACCGAGACAATGTTTGATAATATTAAGTGTCACTTCCTTAATACATCAGAATTAAAGACATTTGGGGAAGGGAGGAATTAAGTGTGGCCAGACCACTTAGAGGACTCTGGAAAGGGGATTCACTGAGGTGATGTTCTGCCCCCCCCTGCCCCAGCAGGAGGGAATTCCCTCTGCTGAATTCCATCTGCAGTGCTGCTCCTAACCAGGTTGTCATCAGGAGAGCACACAGAGCACATCAGCTGGAAACGAAGAAAAACTTTTAATATTTAGTCTTGGTATAAATGGATTAAGCACAGCTTTCTGTCCAGTTTGTTCACCTGTGGCATTTATAACCATTTATTCCTGCCTTGCCTATTTTCAATGCTGTGAACACTTTTTATTGCATTTGACTGTAATTTTGATTAAGTGTTTTCAGGTATGACTAACAATAAAATATTCCTTGCTTCAACCTTCCTGGGACTGTTATTCCCCCCTCACACCCCCGAACCTTATGCATGACAACCACACAGTAAAACACAGTGTTTGCACAGAAACATCCTGACCTATCTGGTATCACAAGAATCCCAAGAAGAAAATATGTCTTCTAGTGACAACTACAAGCATCAGGCACCAATCATACGATCCAACTGTCATTTAAAAAATGTTCGAGGAGCACAAGAAAGGCAAAGAAAATGTGATGATTATTATGTGTACAAGATGATAAACTGAGGCTATTTGCAGCCAAACTTTCTGATTGACTGCACGGATGTTTTATTACATATGATTTTCAGAGTAAAATCACCCAAACAAAAATTCTCAGCAGAACTGGTTTATGAAAAAGAAACAGTGGGGTTTCAACATCCCAGCTGTCTTAAATCAAAGCAACATATAGGCAGTTGGGTTGAGCATGTTCCAAAACTAGTCTGAAACCAAGACTATTTCATAAGAAATAGTTCTTTTTATTCACATGGGAATAACTTTACTACCATCTGACTTTTCCCAGTTTGGTTTAAGAAATGCCTTGACAAACCCAACCCCAGATCTCAGCCCTGACTTTAAACATTAGCTGTAGACAGGTATATCAGCTTGACATGCTTCCTTCTAACAAGGTGTTTTTTATGCTTGTGCGTCACTGTTCATTAAACACAAACAGAAAAATGATCCTACATTTACATCTCAGTCTATAAGTTGTCTTCTGTGCTTTATTTGAAACTTCTTTAAAAGTCACATCTCTTTGAACAATAAATTGAGCTGTGTTTCTTTCAGGAATAATTGTTGCAATTTTTCTGTCTAAATGAAAATTTAGGCAACTGCCTTGCCCTTATTCTGCCTCAACCTTTTGTGGGAGAGGAAGTTATCACCTTCCTCAGATATTTTGCATGAGTTCTCAAATCAAAGCGGAATTAAAGACTGCAGTGCTTGAAAATTTCTGAAAGTAAGAGGGAGGGAGAGTAAAAATATCAAAACACTTGATTGTGCTCATCTAACTATTGCAAAGATAGTATCAAGAAAGGCATCACATATCTTATGTCTGCCAAACTGCATTTTAAGGTGAGAGATTAGTCCAGAGGAAGATGAAAAAATGCTCTGGCATGTAGATGCAAACCCTTTTTCATTTATTTAGGAAACAATTACATTCTAGACATGATAGCTTCAGTAGATGTTTTGTTCAATCCCCCAGTATTTGGGTTAATATTTTTTAATAGCAGCAACATAAAAAAGAATGGGGCTTGCTGTGCGTCACATTCACTTCCCTCCCCCACTCCCAAGTTAATCCTTCTCTAACTCAACTGGCTGCTGGTGCAGCCAGGCACAGCACATTAGCACGGGCTGCTGGAGTTCAGGATTCACAAAAAAATGTACTGGCTGTGAATGGTTCTTTATTCTGATCCAGCAAACTGGATGCCATGGCAGGTTTTCTGTTCACCACCGTTTTCTCCTATTAGTAATCTGCACTTTTAGGAAGAACATAAACCTGCCGGACACTGTGTTGCAATGAGTTGCTGCAGGCTGGGGGCGTGTCTCACAATTCTCTTTTTCATTTCTCTTTCCTCAAAACACATCAACAGGTTAAGAAAACAGTTGGAAGATCCTGTTTTGTGCACTCTGTGCACCATTCACTAATCTCCCATGTTTCTTATTAGCAAAAATAAGAGTGGCAAGGTGCAGAGCAAACCCGCAGTCAGTTCAGTAAGGAGGTGGAAGGAACGCTCCAAGGCGGTCAGTCGCTCGTTCTGCCTACAACTGAGATCATGAGATTCTGCTCTAGGAATTCCTGCAATGGAGAAGTCTGTTCAGACCTGCCCGGGCAGCGCCAGCAATTCCCCTTGACTTGTGCAGCAGTTCAGGTAAATCACCCTTTCCAGTAACCTAAATCCCTGGGGCACGACACTGAAAACCACAGCCAAGGAATACTGACAAAGCACCAGCAACTGTGCTTTAGTGACCTTGCAGAGATTCAGATGAAATACTGCCACTGAAATGCTACAGAAGTTGTTGATAGATAATGTAAATAACTATCCATAAATTAAAACTAACGAAAATACTGGCTTGCTTTATATTATAGGGGAATAATTTTTTTTCTCTCTTTTCTGTCTCTAAGAAAAGCTGAGAGTCTTTACTTCATTTTGGTCATTCCTTTTTGCCTGGATGAAGATGTAAAGACCATTCATATAATTTTATAAGGCTAGCCCATGTATAATTTTGATGTTCTACTTTCACCATTTATATTTGACCAGCAGATGAAAGCACATGACTAGGAATTGTCCCATCTCACCAGGAAATGCCAACCAGAGAGTGCACTGCTTCAAGACCACCATGAACAATGGCAAAGGCAGCTGAAAGCTCAGTC
The DNA here is from genome assembly GCF_003984885.1 of Neopelma chrysocephalum. Taxonomy (NCBI): domain Eukaryota; kingdom Metazoa; phylum Chordata; class Aves; order Passeriformes; family Pipridae; genus Neopelma; species Neopelma chrysocephalum. The sequence continues at coordinate 7,900,391 of NW_020897737.1, forward strand.
GTGCTACATGGCGGAACAATAACTGGAGAGCGCCTCTAATTTATGCCCCTCCACACCGGGCATGAGTGGCCAAAAAGAAAAAGGAGCACACTGAGAGGGGAATACAGAATTTCCTTTGCCAGCTGTCCAGTATGAAAGAAATGTTTACGCAAAAATGATCCTTTTGGGAGTTGTGCAAGAAGGCTGAAGACCCTCACCACACCATCACTGCAGCACACCTGCACTGCTCTGCATTAAACTTCCGCCCCCCAGAAATTAAATCCAGCTTGCTACCTTGAGAGCTTTCCTGCTATTTTATACCATCAAGAGATCATACAATACAAAAATAGTAAAGACCTTGAAAATGCAACTACAGTGTTCTGTGGGAAAGCAAGTGAAGCAGCAACTTGCTGAGGAGAGGAAGGAAAATCACACACTGATATGGAGAAAACATTGAAACCTAAGATATGAATGAGTATTTGCACAAATCACAGGCTTCCAGCCAGATCCATAAGGTGAACTATAGCACTAAACATGGAACAAGTCACTAGCACACAAGAATACATTACGACACAGAATTGTACAAATAGTGAACTTCAATTTACTTCAAACCATTGGCATATCCTTTACTAAGCACCAGAAATTGCTGGCATGCACAGTATATAAAAGGTGATTTAAATATGGGAGAAGCAAGAAAAGCCACCCAAATGCTCCATTACCTTGTGCATAGGAAATGAAGTTTTTCCTTTCTAGGTAAGAAGGGATAGTAAGGGTCAGTAAAACAGCTACTTACTGGTGTGCAGTATTCCACCATGGGATAGTGCATTTTGTGACCTTTTGCAACACGGCCAGAGAAGAAGCAACTTTGGCAGATGTCATAGTTAAAGTGCTTTAAACTTCTGTACCTGAAAGAGGATAAAAGAAATTTCACAACTTCAGAGCTTTGCATGTGACTGCTTCATATCAGCCTGTCAAGTTTTCTGTGTTAGTGAGTTCTCTTCCCTGAGATGTCACACAGTGTGCAAAGCCCAGGAATGCTCCTCCACCCCCGAGGGACAGGTACTGCTGCTTCAGATGTTTGTCAAAGGTCTGAATCTTCAAAAAAATTTCTAACATTGGGCAACAGTGAAGATTTCTAAAAAATCACTCTCCTTTAACATACGAGCGACACCACACTTTTTATAACACTAACTTCAGATCTTTTGCTCTTCATCATGATTCCTAGCACAGAATGTCCTCACGGAGGAAAATTCCAGAAAGTAATGCCCTCTCAAGTAAGTCACTCCGGTAACCCCCTTGTGTCCTTCCTAGCACCTCTATAAAAACAATTTTCCTGCAGAGCATTCCATCCGTGCAAAACTCCAAATGCACTTTTGGGCCATTACTTAATCTCATCAGCTCTATGAGGCAGCTAACTGTTGTATCTGCTGTGCTGAAGTGCTTGAAAGAGCCGGAGGCATAAGGATTGTCTTGTTCCAAATACACGAAGCAGTTCAGCCACAACGACCTCAAAAGAACATTGTTTTACATGTACTGAGCGCACAGTATCAGCTTTCTAAAAGCCTCCCGATACAGTATCTTTTTGTCAAGTGTGTACGCAGGGTTTCAATGACTTGCAAAGACAGAGAAAAAATCTGTGACAGACAGATTCTACTACCATGATAATAGATTTGTTATATAAATTTAAGAGACAGATGAGATCAGTCAAGTAAAATGAGACGCAAACACAGAGATCCAGTGTCTGCCTCCTGAGTTCCCGATGCCTACAACAGACTATCCATTCACTTCCCATCCTTTGATTTTTCCAAGTGCCGCATTTTTCAATTCCACCTACTTGTCTTTGGCTGGTTTATACAAAACCGCGTAAGTAATACAGTAGTTCATACACCGTATCTGGGAGCAGAAAAATTAGACTTTGTGGATGTGTTGAATTACTCACATCCAATGCATAGCTCTTCCTCAGTAATATTTATCATTTCCCAGTTAAGATATTCAAGGGGAATAAAAGAAGAGGGAGAAGAATTTAGATGATTAGGGGAACAGCCTCACTGCAGAAAAGCCCAGATTCAAAACAAAGCAATACCTTCATTAGTTCCCCCGTTTCCCACTGCCTGTGAAACTGCATAGCAGAAAGCACTGCCCCACTACATGCATAAAAGCAACATTCATACTCTCCCAGGTCAGAGGAAAATGATGGCTTTTCTGTGTAGCACGGCTTGCTGCTGTTATCTGTCTGGGTTTTAGAAACAAAATTACTGAAAGCTCTTTGTAAACAACACGATAACATAGAAGGAGAAACGCAAATGTTAAAAGAAGACTGCATAAAAAGGACAGAAAACGCACAAAGCAGCTATTGCAAAGCAAAGTGATAAAACAAGTCCAGGCATAATTGAAAGTGAGTATTTACTTAGTCCTTAAGTGGATTCTCAACAGGCATACCAAAACACAGCCATTTTACAACACAGTGACTTATTCATTGCCATAGTAACCACGGTGTCAATCCAGATGTTTAAATGGACCAGCAACATTTCCCCCACTCCAGGTTAATGTTCCACCACCAACATTCTTTCTCTGAGAAATGCACAGGTAGCTTTACGTGTCTGAGAATTTTCAAGGCACTTCCATGTTTTATATCGTGACAGGAAGCAATTCATTAGGATCCAATTCAGAAAATGCAACTGCATGCATAGGACACGCTGAATGCAATGCAAATTGTATTAGTTGTGCAATCCAACAATCATTTTGGTTGAGGCATGGAAAGACTGGGACACAGAGGAAGGGCCATATCTTAACTGAGAGATGATTTTTGTCCTCCTCAGCTCTCACATCTAGAGTCTAGGTGTCACTCTGCCTCATGTCCCCATCACAATTACTTTTTCCAGGAACAATATGGATAAAATCAAGTGCATGGTTTCCCTGGAATCAAGCAGAGCTCCTGATCCACCAAGCAGGAGAACACATGGCTGAAGTGAGTTTGTACCTGAATCCAATAATGGGGCACTCCTTACAGATGTTACACTTCGCCTGGTGTTTGGCAGTCTCGGCAGCAGCCACCCTGTGCAGGACGGGCAACCACACCATGGACTGAGGTTCCAGCCTCATCCAGTCCAGGAAGAGGGCTGCTTCGATCTCTGGTTTGTTGTTGGCCTGTAATACAAGGGGAAAAAAGACAGGGGCTGAGCACAAACAATCTGTCTATTACCAGCTAATTTACAGTTCAAGCTATTTGCTTCCTGTTGACTCCGTATCTTCTCCCTGAATATACTCCAGCTTTTCCCAGTCCAGCCAGTCATTAAAAGAAATGAAAACCACAAAAAATCTGCAGGATCCTGCCTTCAAGCCAGGAACTGAAAACTATTATTAATGTTTCAAATCCCTCTTTCTCTTATTCCCTATTTCAATAGACAGCACTACCATGTACTTTGTCACAGAGAAAATCATCCACTTACAGGATCACCTTTGATGCCTGATCTCACGTTCCCCGTCTCTCTTATCTGAGCCTGCATAGCACTGCTTCTCACCTATTTTAAAAACTGTTTTATCCAAGCCCTAAGAATTGCATGTCTTTTGATCAAAATTCCTTTCTCCTTAACATCCTTCATTATGACACTGACCTTTCTACAAAACGCACGTGTAAAGGAAATCATTCAAACCCCTTCTTAAGCCTGTTTTTGAACATGTAAACCCTCTGCCTCCTTAAATGCCCCAAAATCCCTCTTCCCACCATGTCATCTCTAAATTTCCCACCACTGACTGCAAACACAATATAGTTCTGTCTCACAGAATACGAGCCTCACGTTCCATTACATCCCATGTTCACCTCTTTGCCAATAGCAGAAGAGTCTATGAACACTTCCCAGCAGATCCATTCCTTTGCAGCTTTCCCATCCCATCCTAACCAGTGTGACATTTCAAGTAACTCTTCTGTGGTAACTTCAAGGAAGCTCAGTCACAGAGACAAATCCCAGTGCAACAGGTACCATGCACACACCAAAAAATGATATGTCATCCCTACCTGGCAGCACCTACAGTATAGAAAAAGAAAACAGCAAAGAGACCAAAACCACAAAGTGACAGAAGACAACAGTGACTTCTCTACATGGGTAGAGGTCTGGTACAGACACTGCAGAGAACAGCACAGAATAAAGGCAAGGAGCATCAGAAGGGATTTTAAGGAAAACAGTGAAATGACGGAGTCTATGTACAGGAAACATCTCTCCGTCGTGCAGGGTGGCGTGAAGCCTGCACAAAACTGGTTGTCTGAGAACCTGGGAGTTGGTTTCAGTGCTGAAAGCGAGGTGATGCATCAGGTGGAAACCACGAGGGATTCTGGTGGGGAGGGTCGGAGGACGGAGGACGTGTCCACACAGGGAATAGCCCAAGTGATGAAGCAGGATACCACCCCGCTCTGTTTCTCTAAACCACCACTACATGCTAATTCCAATTCCTCAAGACATTTCCTTCCATGCTACCCAGAGAAACAGCATATTTATGTTCTGAATATATTTAAATCCTCTGTTTTCCTTTTTCTCTGGGCTTTCAAATACAGCTCTCAGTGGGACGGTCTTTTATATTTCAGACTTCACAAGGCAGACAGTCTTCCTTTGTGGTTCCAAACCTATTTGAAGCATTTAAATAAATAATAAGCATTAATGTATCATGTACATGGATCAAGATGAATAGAGGATTGAGTGCTGGGGTTTCTTATGCTTGCTCTTAGTCATTTTTCCAGTTTCTCATGAAATCTGAGTTTAGTATGACCTAGCTCAAACCTTATTCCACTAAAAATGCTAGCAACAAATTTGGAGAAAAAAATATCACAACTGATCTAAAGGAGAGAGAGCTATAGGGAAAACCAATTAGTTGTGTTTGTTTTCCTTTTTTTTTTTTAATCTAACACTGTTTATAACCTTGACAAACAAATTAACTGATCAATACTTGAAGACTGAGAAAAATGCAAAGTCTCCTACACAGAACCCCTGGACGCAAAAAAGATGTGGAATACAAACCCTATAATATCCCTTGAATAATGCATTGCATTAAAATTGACTTAAAATGCTGCTGCAATACTTCAGTTCTTTACAAACCAAGATCCTTGGTTTCTTCTTGAGATGCTAGTTTGGGAAACCATTTAAAGACTTCTGTGACTACATTTAAGATCCTCATATACGGATTTCTAGTACAGTCAGAAACATTCTTTTTTGGATATATGGGGTAAAACCCTCAAACCACAGCATATCTACAGTTATTCAGATAAAGTCTTTCATAATTTGATAGTCACTACAGATCTATATTAAATGGAATACACACTGAAGTACTTCTGAAGACTTCTGCATTAAACCCTACTGTTTCTTCATGTAGCTACAGGATTTAGGAAACCCCCCACCAAAGTAAAAAGGAGAAAATCAAAAGCACAGTAAAGTCCAGCCAACACTGGCAACAGAATTTTTTCAGAACACCAGATACTGCCTTCTGCCACAGGACATCAATGAATTCAAAGGAACGGAATTAATTCTAGAATTCTCCCAAGAGAAAGGCATATTTATAAAATATGATCATCTATATGTCTATTTTTCAGCTAGAGGCATTAAAGGGTCTGGCAAGAGAATTTCTGTGGCTCACTCAGGGAGCCAGCACCAGCCAGGAACTACATTGGCAAACCATTACTCTGTCTAGCAGACTACACTTTCTATACAGAGGTCCTCTAAGCCTCAAAAAAAAATTTAAAGAGGATCTCTTTAATATACCATTTCTAATAGAAAAACATGAAGTGTACAGAAATGCTGCAGTGCAAGCTGCAGTCAGAATAAAAATGAGCCGCTCAAAGCCCTGCTCTCCACTTGTAGCTGCTTTAAATTTGCAGGGAAAATGCTGCGGCAATGAAAGACTTTCTGTAACACCCAAAGATCTATTTTAATTTTGCAGTCACTGTCAATTGCCAGCAGTCCCAATAGCTGCCTACCCAGAGCTCTGCACGCTGGCTGTACAAGACCTGTGCTCAGAGAGATTAGGTGCATTAAAATGTATCAGAACTGGTTCCGAATTATATTACATGAAGATTTAAAGCCACGTGGAGAAAAGCTGGTCAGGGTCAGACAGTACAGGACACACAGTTCTCGACTGTTCCCTGAGCTGCTATTACGTTTTTTTTAATAATCTCTAAATCCAGTAAGGCAGCAGCTGAAGATTTTACATACAGGAAAAAGGCTGAATTCATACAGTTCATATCTGAACCAACAAGATCAAGCTGTAAAGAATATTAATGATTCTTCTCTTGAACACATTTCTGTGCAACTCCCAATTTTTATGGTAATAACAGAGTGAATCACAAAGTAAAATTCATAAAGGCCTTTCTATCTTACAAATAACAATTTCTTATGGAGGACATTCAAATTCATTATGTTCCAGACATCTGTTTTTCAGTATTTACTTTGCAGAAACAATGGGGGAATAGGAAGTTGGGTGGTGCTAGCATCTTTATGCAATACTTGGGAGTTGAGTTTTTTTTCCTTCTTCTTCCAGCTTGTAGTTTAAAAAATATTCTATGCTATATTAACTGTCCATAATATGAAAGACGCTCCAAAATACAGTTGGGATTTCACATGAACAGTGTGATATGTTTTTGGACTAAGTCAATCAACAGAGTAGAAATTTCTGATAACATTTCTGATGAGCTATATTCTGTTTATGTGCAGTGTAGGAAATCGACTGGAAATAAATCAACATCGTTAATTTAATCGTGTTTTTCATCCAGGATGGAAAGCTTTACATTAGCAAATGGCATTTTGGACAAAGCAAACTGAGGAATGGGATTCATACAACTTGTTAAAGTTTAAAAGTGCAGAGCAAGCCAGTAACAGCAGCCCTGTCTCCCCAGAGTCAGATTTAACCCTGTTCAACCTTGTCTTCCGCTCCTATATTACACTTGATTGCATTGACTACTCCAGTCAATGTTTTTAGCGTTGTGGTCAAGAGTAATAAAATAAAATAACATGAACTCAGAAGTGAATTAGTGTAGTTTTATATCATCCACACTTGAACAACACCATCCTGCTGATCCCCATCCCCTAAACCATTTTAAAATAGCTCTTTAAAGCAGTTCACTTCTAGGACTCTTAAAGTCTGCCTCCAAAGTCAGGCACAGGTTCACAAAATCCTGCTGAAATAAAACCAGAATTGCTGGTTTATGACATTTACAGCACAGCAGCTTGAGGAAGGATTTGCTAGTTCCCTTTGGCCAGCTCTCTCTTGTCAGAGCCAAAAGCAGATGAAATATCCTATGAATAGAAACAAGGGCTGCCTGAATCTCTTAAAAGAGATGAGGTTCGTCAACAGTAACACTGCATTTGTAAGTTATTTTCATACAGACCTGTATATTACTATATATAGTTATTTGTACACAGTATTGGTATTTCTAAACTGTTCAAAAAATAAAAACAATAAACAACCTCAGCCAACTCCTCACAAAACAACTGCCCAACCTTTTTGAATAAAAACATTTATGGCCAAATTCACTATTACGATCCTGACCTAGGATTTTCAACAAATAAATGCCACCTAAAAGGACTAACAGCCCTATTTTAGCTTTTATTTGTCTGCATAAATACACTGGATTTGGACACAGTTAAGTGGTTTTAGAAACCAGGCTGATCTTGCCTTACCATTGATCAAGTACAAATCTAAGAATGCAGACTATACAACACAGAATATTAAAATACTTTGCTTTGTCAAAGTGAAATGAAACAAGGTTTAAAATACATATATGAATGAACTGCACATATTTTACTACTCCTTAGCTTCATCTGTACTAGTTTTTAACATCAAGTACTCTAATTCAAGTACATCCTTGAAAGAAAGAATATTTAAAGTACCTTATAACCGAGAATCAACTATCCAGTATTTTATTGAGAAATGACAAGGGACATTTTCATCTGAGCTGCACTCTGCTATCACATTACATTTCTTAAAAGTCCCAATGTCACAGTAACTCATCCAAGGCAGTGATGTAAATTCCTAGGTCCTGTTTACACTATATGAGGAAAGCATATTAATAGTTTTCCACTGTGATTAAAACACTGTGTATGTGTCCTTCAGTCCATATCATTTCCCTATCCTGTTTACTTAAAAAACATACCCATCACAGAACTAAAAGGAAAGTCCTTTCACGCTGCAGCAATACTGAATTCACTCAATTTTTCATGGATCTATAGATTGCTTTGATGCATTCTGAGCTTAAGCAGAACTATACCGTCTTCAAGTGGTCACTGGATTAAGCTCTTTGCTCTCAGTTAAAAATATTTTTTCTTTAAAATCTCAAAGCAGAAATTACAACCCTCTGCCCCAAACGGGAAAGACAAGTCCCATGATATCCTCCTCCTCCCAACAATTATTACCAGCACCTTCCTGTAAATGAAGAAAAGTGTGGAAAGCACAAGTCAGTGCTGGGGGAGTGAGAAGCAGCAGGACAGCAGCAGCAGTCCCAGGATAAGGGGACCCAATTCTCAGGAGCAGCAGTGGGCAGGCTACTGCCAACAGCAGGGCTGGGCTCCTCCCTCCCCAAGCCTCATTCCCAAGGACTTGCACTTCGAAAAGCAGGAGAGATTTCCCCTGTTATCGCTGGGAACAGTAAACAGCCCCTTTTTTTCTGCTGTTGTGAAGACAGACAAGGCCGTTGCCAGGGCACCTAACCTAAGGGAGCTGGGAGAGCCATTTCTGAGGCATACAGTTGTTGCAGACTCTGACATAACTGCAATTTATTGTTGGCTTATCATCACCAGAAAGAATAAAAAATAAAAAAGGAAAGAAAAAAACCACCCCTAAAGAAAAAGCATTCCTCACCGTGGGTGTACAAAGAAAGACTGAATTTGGTTTCCATGCAGTAATGTAAACTATGAACCCCCACAATATTTTTTAAAAATGAATTATCTCACTTTGGTAAAAGGAGACCACCAGGAGCCCCCTAAGATACTCCTTGGCTGCCCAACTTCTCCAGTCTCTCCATTTCCTGGGCTGATCCCTCTCCCCCTGCCAGCACCTCTCTGCTGCCCCCCAGCCTGTGAATCCTGGTGCCCACCATCCTACACTGAAAGGATGTTTCTGTGTTTCCCTTCTCTCTTTCTCAGGGAAAGTTCTTATTTCTTCCCCCATCTCCATTCCCGGCAGCTCCTTTCTTTCATGCATCATTCTACCCACTCTCTGTTTCCTTTAGCACTATTATTCCTACTACTGTTATTACCATCATTCCCTAAGGGTGGCCCTTATTTTTCCACTTCTTAATTCCTTCTCCCTCCCCTCCATTAGGTTCTCCCTAGGCTTGGATTTCTGCTCCTCTCCCTAGGACTCCATCCCACCTATTTCTGTATTTCCCCTCCCCTGCTGAGCCTCCCTCCCCTTCTCTGGCCCTCCTAGAGGACCGTCTGTTCTGCTGCAGCCCAGGTCAGAAACCACCCTCCTACTCTTGAGAGTTAAAAGGAGGCTTCATCCAGAGGAAAAAGAGAGGACGAAGTTCCTTTTACTGCAGGTAAGAAGAAAATCTATTTTTCAGAGCAGGTAAGAGTAGGAAGTCTCAGGTTTTCTGATGTTCTGATCTATGAACAGGTCAAGGGTTGTGCCCAGCTGTGCTTGGGCTCCTTCTAGAAATGCCAGCAGCTGGATGCAGTACAGTGCTCAGCCTGCTGGCACGTCTTCATTTGTGATGACAGTGTTGCTAACTCATTTTATTCAAACAAACAAGAAAGACCTTGTTCCAAGGTCTTCTTCCTACTTTATAAAAACTGGCTTTGGATCTTCCATCACTATGAGTTTAATTGTTTTATTCCTAGTATAAACATACAGAACAGCAGCTCCCTTTCACAAAAAGCCATAGTTTTGCCAGATCCTGAGGTCATTTTCCTTGAGTTTTTCAACAGTGTTCTTAAGTGCTGTTGCCATTCACTGGGGAAAAAGTAGAATCCAATGAGTCCTAATTTCTGAGGAAGGTCATTTGTACAAACTTTTGACCATGAATTTGCTGCAGCATCGGTTTGTGTTGGTGTCACTTGAAATCCCAACATGGAACTCAAGGCTTGAAAGCCACAGCTCCATTACTACACATAGTTTATGAACATGGGTTATCCACCCAGGACACAGCCCTATAAAACATTCATTCTGAAATGGCATCAAATACATATTAGAATTATAAAAGGTCAAGACATGACTGATGGAAACAGGAAAATGTGAATCCTGTAGAATTAGTCTGTTAAAAGAAATTAAAAAAAATACAGAAAGCAAATATCCCATCACAACTGAAGTTAGTGATGATTTTAGAATTAGATTCTTTTCATAGTCACTGTGTGTAAGCAGTCTACTTCCAAGCATTAATATTCATTGAAAACACTTGCTGTGTTTTGCTTACTACAGAACTGAAACTACTACATAATGAAACTTGAGCAGCAGGCAAAAAAACAAGCAATCCCCCCCTTCCCCAACCAAACAAAAAATCCCTCAGGGACAGTCAGGGGATGGGAAAAGAGCTTTCTTCCATTGTAATGTAGAAGATGCATTTAGAGTTAATCACAGACCATACATTACCTCCCCTCCTCTACCTTTTCATTAAGCAGCTGCCTTCATCTTGTGCATTCTGCTGGTAGTTATGATAAGGATGAATAATTCCCATAACTCTCTTCCTCCCCAGATTAAATAATTTACAAGTTTGAAAAAGAGCCTCCAGTTTGCTGTGCATTCCTCAACAGAGAGGACAGGAATTCTTTCAGTACTCTTTACAGAAAACTGGCATTATCCATTCAAGGAGTGGAAGGAGCTCATCGAGCACTCTTCGCCCCTAGACAGCACTGCAGGCAGTTGCCTATCGCTCCCCTGGGCACCTGGCTGTCACTGGCATGAACATGCCCAAAATTTAGATTAGCCACTGCTCTTCACCTACATGGCAGCAATAAACAGTGATCTACTGCTGGAAATAGAAAACTGTAAAACCAGGAGCTGCTGTAACAAAGACTTAAACTGTTTGCAGGGTTCAGTTACAATATAAGCCCTGACCATAATTATCTGCTGTCTGAGCTAATTCAAATACACCTCGTCAAAGGAACGGCTTAATACACCGATGAACACCACCAATAAACGACCACAGTACCCTAATCCTTCTAGATTTTCCATCCTGTTCAGAAAATCAACAGTGAGAAAACAAGAACTTACAAACTGGAAGCAGCTTCTGACGCTGGGCTCGATGTTGCTGCCCCCGAAGGAGGCCACTTCCCCCAGCTGCCGCGGGATCTGGATGGAGTCGTGCAGCAGCAGCCCCAGCCGGCGCTGGTCACAGAAGCCAGTGGAGCTTGCCACTTGCTTGAACAGGTCTGGAGGAAGGAAAAGGACCCCAGAGGTAAAGAATCACTACCAGGATGTGCCAAAGTAGCGCAGAAATTTGCATTGTTTCAAAGGCTCACAGGCGCAGTCAACAGCCTTGGTGGACATGAACATAAACTTGTCTTTGTTTCGGCTGCTTCTCTTCCCAAAACCAGTGTTTTTTTCCTATGAAATATGCAGTCTAGTGATAATTTTTAATAGTATTACTGGTTTGTATTGCACCTGGGAAGAAAGGCCATTCTAAGACAGCACCTGTGACATTATGGATGATAGAAGCTGTAACTCTGTAACACAACTAATCAGACAACAATCTTTGAGTTACAACACAGATGTTTTAAAAATATTTTTTAACAGTAAAATAATTTCATACAACATAAAGTACCCTTTTCAAGTCTTAGCAATAAATGTAAAACTCAGAGAATCCATTTCTCCTTTGGATGAGTTGAAATGATAAACAAGAGCTCCCTAACTTTGATATAAAAGATTATGATCTTTTAATTCAAGAGAATTGCTAAAATAAAAAAAAAATTACAGTACGACAGAACCTGCCATCCACCAGGAATATTAATATCATATTAATTTTTAACTTCTGAAGTGAAATGTCACTTGAAGCTATGTTCTGTTACTGCAGCATTCTGGAAAAAAATCCTTACAGGATAGAATTATTATCACTTCATAAGATCAATTCAATTTGGTGGGAATTAGTTATACTATGTATACATTGAGGAGGTTATAGAATTTCTAGTAATAAGAAAAACCAGGCTAGCATTTACTGAAATATTTATTTGGTAACATCTCTGTTGACAATACATTGCCTGAATAAATTCTCCTTACTTTTCAAACAGTAAAAAAAAAGAGCAAAAGAAGACTAGAATAAAATAATGCTCTTTTTTGGAGCCACCTTAATATTTCATGCAACACAAGGGATGCAATTATAAAGGTGTTTCAGCACTACTCAAGATAACTTTCCTAGTGTTGCTTTGACACCTGTTTTCTTCCAAAGGTATAAAGAAATGGATAGAGAAAGGATTATATTTTAATTACATGAATTTCACTGTTGCAAAGTCTAGTTTTATGATAAATCATTTTGGGATGTAACCTTCCATCACCTCTGCAAGCCTGAAGACTTGTGCTCTAACACAACTAACTCTGCTCTGCTGCACAAATGAGGGAAAAAATTTTAAGGGCTGCAACTCATTGCATACTTGCAGCAATATTAACAGCAACTGCACTACGACCTCAGCATGGATGGCAAAGCCAGACCAGAGCCTGACAGGCACAATTCCTTCCTCTCCCACAACTATTTAGCTTTTGATTTCTTCATCATTAAAACATTAAGTGTCCTATAACCTCGAGAAAGTTATAGGACACATCATAGGTTATGCATTACCATGCATATACACTGCAGGAGAATCTAAAATATGAATAAATGTTTTCCTTTATAACTTTGATAATCCTCAATGAAATACCATTTTGAAAAATACCTGTACAGAGTAATTTTCTTAAAAGATTTCCCGAATATTTTTTCTCAACACCCACATAGAACATCTAGAAATCTAAACTATGACATTCATTGTGATTGCCCTAAAATCTGATTCAATTATACATAGTTATGCATCGACTCTGTTGTTGGTACTGTCTCTTTTCTCTTTAGAGTTCTTCAGCTTTCATTAGTAAAGAATGAAAGATAACAACTGATGAAGAACTGCTATGGCATTTGGTCAAATCCTAAAGGTTCGATTTTAGCAGTACTTTTAAATGTATGAATGAGTGATACTAGTTAATTTAATAAGAAAGTTACTCTTGAGAATTACATTTATCAGTTCTTTTCTGGATCCTAGTCTCATTAACGAACTGATTCATTATTCAGGTAAGAATAAGACTTCCATTGGAATTTTTTCTAGTATTTCGTCTAGTAAAATATGCATAATTTGCACACCTTTAATATTTATTTAATGGTAGCAACTATATTTAAACACAATGTACATAATAAGACTGATCACAATGTGAAAAACATTTTAAAAAGTTAATATATTTGAAAATAGTGTAATGCAAGTGTCCTGTAGACATGCATTTTTGTGTATGAAGGTGTACGAAACCAGTGGTCTCCCAAAAGGGGTTCTTGTGCCCCAGGGAGTGCTCTAAACAATCCATTAGGTTGCAGTACGGAAATAGTTTTTGGTGCTATTAAATAGATCAAATTAAAATTTTCAAAATAGTGTTTATTTAATCTTTATCACATTCTTTCTAGCATTTTATTTTTTGCATGCTCTATAATGCAGACAATATATTAATACATTGGTACATGTATATAATTTATAAATAGATACGCATCTATTGGAAGTGCATGCTCAAAAATTTTTTACTGGTAGGGGTGGGATCAAAAATATTTGGAGACCACTGTGCTAAACTACCTAAAACCATACTGAATAAATAACTTAAAAGTAAAAGGTGGAACAAATTAACACACTTTGCATCCAGAATATCTAAAACTATTACTTGTTGTATGCTATTTAAATGTTTATGCAATAAGTAAAAGGCGGAATAAAACAAGAATATAAACATAGGGTAAAACCAAAATAATTAGACTGACTTACATCTGTATTTATCTTCCAGGTGTGCTTTACAAAGGGATATGACACCAGTTTTGAAAGATAAGACACGGATCCTTCCTGTTCGGCCCCTAATGGAAAAGAAACAGTGGCTGATAATACGATCCATTCATACCATAATTTGTTTACTGTAACCAAGTTCACTGCAGTACTGTGTGCCTTCCTAAATTAAGTCCCACAGAGAACCATGTTGCAGAGCACAAGCTGGTCGGTTACTAGGTAAGCCAGAAACAAAATATAAAATATGGTTGTGGCTTCACAGGCATAGTTGAACTGGACTGTACTGTTGTACCAATTTCTATCAGAAATAATTCCTCATCCCCTTTGTTCAGGCAAAAAAGAGTGAAAAGCCTTTACCCTATGCTTATTTGAACAGGCTTCTCTATGAACTGTTGCTGAGCAATTCTCAGAGAAGATGAGGTCCCTGACAGAACAGCAAACCAGCCCCTTTGCTAAAGACAATAGAGCTTCACTTTCACTAGAAATGTGATGTAGCAGTCGCTTTTAGGAAGTCTTTGCTTATTGTCTGTCAGCCCTGCCCTGACTTGTTTGAAAAGGCAACAGGGAGCCAAGCACAAAAAGCAGCCTCTGCCAGCAGGGTGTAGCAACAGAGACACTTGCAAGACATTCACGTGAATGATGAGACTTGCCTAGAAATCGTGGCAGGCAGGGAGGCATGGCAAGGCAGTTATGCCATTAACACCACAGTGTGGTTTCTGAGCTCCTCCTCGAAGCGTTCAAACCTGTCCTGTGCAGTGCCATGGTCTGGAACACTCACTCCAGTCAGTCCCCCCTGCTGCCTCTGGTCAGCCTCCCCCTCACACTAACTCCTGTCTTATAACATGCCCATGCTACTACTTTTGCTTTTTAATGTTACTGTGAGAACATCCTCCTCTGAGCTGCAGGCAATGCAGTGACAAACCTTCACATCTTCTCTCAGTCATCCGGTTTAACTCAATTTACTTCCAGTTCCTGGCTTCCTCCCCCCGACTTTTATTTCTGATGGCATTTCAAATTTGTAACATCTATTGCAAATGAAGACATACACAAAATAGGAAGCTAGTGCCTAAAACCAACATTTTTGAAGCAGAGTCTTAACAGCTTTGAAGCATCACCAATCAGACCATCACTGGGAGTAAGATAAATCATACAGAGGCATGCCATGGTCATGCATCAGGCTGCACCATTCCAGAAGGATGCAAGTTGTCTTTTTAATCATATGAAAGTGTTGGGGAGCCAGTGGTGCTCATTTACCCACACATGTCCCCTGCAAATCCTATAAAAGGTGCAAACCCAAACTGCTGGACAAAGCCAAATTTAGAATTTGCTACCTTTTACTAAAGAATCTTGCGTTTTCCATCACAAATAAGCATTTGTTGTTTACCTATGCTTTCCACACTCCACTCCTCTTACTCCTCTCCCTCAAATCTTTTCCAAATTAATTATAATCTGTGCCCCGAGAAACTCCTCCTGATGAATACCAGGCTCATGCAAATTATACAAGAGAAGAATGTAGAATGATGATTTCTCTGCAAGGCATATTAAATTGAAACTTGTATGAATCATGAGTTGTTCAGTTCACTCTCCTCTCCTCCCAAGTCAAACCAATAATTTAGCATGCTACTGCAAATGAGCATGAGTGACTGATCAATTAAACAAATTCGAAACGAGCTGGATTTGCAGAGATGTGCCCATAATTAGATCAGTCATTGACTGTGAATTTGATTAATATCTTTACAAATGACAGTTTTCAATTATAAGAAAAGTAAAGATTCAGTACATTTAATTAAATGTCTCCGGTACTGCTAAGCACTTCGGTTGATCTCTGCCTATTAAGTTTACAATGAAAACTAAACACGTGCAACCCCAAGGTCATCTCTCTTACCAGTGTAATTCAAACTTGAATTTAGGTAAAATAGCTACAAGCTTTCCTCATGCATAAAACACTTCTGTGTTTCATTGTGTCCTGCAATGTGCAGCTCCCTAGCACACCCAGGGAATTGCCTGGAGGCAGACAATTATAATTTCTAATGTTGTACTTGCAGTACAGTGCAACGTGAAGAAAACCAGACTGGACATGGCAAATCTAAACCGGACGGTTCAGCTTAGGAGCAGCCTGTGGAATGACCTTTAGTTCCCTCTCTGCTTCTGATGTGGCTGATATAGATTAACATCCCTAGCACATCTTTTTTGTTTTTCACAAACTGGGTGTCTTCGTTTATATGTTATTTACGGTTGATGATAACTCAGGAGTGGATCAGAGTTCTGTGAAAGCTAAAGCAGATTAAAGAAATAAAACCCGGCTCTTAAATGAATACAGCCCCATTCTGCACTGGTACACCACAAGAAATATAATGTAATCTGGGTAATCCACTTCACAGGGTACTGCAGCTGCTGCAGAGGATGTCACAAACAACTGGCTTATTGGAGGTGATCCTGCAGGAAAACAGTATCTGTACAAATCTGTTTTTGTTTTTTTTTGCAGGTGATCACTGAAGATCCAGTGCTGGATAGAATAACGATGTTATGCCACTTCACTTCAGTATCAGTGGAAATATCAATGGAAATACAGTAATTGTTCCATGTCCTTCCATTTCTACAAGTAAATGTTTATTCTGCCACAGTGATGAGCTGAAAGTGGCTGATAAAAACCTTAAAAATGCAAATAATAGACTCCCAATGACATTTTTTTCACTAAATTCACCAAATAAAAACATAATGGCTTATTCTAAAATTAGCTTATAAACGTGTGTTGGAATTTGCCTATGCACTATGAACAACATCATAAACCCACTGAATAGGAAAACCCATAAATTTTCTTCAGGTACATTTAGTCTGTTGTATTTACACTTATAGGTACAATTTTTAAAATTGAATTTTGAATTAAGTATTTCTCAAATCTCCTGACTGCTAAACGTTGTAAGCACATTAGATTAGAGATGAGCCTCTTCCATCTCTGAACAAGAATGACAGATTGAAAATCATAGAAAATTGACATATTTGAAAAGGTTTAACACCAGAATTACAGACACATACAAGAGTTTATATGATGATGTCCATTCTGTTGCTTCTTGATAATTCTCTTAAATTTCTTTATCTAAATAAATTAAAAAGCCACACAAAGCCATGACCTACTGAGGACATGCAGTCACAGAACTGGCCTGAACACACATATTGGTCTGAACATAGAAATCTGCTTAAAAAGTTCTGTTTTCCAGCTCTCTCACTGCTTGGCTTAATAAATCTAGGATTGTAAGCCTAAGCAAGGGCTCTATTGATTCAGCTAAATGCAGCCATCAAACCATTAGGCTTATTAGGTTTATTAAACTTTCACTTCAACTACCCTCTTTTTCAGCTCCAAGCCACTCATGTTACAACAAGGCAGAGGAGCTCGTTGCCCCTTCCCCCCTTCCCCACTCCTGCTATTGGGAAAGTTCCTGAGCACCCCCAGTCCAGAGCACCCAGACATACGTGTCGTAGACATTCAGCAGCCAGTTCAGGCACATGTCCACACAAAGGGGAACGGTGACCAGGTTATTGTGCTCTTGTTCCAGTCGATCGTAAATGGTGGTCAAGCAGTTAATGATCTGCAGAATATCCATCGGCTGGTCATTTTGTTTGAGGTTGTGCTGGTCCAAGGCATCACACGCAGCAGACAGACTCAGGAGATCCACTGTCAGAATTAAAAAAATAAATCACAATAAAGACTGAAGAGAAACAGAGGTTGTATTACCCACATCCAAAAAGTAAATAGCACACTTTACTTGGCTTACGTGCTGGGCCAGAGGACATTTTATGTCCTCTGAAAGTCACGTGCAAAACTGGTTTCAAGACTCCTACAAATGCACTGTTTATTCAGCTATGGCCTTAGAGACCAGAGTGTATCTGTTTCATTTTTAGCTGTAAAGTACCTATTAAGATCTTGGATCCTATGGAAATATTACACGTAAATTACTACGTAAGTAAAAATTATATATTTCATGCTTTATGTTCCTACAGATAGACAGGCTAATATTTGATTACTGCATTCACCAAGTGCGCTCTCAACATAGTACGGGTCATCAGCTTTACTGAGATGTGCTGTCCATTTCTTACACAAGTTCAGAGATCTTAACAGAACCAAACTCCACAAGGAATACACAAACAAAGAACAACTGAACTGTGATTAACCTCTCTGTTACTTTTCGCTCTGGTGAGAACATGGAAAAGAAGGTTCCAGAAACATTAAATGGCCTGGTTTATTATTTCTTAATTAAATTTATCAATTTTTAATTCTGAAGAGCATTTACAGTTATAAATAGCTTTATGATATTACAGAGTAAGACACATTTAAATATATTAGTCAACATACAACGGGGTTTTTTGTCACAGACATTTAAAAACTTGGTTTTCATTCCAATTTAAGTCAGCTGTGTTTTGAAATTAGGATGTCCAAGGCAAAACAGCTCTTAACCTCTGCATACTAGTATCACCAGGAGCATCACACTTAGGGGGAAACAAAATTATGGGATGCTGGTTTACAAAGTAAAACAGGAATAAGAACAAAGGAAATCAGAAAAATGAGAGATCTTAACACAGGTCTTCCTGCTGCCACATGAAAACCCTTTGCAACTCCTTGCAGTGAATTTCCAGAGTGTGAGCAATGGGGATGTTAAAAGCCCAGATGCTGTTAATCCTGCTCATACCATGAGCAGTCACAAAGTGCAGCATGATTCAATATGACCCAAGGGAGCAGCATCTGGTCCAAAATGAACTGCCCAAAATCATCTAGGAAATTCTTCACAAAACTGGAAAATAAATTGACCCAACTGCAAGACCAGTTTTTCTCTCATTGGGATAAAAATGTGCTCGAGTTCTGGTAAGCAACATCTTAATGTCAAGAAAACTCCATAATGTGCAGAGGCTAAACTCAAAACACCATACAGGAATTTTTTTAGAACTTGATCCTGCTTAAGGGCACATTTGCCAAATTCACACTTGAGTATCCTATTTTACCAAGTATGAAACTGCCCCTTTGATGTCCTAGTGGGAGATGAGAAACACCTGAGCTGCCCACAGGGCTGCTTGGTTATGCTGCATGGACAGTATGCTGAGATTTCATAATTGCCAAAAGAATTTCAGGAGTATACATTTCATTGGAAATCAATAGGGACTTACTTCTGCTACTAAATCCCTTAAGCACTTCTGAAAATTTCATCCTCTGGGGCCTGACATACCTAGTACTAGACTGAATAAGGAAAGCTCAGAATGCTATCTCTATTATTAAACCAAGAAATTTAACTTTGAATCTATGATTTTGTGCAGGGGTTTATTGGAACTTTAGCTTTTTTCACATTAGCATATAGATATTTATTAAAAGAAAGTATTTTGGAATGTTATGTTTAATCTAGTAGCATACAAGGTATAGCTATTCTAAGGTCACTACTATATCCCACAAAAGCATAAGACCCATTCCTGAGAGTCTCAGAAAGATACTTTTCTTCTAAGAATTTATTAGTCAAATTGAAAATAGAACACAGCCCTCTCAACACCTATAACTCTGAGCTTTAGACTGAACTCTCAGTTCCTTTGAGACTACGAATCAATGGTAATTAAATGAACCCCTCAGGCATCTGACTGACAGCTTAATTATATATGCAGCTACTGCTAAACATGGGTCATTCCACTTTGTGAAAGCTTTTCCCACTAATAAGCAGCATATTCTGAAAAGCCTTTCAGCCCACTCTTCATCAGCCTCCTGTCCTATCCTGAAGTTAATAATACATGATCATCTCCTAACAAGCAGAAAGTGCTTGCCACTACACTCTGCTTTAGGGAACCTCTTTTAATGGGAAAAAGGAAGGCTCTGGCCTTGGCCACATTAAGCTGCTCCCCCTGCATCTTTCCCACCAAGACTTAAGGAATGTGGAGGGGTCCTCTCCCAGAGGATGAAACTACGTATTTCTTTCCTAAAAGCAAATATGGAGGTCCCATGAATGACCAACTTTCAAAAGACAAGCTCCACAGTCAGATATGTATCGAAGAGTTGAATATTTGGTGCCATTCAGTGATTTGAAAAGCC
This sequence comes from Neopelma chrysocephalum, assembly GCF_003984885.1. Taxonomy (NCBI): domain Eukaryota; kingdom Metazoa; phylum Chordata; class Aves; order Passeriformes; family Pipridae; genus Neopelma; species Neopelma chrysocephalum. The sequence continues at coordinate 7,920,401 of NW_020897737.1, forward strand.
TTAACTGAAATAAACCATACCACTTAATGCTTTGCACTTTTTGTGGGTTGTCTGTCACTCTTTACTCTTTTCTATTTAAAATCCCAAAACTGACTCCAAAATTTGTGTGAGCAGCGGCTTCTAGATTATTTTGAAGTCTAAGTCCTTTATATGAATACTTCTTTGGCCTCTAAGGCAATATAGAAAATGTTAAGATGTTTGTAACTAGACACAGATTGCAGGAAAAGGCTAAAAGACAACCTGGAATAAGTAACCAGCTGAAGGACAGAAGTGACAATTAACAGGCAGAAGAAAGTACACTGTGGAGGGCACAAGCTGAGCTTAGAGAAAACTCAACATATGGCTGGTGATAAAAAGTATTAATGGTCTTCCCAGAACACAAATCATTTCCTCTGTAACCTGCTGCTGTTGGTTGATACATTAAAAAATGTGTTTAATCTAGCCTGTACAAAATTAAAGGAAAAAAGACCCCTAACAGAAGTTCTTGGATACTTTCTTTTGCTGCATCTCCAAGAAAAGTTTGTGAATACATCTCATTTTATTGAGATCACAATGTTGTGATGTGGTTTGCACTTCAAGATCAGATCTTTAAAAGTAGCAAAACAAGAAAGTCATCATGCTTTGATGTGATTATCAAAGGAAAATCATACATTTAAAAAAACCCTGGTGCAATAGTTACACCTGGCATGCTCACAATAATTTCAAAGGCTGGGATGATAAGAGTCACACACTAGATTCTTCTATGGTAACACAGTTCACAAGCATTTATTTGTTAAGGATTGCTATTTTCTATATTCTTCATTAAGTTTAATATCCTAGTGTCTTAATGTTCATTGGGCTGATTTACGAACTGAAAAGAACTCAAGTCTAGGTATAGTTCTTTTTAAAAAATGTTTCTATTCTTGCCACTGAGAAATATTTCTGCAGGCCTTCAACTGTGCACACATTTTTAGAGTGCTCCTCAGTAGACAAAACTGCTCTGCTTTCTATGAAGTTTGCAGAAAAGAATATATAAAATCCTGCAATTTTAAAACTGAAATGAAAAGAGTTGAAAGCTGCACCTACTGCAAGTGGGATTTTGGTTTTGCGTAGGCGTAGGAGCCCTGAAATCCAGCACTGTGTTCTAATTCTACTAGTGCCAAAATGCAGGAAAAGAATTTTGTAATGAGTTGAGTTTTTTTTTTTTTAAACTAATTAAACTTAGTTCACAAGCGACACTGAAATGATAGAATACACAAATACAATGATAGTGTCTCCAGGCAAAAATATTTGTAAGAACAAAGGCTGCTAACCAAATTCCTTAAATACTTCTCCTTAGATACAAGTATGAAGAATGTGCTAGAGTAATCAGTGTCAGCACCACTGCATGTCTCTGAAAGCATCAATTCTCTGAAAACTTACCTAAGTGTAACCTAAAGAGATGAACTGACTGCAGCGCATAATTACAATTCCACACGGCAAAGTTGTAGCAGGTCGACTGACCCTGGCTGGATGCCAGACACCCACCAAAGCTGCTCTGTTACTCCCTTGCTCAGCTGGACAGGGGAGGGAAAATACACTGAAAGGCTCATGGGTCGAGATAAGGACAGGGAGATATCACTCACCAGTTACCATCACAGGCAAAACAGACCCAGCTTGGGGGAATTAACTGAATTAATTACCAATCAAATCAGAGCAGGATAATGGAAGATAAATCTTACATCTTAAAACACATCCCCCAACCCCTCCCTTCTTCCCAGGGTCAACTTCACTGCCAAATTCTCTACCTCCTCCCCTGCAGCGGTGCAAGGGAACAAGGAATAGAGGCTGTGTCAGTTCATCACATTGCTTCTGCCATTGCTTCCCCCTCAGAGGGAGGATTCCTCACACTCTTCCCTTGCTCCAGTGAGGGGTTCCTCCCACAGGAGACAGTCGTCCATAAACTGCTCCAACGTGAGTCCTTCCCACAGGCTGTAGTTCTTCACAAGCTGCTCCAGCATGGGTCCCTCCCACTGGATGCAGTCCTTCAGGACCAGACTGCTCCAGTGTGGGTCACCTCCATGTGGTCACCAGTGCTGCCAGCAAACCTGCTCCAGCATGGGTTTCACAGGGGGTCACAGTCTCCTTCAGCAACCCACCTGCTCTGGCATGGGGACTTCCATGGGTGGATATTTGCTCCACCATGGAGCTCCATGGCTGGCAGGGCCATGGCCTGCCTCACCATGGTCTTCATCACAGGATGCAGGGGAATGTCAGCTCTGGTACCTGGAGCACCTGCTCCCCCCTCCTTCTCCACTGACCTTGGCATCTGCAGGGCTGTTGCTCTCACATATCCTTACTCCACTTTCCCAGCTGCTGTTGCATAGTAGTTTTCTCCCCCACCCTTCTCAACTACATTATCCCAGAGGCACAACCACTATCCCTGATGGGCTTGGCCTTGGCCTGCCCCAGGGTCCATCTCGCAGCCAGCTGGCACTGGCTCTGTCAGACACAGGGTAAGTTTCTTACAGAAATCATCCCTGTAGACCCCTGCTATCAAAACCTAGCCAAGCAAACCCAACAAAAAAGTCAAGATGAGTCCAGAATCATCTAATGGTGGGAATCAGATATTGAAAAACACCTGAAGGACAACACATGGTCATCTGCCACAGCCAGCATGGGTTCATGTGGGAAAGCCCTGCTTAACAAACTTAATTTCCTTTTAGGACAAGGTAACCCACCTAGCTGACCAAGCAAAAAACAGTTGATGTACTCTTTTAGGATTTCAGTAAAGCTTTCGATACTGTCTCTCAATATCCATCTGGACAAAACGTCCAGCATACAGCTGGATAAACACATCATGTGGTGGGTGAGCAATTGCCTCACGGGTGATAGTGAATGGGGTAACATCAGTCTGGCGACCTTTCACTAGTGGGGTTCCGCAGGGCTCCATTCCAGGGCCAGTGCGCTTCAACATCTTCATAAACGACTTCAACACAGGACTTGAAGGTATACTAAGCTTGTTGATGACACTAAATTGGGAGGAGCTACTGACTCCCTTGAAGGCAGGGAGGCCCTGCAGAGAGACCTCGACAAATTAGAGGGCTGGGCAATCAACCAACTGCATGATGTTTAACATGGGCAAGTGCTGGATTCTGCACCTGGGATGGGGCAACCCTGGATGTACATACAGAGAGGGAAATGAGAGGCTGGAGTGCAATGTCATGGAAACGGACCTGGGGGTTGAATATGAGTCAGCAGTGCCCCGGCAGCCAGGAGGGCCAACTGTGTCCTGGGGGCATCAGGTAAAGCATCGCCAGCCCGCTTTGCTCTGCACTGGTGTGGCCTCACCTTGAATATTGCGTGCAGTTTTGGGCAACACAACATAAGAAAGACATTAAACTCTTAGAGACCATCCAAAGGAGGGTAATGAAGATTGTGAAGGGCCTGGAGGGGAAGCCGTATGAGCAGTGGCTGAAGACAATTGGTCTGTTCAGCCTGGAGAAGAGGAGACTGAGGGGAGACCTCATCACAGTTACAACTTCCTCGTGAGGGGAGGAGAAGGGGCAGGCACTGATCTCTTCTCTTTGGTGACTAGTGACACAACCTGAGGGAACATAAAGCTGTGTCAGGGGAGATTTAGGTTGGATATTATGAAAAGGTTTTTTACCTAGAGGGTGGTTGAGCACTGGAACAGGCTCCCCAGGGAAGTGGTCACACTAGCCGGTGGTAGCACCAGGCCTGCCAGAATTCAAGAAGCATTTGAACAATGCTCTCAGGCACATGATGTGATTCTTGGGGCTGTCCTATGCAGGGCCACAAGTTGGACTTCAATGATTCTTTTGGGTCCCTTCCAGCTCAGGATATTCTATAATTCTAATACAAATAAAATGGAATGCAAAGTTTTGCACTTCCAGTCATAAAAACCTGTTACAAGTTACACTTGTGCACTGCCAGCTAGTGAAACTTGCAGTTCCAAAAATTTTAGTTTCTTACTTCAGTGCTGCACTAATTATGAATATTTTTCAGTGCATGTCACTCCGGTTTTCCTTATACCAGGTTTCCAGAGTAACTGTGGTAGAAGTGCTGTGCCACGGAAAGATATCTCTATTTCTGATCATCATAATTCCTTCTTTGTCACTGCATTAATGTTGAAATATTTCATTATGTTACAAAAGTTTGCACCTATTGTTTATTTTTTCCTCTTTTTTTCCCTGTTTTTTAATACATTCAGAAATTCAGTCTGTTCTTTAGTGGAATTCATCCATGCTTATAAGCCTAAAAGTAAACATACCCAAAAATACCAAGGTTTGACACAGTTCCAGAAAGCATGTGAGCACAAATCCAAACTAGAGATAAATCAACAGTTGAGACATTTGCAACTGTGGCAAGACATTTAACCCTGTAATTAAATGCCAGATAGTGAGTGTTAAAATATTTTAATAATCCTCTGAATTGGACTGCCTAATGAACTGCTTGTTTTGGCAACTGACTGGCTTATCAAGAAAACTCTGAGCAAATTATTTAGCTATCAGGTTACAATAAGCTGAAAAGGAAATGTAACTCTAGTGACAAGTAGAATACCATACGGCAGTTGGGAGAATTAAAGCGTTAGAACATGCACACCACTAATGTACAGCTGATGAGAGACTTCTCAACACAAACGAAAGCTGGGGAAAAATGAAGCTAAATGTTTATTGTGATGATCTCATTTAAAGGCAATAACCCCTCAGGGCTCAAGATTCAACTTAACAAACCATTAGCAACTCCAGCTCTGGAGTGATTACTTCACCCAGGCTCTCACTGTTCACAACACACTACAATTGTGTTCCTTTCCACTGTAGAGCTGTGGCTGACACAGGACATGGCTTCACTACTGAGTACAGTGAAAATACTTGGTTCAAGGGTGTAAAGGCTAGAAATATGTAGGGGATCTTAAGTTTTCTTTCTGATCTGCTGCTCTGTCTTACAAGGGACAGATCTGCATGTCCCGAGCACTTTGGTTTTGTAAGGATCATACAAACTGAAGGCAGCAAAGACCCTTCAGGTGAGAGGTTTCCACGCACCAGGCAGAGCAGGGGCATTTGTGGGAGCGCTTTTCTGCTTCTGAGAGCTGTGAACAAACTCGTGCATCAGTCATGAAGCCTTCCTGGCAGCGGGTGAGGCACAGACAGATACTTACAGCAGAGAGCTTTCTGCAGCCTGCGGAGTTTCATGGCAGTCCTGTACGCCGAGAACCTGACGTTGTTCAGGTCAGCTGCAGGGGGGCAAAATCAAAATAATACATCAGCTTTACACTTTACAAATAACCAGACTCACAAAGACATTGCTAAGTTGAACTACAAGATTATACTTATTGGTTAAAAGAACAGAGGAAAAAAGTACGTTAGAAACTCTACTGGGCTAAAGCCCTCAAATCTTGACAATCAACCATCCAAAAAGAAAACACTAAATCCTGAAGTGTTACTTCCTTTCGTTCAAAGGCACTGAACTTAAGAGCACTTGAAAGCACAACATCAGAGACAGCAGTCCTGTGTCTGAAAATGTCACAGAGCCTTTCACACCAAAGGCACTGTGAGGGAGATAAGACCCTGAAACTCCTCCTTGTCTGCCCAATGCACCAGGCAGACTGAGTGCAGGCAGCCCCAAGAGAAGAGCTCTGCCCCGGAAAAAACAGGTGACTCTCAGCTACTGCTAAAAAAAAAACAACAAAACCTAAAGAAAATTCCAATTAAACTTTTTTGCTTTCTGCCTAAGCAGGCCCCAGCCATGCCCTGAGATGCAGAGCCTTCCTGGAGGGAAGCCAGCTCACCCAGGCAGGTGAGTTCCCAGTTCCCACCTGCAAAATGGCAGGGAGTTGGTGGGCTGGGGCAGCATCCCCAGGAATGGCACCCCACTAGGAACGCACTGTCTCACATGACTTTTGCTAGAGCTGTCCTCATACATTTAACAAAATAAGGACATCGGCACAAGTCCCCACGGAATAGTTTAACCATGACTTGCAAAACTTCCCGGGACACTGCGGGGACAAAGACACGCCAAACCAGAGCAGAGAAGCTGTTTTCCAAGGGGCACTGCCAGTGGCTGCACCGGTAACCAAGGAGTAGGTAGGGGACACACTCGTGTGCTGCAGCACAGCCAACCCCACTGCTGCAAAACCAGTTGGCTGCTGGCATGCTCCCGGTCCTGTCACCTACCCAACTAATTCCTAGGAACAGACACTCCTGTGCAGCCTAGGGATCATTCCCAAAGGATTGCTTGGCATCTTGTAATTTAAGGGTTTTCTAGCACAGAAATGCACTCGTTGCTCGTGCCAGCCAGTTTCAGCACCCGACAACACTGCTGAGTGCATTTAATTTACTGATGAAACCCATGGAGCCTAAGGAATTAATGATGGGAAAGTGTTTAGAAAATGTTAACTACTATGTCAATATAAAAACAACATTAGGAAAAAAACGTAGTGGCTCAAAATAAAGGCCTGTTTAGCTCAAGAAGTTGCCGCTAAGCCTGGCAGACTCTTGGAGAAAGAATATGATGAAAAACAGGGAAACACAAAACAGTTCCTTGCTGGCATATGAGCTGAGGTGCTATAAAGCTGTTTGAAATGTGGTAGCTTGGGTATAACTATCTCAACATCATTTATAATGCTGTACAGGTATAGGTAGCAGAGGGAATATAGTCTCAATTACATTAATTTTAATTAAGCTGTTCTGAATGAACAATATGAGGTATGATAATTCAGTAGTTCTGTATACCTTAATAAAGGCTGTGGAACATTTCTGAAACATGTCTTAGAGCAGAAAAGAAAGTTTCATCTTTGTATATAATTTCTTTTTCTTTGCACAGCTTCATACACTTTTTTAATGGGCAGTTCTACTGCGTATTGCTCCTGCCAGCTCTCTCTCTCTCACAGTCATCCTAACGGGTCCTTTATGTGGTGTAGAATACAATGAGCAGTTTCAATAAAGCAAATTAATTTGTCTTAAAGAGAAATTAATAAAGCAGTCTCTCACAAACACACCAGGACTTCAGTTACATTTTGTACCCTTGCTGTAAATCTGCACTTGTATTCTGGAAAAGAATATTATGGCTAGCATTTGACAAAAATGAAGAAGCTTTCCCTAAATTTTTCCTGAGTATTCTGAAAAATGCTTATATATTCATTATTTACATTTTCAGAAATGTGAGTAAATAGATATGCATATTTCAGGCCTCGATCAGGGTAGAAAGCACAATCCATGAAGACATTTAATCCTGGAAGTGCTACAGTTTACATCTATTTTCCTGTATATGTAATACACACTGAATTTATTATCAACCTTAACGACATAGCTGCCAAGAAGCATCTGCTCTAAATGACAAAGCAGCAATGTCAGGAGCTCGTTTGGGAGCCCTCATCTCAGGTTTTGGGAAAGTAGCAGCAATGCTGATCTTTTGGCTCTGCATGTCAAGGCTGAGCGCAGCCGTCGCACACCTCCACTCCCACCTTCGCTGCTCTACCAGGATCAGCCTGTGCCCAGTTACTGTCCCCGTGTCAACTGCTCACTTCTGTCTTCCTTATGCCACCACCTCCATGCTCCTGAGGGACAGCTCTCTTACCAAGTGGTGACAGTCACTTAAGGTCATTGGATCTTAATGATTTCACTCTTCCCTTCCTTATACCTACAAAACTGCCAGTGGCGTCTTTCCTCCCCTGGAGCTACTGGTGGAACAAATGTGCTGCTCTGTGTAGCAACGAAGGGAGCCCAAGTCCTTCCTAATTGGGTTCAAAACACTTCCCTTGCTGATGTGACCTCATTTAAATGAACCACAGAACATAAGACTGTTAGGGAACGAGACCTGGACACTGGGCTGGGGATTACTGGATGTAATGTCACCCCTAACAGTGAGGGAGGGAACCTCGAGTGATGCAGCACAAGGCACTGCTTGGTCACATGCCAGCTGCTCCTGCTGGGAACAGAGGAGGGAGTAAGGAGGCTCAAGCAACAGTAACCTTCAAAAGGCCCATGGAAATACCAGTAGTTCCTCCTTCTGTGTGTTCTTGTTTTTTTTTCCTTCCTGGGTCCTAAGGGAAAAAAAATGATGCTATCTCCACTCCCAAACAGCCCGCTAAAAGAGTAAGGACCCACTAAGCCTTGATTCCAAAGCTTTTATCATCTTGGAGCAGGCTGGGGAGCTCAGTGTACCACACAAGTTTTCCTCGAGCCCTTTCCTCCCACTCCTAGAAAGTATGCACCACCTCGTCATCCGAACGCGGTGGTCAGAGGGCTGAAAAGCCTTTGGTGTATTGGGAAACTTTTTCAAGTTGTTTAACAACATTCCCTCTCCTTACTGCTCAGAAGGTAACTTTCAAGCTTTGAACAAAAAAATGTAAATGCTCAAGAGCATAATCTGTTTGTGATCTGAAACAATGATGCAATGGAAGAGCTCACCTGGCCGCTGGAAAGGAACAGTCAGAGGAAAGGATTGTGAGAGAGTATTTGGTGACATATTTACAAGCCACAGCAAAGAGAAATCACGATTTTCCCATCACTTGGCCATGAATGACCTCTTTCTTCAAGTGAAAATACATCTTTCTATATATAATAATATGATAACACTGAACAAGAACTACCACATTTATTACAAATGGTAATAAATGCAGCTTTAATGAAGGGGACTTCAGACTGCAGACAGGAATAACACAAATCAGAAATAATTATAGAATCATAGAATCGGTGGAGTTGGAAAGGACCTCTGAGATTATCAAGTCCAACCCTTGATCCACTACTGCCATGGTTACTAGACCATGGCACTAAGTGCCACATCCAGTCTCATCTTATTATGGAAAGATGATCAGACAGTTAAATTCTAACCTTTTTTGCATAATTTTGCACATTGAGAAAACTCAAAACATAAGGGCTATGTTCTATTTCTACAGCATTCTAGAAACACCTGCAATTTCACATAGCAGATCCTTTTGCTAGTGGATAATCAGGTAAAAAGCCCACTCATTTGAGAAGTGGTTAGTGATTCAAATCATCTGCTGGAATATCCCACTGACTACTGACACAATATCAACAAATAAGATCTTTAGTTTTGTTTGTTTTTTTTTTAATCCTCCCATGCTAAATTCCAGATTTTACATTGAGATATGAGTACTATTTTAAGAGGAAAAACAAATTCTCATATTCTTGTCTTACTGCATAAAATAAATAAAAGCAATAAAAAATTAAAGAACAGTAAAATTTTAAAAATAACATATTTTACAAGAGGTTTGGTGTCCAGCATGAGGGGACATCTGTTTTTATTCTTAAGGAGTCACATCTATAACTCAGACAACAGGTTTGAAGTACGGTGTTATAACTCAACTCCTTTCCAGGGTAGTTCTTAAACAGACTAACCTCCTTACAGCTGCTGCAGCTGCTGAGAGTGCTGAGTGACTGGGATGTTCCATTTGATAATGTACTATCCTCTACAACAGAGTAATCTCCCTGCATGTTTAAAAACTCTGGGATGGACCGGACTACCTCCCGTCAAAGGCTGTTCACATAAATTGTATCTCTCTGTAAGGTAATCTGAAGGCACCTCAGAAAGTCCTTTCTTACTTTAAAGAGGATTCCTTGCTTATATTATTGTGAATATTATAATTGCTTTTTCAATTAATGAGGACAGAATACAGACATTTCACTTGATTTTATGGACAGCAATATTCTCACTGTCTGGACACCATCTAACTAAAATGAGCAGCTTACATGCTTCAGGTAATAAGAGTAAAATTTAGCAAGTTAACAACTAGATTCTTTCAAAGAAATTAGATGTCATCAGATCAAATCCTCATCTTCATTTGATAAGGTTTACAGAGTTCTGAGGGTTTTATTACTCTCAGTTGCAAGGAAAGAAAATGTGAACCTAGAGTGATATACCTTGAAACCTGAAAGTCTTACTCAACCATAGCTTGTGACATGCTCATAGACTGCTCATAAATACACTGCCTGCAGTGGATAGCCTATTTTGGGAATTACATGTCACTGTTGTCTTTGACAATGGAGGTTAAAAACTGTTTACTGGACAGTCCTGAACAGACCAGAATTCCACTACCAGCCACTAAGCTTTCACGTTTCATCAGACATTAATGGCACTCTTGACTTTTCAAGAAGCTTCATCTCACACTGTTTCAATAGCTGAAATTCCTTGACAGGCAGATAAGAATGCTGGGTTTCTTCCTGCTGCCCAAAACCTGTACCTAAATCTTTTAATGATGCCCTACAGTGACATATATTGCCTCTTTAGGAATTGTAATTTTAAAATGCAAATGAGACAAATGCACAAAGGAAGGAAATTAATCAAGTAACACTGCTTAATATCAGTTGAGTCTTGGCCACTGACTTTTATTATAACAATAATTAATGCTATCATCTCCACTGCTTTGACAATAAATAACAGCACTGTTATTATACGTACAACTTAACCACTCTGCATGAAACAACACAGCATGTTGTACTAGACCTGTCCCACTCAGTGAAAAAGCCAATAGTGTCTCTGAAAATTAGCAAGTGGGAGGTACCCAGGACACCACAATGTTTCTGACTGCATCTAGGCCCAGTGGCTGAACACCTCAGCATGTGCCAGCATCCCTGTAACCAGACCAACTGACATGTGATGTCTTTTCTCCAGCCAGCAAACCCAAATGTGTAAGAAAGGATATGATGTACACCTGGGTTACACCCCATTATGGGGTTGGGATATGAGTGGAGTTTGCAGTCAGAAACCCTTCATACATGCTACGGGAGAAGCAGTCATACTGGAAAATCCTCAAATAAATAAATTATAAGCAACTTCAAAAAATATTAATAAAAGGTGTCCATTTGCAAACAAAGAGTGCAGTTATCTTAAACAAAATGCCCCAACACCGGTCACCAATTCCATAACAGGACATTACTTCACTCTCTCTAGAATACCCTCCTTCACTGCTAATACACCTATGCTTTCATTTTCAAGGGATGCAAGCTTAACTTCTACCATTTAAGTTCTACTTCTCTGCCATACATTTATTGTTTGTTACATGATGCTGCATAGGATGCAATCACACAGTTAGAAAGATGACCTGCTCTAGGTCTGATTACGCTCTAAGGCTGACAGAATCCAACCAATCCTGTTTTCTGAAATGAGCTTGAAAAGGACATTAGTGAATAAGCAACCTTTAAAGAAAGGCCATATGTACCACCTCACTGGATTTCAGTAGAAGTCAGATGATTGATGTATGCAATAGGCAAGGGTCTTACTAGCATAAACACAGAAAACAGTTGCATTTGAACAAAACCTCATAATAAAGATATGATTTAGAAGTTGCTAATAAAAACTGTAATGACAGCAAGGGGTAGTTAAGCCTCTTCAGGCAGCATTTCAGAAGGAAAAATAAAATAGACAAACCAAAAAGGATGATGTTTATCCACCTTGGTCACTGGGAGTCAGAAGCTCACATTTCTGCACAAGAGTAGCCAGCCACAAGACCAACACAGCAGCTGCTGCCTGCCAGAAGCCCAGAGGAGGCTCAGAGGTACCTTCCAGCAATCTCCCACCTTGTGTTAAGCAACTCTGACATTTCTTTCACATAATCCACAGAGAACTGCCCTCCCAGCCCTTCAAATGAAATGGAGAGCTGTCACCAGTGCACTGCGGCCTGCAAGGGCGAGGGTGGTTTTCACCCTCATGTCTTGCCTTGGTGAATTAGGATTGATAAGCAGATGCACATGGCAGCATTTCTGACTGCACCCTGCCACTGCAATTACTGTTCAGGGTGACACTAATGCACCTTGAGGAGACTGGTACTGACATGACATGGAAGGCTGGAGGAGGGGGACACCGACAGCATGGCACAGCAGACCCAGTCCTCCTGGGCCACCGCAGCAAAGGTTAGTCACCTTCAGGTTAAAGGCAAAATACTACTATTCTGAGCTCAGCTGCCTGACATTAAATGTTCACTCTCAGAAGATAATGCGAAAAAAATTAAGCAACTCCAGAACACTTTCATTCCTGCTCTTCCCGTCTCTCCCCTCATGCAAAGGTCCTTGCCCTCCAAGATAGTGAAATAACACAAATTATCTTTTCAGTGATGCCCTGCAGTCATCATAAGCATGAGAAAATTTGTAAGGGGATTGCAAAAGAATGGTGTAAAAACAGCAGATCTGCTGCAGAGGAACTACTCTTGGAAAGAAAAGCAGCTGGAGCAGTTCTCAGTACTTGGAAGATTTTCAGAGGGAAGTTAGAAGAAAATGGGAGTGGCTCATAAGGGTGTAAATACAAACCAGGGGATGTCTGTCAGCCTCTGAACCTTTGAGACTCACCAATTTTTATTACCTTTCCTATCTCAGCATTTATTATTTCTCTGTTTTTATAATTCATATGATTCCTTCTTATTTAATCTATACCAACATCTACTACCTGTTGCCACTTTGACTAGACATTAAACAACAATTAAGTAATTCAATATAGACTTTTTTTTATGTAACTTTAAGTAGCCATAACTTTAAATGAAGAGTGAAAATTGTCCAACTTGAGTAAGGAGTAGATGCTTCATTAAAACTGATAAAATGCTACGTTGTTTTAAATAATAAAGAGCAGTCAAGAACAAGCATTTTAGTATCTTAAAAGGAAAAGCTTCTGTTAAAACGAACAGCCAGTTGGAAATTTTTGATACACATATTAAATTTCAAATGAAGTATTTCACAGTTATTACGGGTATCTTTATAACCAGCCATGTTTCAGCAAAGGAATGCAAAGAGAATTTGAGAGTATTTCCTTCATGGGCAGATTATTTTACATGGGTTCTTCCTGCAGACTCTGATGCAGTTCTATTGAAGACAGGATACAGGACTTCCTCAACCAACCATCTGATCAGTCAAAAGTGTACACAGCACATTCCTACCTTCTTTTATTAGTACCAAATAACGCTCCCAAGTAATTTAGCTTCATTTTTATAAGTACCCAAATCACTAAAGACACTAAAGTATGACACTTAAAATTCATCTATTTTAGCAAAATATAAAGCAGCAATTTGTAGGTGTGTGAATTGGATATGTGAAGATTAAAACCAGTATTACTCCTCTTTGTTAGAGAAGTGTCTCTTGCATCTCAAAGACATAGGCAGATAAGAAACATGACCTTGTGCCAGGATGCACCTTCCTCATTCACTTAAAAAAAATTAAGCTTTTAGTAATTTGTAAGAATTTAAATTAGACATAAGCATCCCCTAGCAAATTATAAAATACTGGCATGTATAGAGAGCTACATCACATAGCACAATTATTCCCTAGAGGCTAAGTGTAGGAGTTGGAAAATGGAAATGAAAACTCTTGACAGCATTGATGTACTTGGTCTCACTTTTTTACATTTACCCAGATTGCAGAATTCATGTTTTCTACCAGATTTTTAAAATGCATACATACTAATCTCTTTACTAGCTTGTTCATATGAATGAAAAGCAAAATTTGGATCCTAATGTGGGGTAAAATAATAGGATATAATGAGTATGCAATACAAAATCGACTTTAATAACATCTTCTCAGATAATATATTACTGAACAGTCTGAAAAGACTTCAAACATCCCATTATTACCGTTTTGACCTGAGGCAAAGCAAAGCACTGAAAATACATCAAGGGTTCTGTTCAAGGACTAAACGGGTTATACTTGTATTATGCAGTTTGTGTGAGAGTTAGGCAACGATGATTACACCAAGTTCAAAAATAAAATAAAATAAATCAGTAGGTTACTCAGTAGCACTTTCATCAAAGCTTCACCCATGTGGCACTGCACAAAGAATCACCTTGTCTAATCTGTTTTGTACACAGTTATGGACACCTCAGTTTACTCAGAAAAATACACAGTATTCATCCTTTGCTAAAATCCGTGTTGCTTCCATATTAATGAGTATTTGGTCTCAGCTCCAAAAGAAATAAAACTAGCCAGATAGAGGACTATTTCTTGGACATCCCTTGCTCCTGAAAAGGAAAATAGTAGGAGAAAAAAAAAGCTCACAAGTAAGTAAGAAAAAGAAACAAAATCTGCCTGAACACGTTCCTTCTTTATGAAGTAAGAAATAAGGCTATCTTAAACTCCTGACATTTGGGTGGTACTTACAGTAATAAAACTCAGTTAAAGTAAATGCAAACTGACTTCAGCAGTCACACATCTTCTGAACTGCTGACCTGAATCCATCAGGACACTTTTCTCCCTTATTACCTTTTCACTTCCTGATATTCAAGAGTACTCTAGCTGAACCAGGGAACTAACACAAGAAAAGCAGTTGCAACAGGACTTTGGGTCTGGCCAACAACAGTATCAGAAATATCACGCAATGCCTGGATCAAAGGCGGCTGCAGAGTCAGAGTGCAGTTCAATTAACAAGCAACTGTTTGAAGACCTACCTGTATTAAAAGGATGCCTGCATGTACAATTACTGTTTGTCCTGAAACTTTTAAACCACTCACTTTAAGAGCAGAAATATAAAGGAGACAAACAGGGTAATACATTATAATTAAATGGCAAGTCAATACTTGTCTTCTTTTGCATTTGGTCGGCCTGATCTTATACATCGTATATCCCCTTTTGGCATACAGAGCTGTATTCTGGTTAATTTTTAAACAAACTGCTGCCACACTGCTAATGCTGTAAGGAAAAAAATCGTCACACTGTCTTGTTTCATTTTATCATATCAGTTTTCTAAAGTATTTTTAGTATGCCTTTAACTGCAGAGCACCATAGAGATACCTGAGTTAGCTCGAAATAGATTATACCGGCATAATTAGACTGTTTTCAGCAGCTAAACTGGAGTTTAGCAGGTGATAATTTAAGCTATTTTTCACCATGGTAAATAAGCCTGCACTGAATGCTAGATTTGATTGTTCCAGTGCTCACACTGGCTTGTTCAAAGCTGGTTTATATACGTGTGCTGTACAGACGTAACCTTCTCTATGAATGCAGCATATTCACTGATATTTCTTTCACTGAAATAGCTTAATTTTTATTATATCCTCCATTATTTATTAACAGAATCATTAAAAGTGAAGAGTTAGCTATTAAATGGTCTGCCAAGCAGCCTACACTAGAGCATAGATTAACCTATTTTATCTTATAGATGTGCTTCTGTTAATAAAATCCAAAGCTGCTAAAATATGGAAAAAAACCCCTCCACCAGAGAGGCACATCTGAAGTCATAATAAGCATGCAATTTGGGTATTCAAAATGACATCATGACAGCTGCTATGCCTTCTAAGTATTGAAAGTGCTTTAAAAATAAAGCAGTGGTAACACAGTTTGGCAAATTGCTTCAATTGGTTTCCCACCATCCAAAAGTCAACATTAACAGCAGCTTGGTTTGATTTTTTTCATCTGCCTTTTGTAAAGCAGATTAGACAATGAAAAGATTCAGGATTTTTTTTTTTTTTTAACTTCTGTCCCAGTCTTTCAGTAAGAGTTTGGAACAATACACCCATATTACTCTGTAAACCCAGCGCACAGTCCTAACGTGCTAATTGAAACACAATTTTTTTCTACTGCATGTTTGAAATGTGTTACTATGCCTCACATATTCCCCTTGCAGAAAATTTTAACCTTGATAAAAGCACTGTCTTTCTCTGTCAGTTAATTTCAGTTTATTTCCTCTGGAAAAAATCTTCGCCTTAACAATTCATCCAACCGAGAAAAAAACCCACTGAACATCTGGTAGAGATGTCTTACCTAATGACTGGTAAAGCTCAGTCATCTTGGGATGATCCCAGCAGGTCGTTTGCGTCTCATGGCTACAATACAAAACATGAAAGTTAGTAAAGTAAAATTTCTCTCTCCATCTCACAGCAAGTGATGCAGGTTGCACATCAGAGCACTACCCATATCCTGGGTTGCTCCAGCAGGGATTCTCAGCAGCGGCAGGCATGTCTTCTTTCAACATGAGGCACTAACTCGGAGCACTTTATTTAGGCAAGGGTTCATAAAACAAAATTAAAAGTAGTGCTAATATTAAAAAAACAGCAAGTATTCAGATATGACAATGTTTTGAGGAATTTGTAAGCACGGTGATCAGTTCCAAAGAACTCTTTGTTTTGTACAGGTCATTCTCCGGTTGCTCCAAACTAGAGGACAGACATTTGAAAGGACTTCATTCTTAAAGCATTTATGGGAACTCTGACCAGACACTGAGATCCATGGCATTTTTGATCTGCTTTCCCCTACACACTCTCTCAATGCTTTCCCATGTGGAAGGTAAGAGTTATCCAAAGCAGCAAAACTCCAGTCTTTCCTTTCAGTCCAGACATCCGCACTAAAACCCCCATGCAACAGCCTACTGATCCACCACTAGCTCACATCACTTCTCAGGCCAATGCCTCGCACCCTGTATTGACAGTCTCTTTTGGCAAAGACTCTTGGCTGCTCCTCTTTTTCCCTGGGACTCTCAGGCCCTTTCCCTTGTCCCGGAGGTCCCTGTGCAGTGTCAGGCGGCAGAGCTGTTGGGAAGCCAGGGGAAAGCTAAAGCGGGTTATGAAACGCTGCAGTATGACTAGAATGTAAATTGGACAGTCTCTGCATTGAGGGGAGCAGCCTCCAGCTCTGCAACACAACATGTTGCCGAAAGACAGGCAGTGTGAGAAAGCCAACAGAATGAAGTGTTAGCGGGTGTAGTAGCAACTCATGTCTCCTAAGGTTATACTTTTTATGAATTTGTTTTTTAATGACAGCATAGCTAACATGATTATGTTTCTATTAATGTAGAAGTCTTGCTTATCTATCCTGTAGCCAACAAGTCCTGTTCATACAGAATTCAGCAACATTAAAAGATAACCATGAGTGTCCATAACAAAAAAAAATCTGGAATACGTGTGTAGCATACAGTTGCTAGCAAACACACTGGTCATTTCTGTACTTAAAAGCAGACATCAGGGTTTCAACATGCACACATCGTTTGGGAGAAGATATGCAGGAGAGCAGGACCTGACTCACAGAGCTGTGGAGCTCCTGGAGCACATACCTCCCAGCTCCAAAAGATTAAACCATCACCCAGCAGCATCTGTACACCCAACTGTGCCCTGGAACACTGACGAGGTTGTTTTAGAGAAAATATGTTCCTCGAGTTCTCATTTTGAGGCACTGATGTTCCCAAGTGCACATTTATCCTTTACAGGCTAAGAAGAGGTACAACTTCCAATGAATCACTTCAACACCACCCCTACTCATGGAAAAAAGAAAATCGTGACATGTTTTCTTAGTGTGATTTAATTTTGGCCTTAAAAGACAGGCTATTTATTTGATCCATGCGAATACTTTACTGCCCCAGTAACCTCTATATGTTCAGCAGCTTACTATATATATTTCCAGATTTTCCTCTGTAACTGCAAGGAAGAACGAAAGGGATCACAAGCACTAAGAAGAAGGAAAAAAACACTGCCATAGTGCTGCCCTACTCGAGCACGGGCTTTTAAACAAGCCCTGTCTCATCAACCTCAGCATTCCCGTCCCTTCCCAATTCCTGCAGTGGCTGAAGGCAGTGAAAGAGGGAGGAGGACACCAGAAAAGCAAAGGCAGTCTTGTTCTTTGCTTGGTTAAAAATGAGTCCTGCAAAGGGAGGTGGCTGCAATTGCATTCAGAAATCTCAGCCTGGTCTGGGTTTGCGGTTGGTTTTTTTTAATTCCCAGAAACTGGGTAGCTTCAAGTGAAAACCTATGGATCTGAGTCCCCTGCACCGAAGCCCCTGCATTTCCCACCTTGCTTGGGTACGGGCAGGTTTTGCAGAGAGAATGTAACACCAGAACTTTTTACCATACCCAGGTATAAAGTGTGTTTTTGAAGAAAAACAG
The DNA here is from genome assembly GCF_003984885.1 of Neopelma chrysocephalum. Lineage (NCBI taxonomy): Eukaryota > Metazoa > Chordata > Aves > Passeriformes > Pipridae > Neopelma > Neopelma chrysocephalum. Next base: position 7,938,189 of record NW_020897737.1, read on the forward strand.
AAACAGTTTTGTTCACACATTCAGTTCCTAAAAACTCAGCCACCTGAAGCCTCTGCTGGTACAACAGCAGTCCAAAGCAAATGAGGAAGGAGGAGAACTCATGGCAGAAGAATGCTGTAGCCAGGGATGTCACAATTCAGGTGAACGGGCTGCAGACCCAAGCAAACATTCACACTCACAGACCTGAGGTTGCAGTTTGTTTTCACCCAACATCAATCCCATATCAGGAATTCCAGAGGCACGAGCTTGGCTGCCCTGGCTTGCTTTCCCATGGGCAGGTAGCCCCAGAAGGGGTGGATATTTGAACAGAAACTATACCATGGTTTGTATGTCAAATCATGTAGTAAAAATGAGAAAAAGAACTTAAGCAAACAGTTACAAGAAACCTCTGAAGAAAACCTGCCTGACTTTCTGCATGAAATTAGTCTGGTAGACCCAAAGTGTTCTATGGATAAACTAGAGCACTTCAGACTCCATAGCTGCTACCCTGGCAGCCTTCAAAGAAACTGATTCCCCATGAAAATATTTAAAAGCCATCAGATATCTGGCAAAAGTAAATACAGATAGGATTATAGAATCCCAGGCTTGTGAGGGATAGAAGAACAAAAAGATCATCTTAGTGTGAAAAACTAGTATGGTTAATCACTAATCAACATGACACAGATGAGTTGTATTTTTTATTTTCATGTTTTATGGTAAGGCCTAACAACATATCAGTGAATCCAGTGTATATAGTTTAAGCTTATGGAATTCACTATTCCTGAAAATACCTAAGACCTTTTAAATAAAATTTCCATTGCCAAAGAAACACTGGACTCCAACTGTTTTCAGATATTTTTAATACCAGTAACCCCAGACCTCTCCTCATGGTATAAGACTAATTATCTTGGAGATGTGCATTTTCTAAGGAATGATTTCATTAGTTTCATCTGCAAGTGATAAAGACTAAACTTGCAGGGCAGGTACATTTCCCCTTTTGCTTTATTTTTACACTTTGTTGCAACTTAGAGGAAATACTCGTTTCCTTAAGACTACAAAAGTCAAGTAAGTAGAGATCCTAAGTTTTTGGTCCACTACCTTCCCAGCAGTGACTACCCAATGCATCCCACACCAGGTGGTGTGGCCGCCCTCGGCAGGGATCACCCATCTGGTACCAGACCCAGGGATGGGCTGGCCAGCTGTCAGCACACCTCTGTGCTCTTGCAAAAAAAAAGCAAGGGCTTTGAAGTGAACTGAACCTTGGTGGCTGCAATTTCTGTAGAGGTTGAGTGCCCGTACCGAGCCAGGGCAGACTTTGCTGGTACTTTACATGCAGAACACAAGAAGGCTGCAGATATTTCGCTCCAGCTAAAAGGCGTTCGCTTCCCAACATTCTCAGCTCGGAAAATTATCAACTATTCTGCACACAAGGGCAGCTCCAGGAAAGGTTAGATTCCATCAAGGCTATTCTTCATAAGCCTCTCTGCCACTTTCAAAGGCCATTTAATTGTGAGCTTTGGGGTTGGACCGGTGGGGGAGGATTTGTGTGTATGCCCTTATTGTGAACACCGTCTGAAGTGAAATGCCAGCTCAGCAGTTTCAGGCAGCCTCAACCACACTTGGGAATGCTGTAGCATCCTTAATAGATCTGCAGTAAAGTGTTTGCCAGAGTTTCAAACTCCGGTGAACAAGGCCCTTTACAGCCTGTAAGTCAGGAAGACATGAAAAGTATAGTGCAAGTCCTCTTGACTAGCAGCAGCTGAAGCAGGGTGAGAGTATGGGCAGAAATAAGTACTTGGAATGCTTTACCTACAAACCAACACAAAAAGGCATCAACGCATACAGCCAGCAGTTCTGCAATACTGCACATGCTCAGAGGATACATTTTTCAATTTGGCTCTACAGTTAGGTCAACTAAATTGATCACTAGCTTTTAAATCATGGGCATTCTGCAACAAATAAAAATATAAATGCACTCATTTGGCTTATTTTCCTCTTTCTCACCTGACTTGAGCTGCAAAAGTGGAAAGGAAATTAAAACCAGGTCTGGAGAGGAGACAAGCAGCAATGGCTAATGGTGACACCTAGGCATGGGTGTGACGGGTACACTAAATACACTGATAATTCAGTGGAATGAAAGAATAGTCTTCACTTGAGACATCCTTTGGGAACCACAGGACCACTTCATTAAAGGATGATTATATTATATTAGCAGGGATAATTTTTATGTGGGGAATTCTGTCACATCATGCCTGTGTGAACTCCTCTGTTCCTGCCAACAGCAGAGAGATTTGTCTCTCATCGCTGTCAGCAGAGCCAATAACACACAGCATTGGAAACCTGAAATTAGGAGATGATATCCAAACCGACATGCTAGCTGAATTACAGTTCCCTTGTTATAACTTGATCGGTTTGGCCAAAATACAGTTATTTTATCTTCATTCCTTTTATATCGCTTCAGAGCAACACCAGCAGCAGGAGCGGAAAGCAATGCTCCCCCACACCCAAATTCCTGCACAACCTCCCCCCCAAACATTCCTGCACCAGCCACACTGTAACATTTGCAAATCTTTTAACTGTTTTTGATTGCACTCCTTCTCCCTCACCTCTTTTTCAAAAAAACAATATCTAGGATTAGGTCTCATGTATTTACTGCTCAGCTCCAGAACAGAATTTTAGGTTGCAGCTGCAGAGTCCTTTTTAAACTCTTACAGCCCTCTTTACTGGTGATACCAGAGCCAGTTCTGCTGCACTTCTCCCCACACCCTTCATCAGAAAATGCGACATGAATTAGATGTCCAAGTGCATAGATGTGCATAGGATAAGAAATTCTACCATGTAGCAATAAATAAGTAGTTACACATACTGACAAAAAAAGCACCAAAATTATAGTGATATTTTACAAAGCACTAAACTGATCCATTTTCAAACAACACAATTTATAATACCTCTCACCTTCTGGCTTTATGAGGAATAAAATGTTACTCCAACCACCTTATGACTGTTGTCAAAAAGCCAAAATAAGCATGATAGTTGTTTGGATTTTACTAAACTAACCTAAATGCAACTGAAAGAGTTTGAATGAACAGACATTACCTTTCATTTAAAAGAAAAATGTTTTCATCAGCAGATGACAGTGATCGCAAGGAAGATTTAATATTTTTCTTTTTACAGTGTTTCATTAATTCCTTTGATAAAACAAGTTACTGCTATGGAAAGTATTAGCAATGTAAAAAGGTGGCACTCCTTTGTGCTTTACAAAGGACTACTGTTTTCATCTGTAAATCTAGAGACTACTGATCTGTGCAGAGATTATTTCTGTTTAAGCCAAGGATCAGCGTCCCTTCAGCAGGAATTTGACTTTAGCCTGTTTTATTGGCTTTTGTGAGATTTATCAGACTGCTGAAGGCAGGCACCAATACATATTAAAGTTTCTTGCCGATACTGGAAATGAATAGCAGGAGAAGGGCAAATATCAGCTGTCAAGTACTGAATAGTAACTCTTTTTTTCTCCCTTACTGTTAAACATTTATTTTGTCCGCTCTGTCAGGGGCAAAGATTCGCGCTCAGTGGCTTGGGCTGGGTGAGCCTTGCCCCCCTGGCTTGTCACTCTCCGCTGATCTATTTGCTTTCCAAAGCCTATCCTCTCTGCTCCTGCCAAAGCAATTTCACTGCAGGGTCTTGTCAAATCCAGGCTCAGACAAGCGACGGCCTTGAACAATTCCTTAGTGCTAAAAAGGTCAAAGATCCCAGATATAACCAGGTTTCCCGTTTCCTCAGTTATGTACACACACACCTGCAAAAACCACCTCTCTGCCCAACTTCAGTCCAAGGCGCAGGCTGGGGACACCGGTGGTGTCCCGGGCTGCAAGATGCTTTACAGCAGCTATTAAAAGGCAATATAAGGTGCCATGCAGCAACAAGAAATACAGCACTTGCAGTGCAACAGCCCGGAGGGAATCCCCTCCCAACCTCTTCTGCCTATTAACTTGAAACATTACTTCTAAGCATGAAATTACACAGGGAAAAAAAAAAAAGAAAGAAAAAAAAGGAAAAGAAGAAGAAGAGCAAGCCATGCATCCCCAAGCACCTTTGTTTTCAGGAATTCCGCTGGAGTTCACGCCCGACCCGAGATGCCCCATAGGCGATGTGCCAGGGAGGTAACGCTGTGCAGCACCGCGCTACCCCCCAAAAACCGCGGGCATCCCACACAGCTGTGATTCCCTGGCTCGGCTTTCCGCCCCCCGAGCCCACACCGGCACAGGTACGGGCACAGGTAGAGCCACCGGCACAGGTAGGGGCACAGGCAGGGGCACAGCCACGCGTGCGTGCCGGCTCACACCGCCATCTCCTACGTGTGCCAACGGGGCGCATCCAGCGCCCAACTACGGCCTCGGGAGCGGGGAAAAGCGCCGAACCGAACGCGCCTTTCAAGTTCCCCGAAGAAACCCGGCGGCAAGTTGAGATTTTTCGGTGTAAAAGATGACAGGCTCCGCCGCCGGTGCCGAGGGCGGCCGGACACGCCGCCGGCACCGCCGCGGAGCGCGGGGTGGCCCCGGGGCTCGGCGGAGCCGCCCCCGCCGCACCTGCCGCCCCGCGACCCCGCATCGCCCTTACCCCTGGAGCTGCTCCCTCATGGCGGCGGCTGCGGAGACAGAAACAGCGCGTCCGCCCAGCCCCGCCGCTCAGCGCCACTGCGGCCGCCCTGCCGGCAGGGAGGGACGGCGGGAGGGAGAGAGGGATGGAGGGAGACAGGGAAGGAGGGAGGGGACGGGGCTGCCCCGCCCCGCTCCGCTCCCGCCCGGCGGCGCTGCCGGCGCCGCACCCCCTCACCCGCCCCAGCATCCCGGCTGCGGGGCGTCTGAGGGCGCCTCGCCCCTTGCCGGCTTCCCCGGGGCTGTGCAGCTCCTCTGGAGGCGGGAGGAAACCCTCGGGGCTTCCTTTGACTTCTTTTTGTTTGTTCGTTTTTTTGTTGTGTGTCCTTTGCCCTGCCCCGGGCCCGCCAGAGAGATGGGTGTGCTGAGAGGCGGCAAATCGGTTCGCTTTCAGACGGCTTGGGAAGAAAACTTAGCTAAAATATGCACCGAATCTGAGACGGATTTGAAATGGGCCTTACCTGTCCCCCCCCCCCCTTTTTTTTTTCTTTTTGCTTTGCAGCTGTTAATTTCGGCGCTTAAAATGCCGAGTGGTTTATTTGTGAGTGAAATCAGGTAATTTCATTTCTGAGGGCTTGCCTTGGCCCTGCAGGGAGGGGTGAGCATCTCCTCCTGGTCAGCCAGAGCAGAAGAAATAGTTCTGCTCACGCCGAGTTACTGTTGCGATGTTTCTTTGCATTAATATGTAATATGCATTACACAAAGGAAAGCCAACAATCTCCTCTCAGTGTCACAGGCACTTCAAATCAGTGTGGCCAGTCTCCATTCATGCATATTGTACATCTGTGTCCTTTATTCATTAAAATGAGGCTGCAAAAAGAACTTATGTGAATTATCCTTCACATAATCAAGTAGTTTTTCAAGCCTTACAGATTGTGCTTTCTTGGTAAAGCCACCCCCAAAAAATAAAAGGTGTCTTTCAAATCAGAATCATAGAATGGTTTTGGTTGGAAGTGACCTTGAAGATCATCCTGTTCCACCTCCCCTGCCATGGGCAGGGACATCATCCACCAGACCAGGTTGCTCAAAGCTCTGTCCAGCCTGGAATGCTTCCAGGGATGGGGCATCTACAATTTCTCTGGGCAACCTGAGCCAGTGCCGCACCACCTTCACAGTAAAGAATTTCTTCCTAATATGTAATCTAAATCTATCCTCCACCTTTCAAATGCACAAAAAGTCCTCCCTGTTTTTACACTGGGAAGATGCAGGCCTAGAAGCACAGAAAATTCATCCCACCCATAGTTTCTATACCACAGGAATATCCCATAGATTGCTTTCCTATTACATACATGTCAGTAGGCACTGAACTTGGAAGGTTTTAGCCTAAGTACCATGATATTCAGGGCTCCCCTTAAGGCTCCAGGTCGCTGGGTTATCTGAATTTAAGAAAAGTTCAAAAAGCAGTTCAAGGAGAGCCCACGTGGTTTTTTTCCAGAAGCATTAAAAGTGTGAGATGCTCAAGGTTCAACATTTCAGGCCCTCAAATGCAAATATAAAAATTAATGGAATTGAATACTAAATTCTCATAGTTTCCAGATGATTTAGTTTGTTTTAAAAAGTCTAACTCATAGTTTTCAGTTACCTTGGACCTACAGCACTACTGCAATGTGGAAAGTAAATAGAGGATTAATTTTTGGGTAAACATAAATTGCTATGTTAAAACTCATTACCCTGTGAATTTTCCGTTTAATTCAGTGGATCTGGTATTAGATCTATTGCTCCGTCAAGTATCTTAATTTTGAGGTGAATAAACTGGCAGAAGGCTGTCAATTATGTTACATCAGCAATCTCACATTTTCCCATCTTTAGCCAAGTTTTAAGAAGTGAGGAATCTTTCTCTAAGTCTTGGTTTGCCTCTCACTTGGGAGGAACCTCAGGGCTCACAACAAGGAGAGAGCAGCTGCCCGTGTCATACAAAGGGACAGGGGCAGCCAGAGGCCCCCCGTTTCACAGCAAAAGTGGTTTGTTTTCCCTCAGAAGTATCTAGCACTGATGCCCCCGATACACATTCCTTCAATTTTTACTGTTTCTGGAGTTTCCTGGTCTGCCTTAACAGAAGCTTGATGCTGCTATTATCACACTGGTCTTCTTTCCCATACAATAGTGCCAAGTAATAAGAATTTAAAAACCAGTCTGAATTTCTCATACTTTGCATAATCTTCTTTCTCCTTGAGTTACAAATAAAGCATTGTATTCAATTAGACTCACAGCAGGTGAAAACCCCAATTAGTGAATCCATTTTCTTGGCTTTTTTTCCCTACCTTACACCCACACACCACTTTTTTTTTTTTTTTAACAATAAAGGGGAACTCTGAGTCATTCCTCAATTGAAAAGCAAATTAACCCTTTGATCTCCCAAATCAAACTATTAGTCGCTCAGGAACATCCAGGGGAAAACACGAATGTTGAAGGATTAACGGATTAAGGCCTATTGACTTTATAAATTGATTTTTATAAAAAAGTCTATTTCATGTAGTTCTGACTGTTGTCTCCAAATTCACAAAAGCTTTTAGGTGTTTTGATTGACCTGAAAATTATATTTTTTCTGTATAATGTACACACGTAGTACCACTCTTGCTTCAAATTACTTTTAAACTACCAATAATTTAATACAAAAATATATTTTGTTTGCAGTGTAAGTGGTTACTGTCTTTGGCATTTGCAACTGAAGCCAATCCTTATGCCATACTTAATTTTAAGCCATTTATTTGATAAAAGATAGTGATCTTCCTGTAGAAAATAAAACAGGATTACAGACTAAGCTCAATTTTAATTGCCTGTGGTGCTTTTCTTATGCAGGGGCTATTCAGTCAACTTGTGCACCTACACAGAGACCTTAATCAGAAGAACAGTGTTTATTTCTTTTAAACTGTTGGTTTGTCCTGGATTGTATCTAGTTGAGGTATCTAGGTCTGCAACATTTAATAACACCAGGTGCTTAAAGGGAAATCACAGCTGCCTAAAAAGTGGGGGATAATACTTAGAAGTGGTCTTATTACCCCAAAACTCTTCCGGAAAAAAAAGAAATAGAAAGATGAATTGGATTTGCAGGCAGCCTGACTGCACTGCTTGCTGTCCAAATGGTCACTGGAATATCTGTACTTAAGAAACCTGATCTTTCAATGTTAATATGTTCTCCTCAGAATGTTGTCCCTTTTCTATGGGGAAAGAGCCAAAGACATATGCACATTAAAAAAAAAATAAAATAATGTGAACATAAAATAATTGATTCCTCAACATTAATGTTCAAGTATAAATCTAAGTTTTATGTACAAGATTAGCATCATTACTCCATGTTACAGACAGATATGGAAACCCAAACACAGAAATGGGTAGGGACTTGCCTAAATGTGGGGCAGACATTAAGGGTACAAGTTTGCTTTTAAGTTTAGCATTTTGTGAGTTAGAAAACTAGAGAGACATTCCTTTAGTTTTACTGTCACGGAAAGCGAAGATACAACACTTTCCTATTAACTAAGTCTTGCTTCCAGAGCTCTGTGAAGCGTGCATCCCTCCTTGTAAGTGTGGCTGTACCATTTCTCATTATCTGGGCAGTGGATTAACTTGCCTTGCATATAAGATGATGTTGTGGTGCCCTGTGTCACGCTGGCTAATGCGTTACGCTGTTTACATCTATTTTCTTTTTCTTGGTATAAATAAATACTAAAAATCACTTGGGATGGGCACAATGACACTTTCCTGGATCATCTCTCTTAAATATACTCCAAGGGCTGACACCTCCAGGATGTTTTGGGTATTTCTTGATAGCTCTCTCAGAAGAGCCAAGAAGAGAATACTGGCTTGGATGCAGCAGGTTTGTTTTGTTTTGGGGGAGTTTTGCCTGTTTGCACATTACCACTGGAAATACATTAAAATACTGCAAATGTAATGAAGGAAATAGTTTTGACATCCTCCATTCATTTTCCCCAACACTGTACTGTAAATTAAAGTAAAACATTCATAGCTCAGTATACTTATAATCAGTTATTTACGCCATGGGATGTTGAGGAAGGAGCATTCCGCTCCCTGTCCAGATGGAAACCTAACCTGTGTCACTTAGAAAGGGTGATGAGCTGGTGCTTCTTCTTACCCAGGGCTCATTGTCTGCAGGTAACTGGCAAGTGAAGCTCACAAGACTTTGCCTGACATGTTTCACTGAGATGTTCTTGGAACAGACAGAGAAGCAAGATGATTTTTTTTTTTAAATAAAACTAATTCTGCAGTAAATATCACAGAGCTTACAGCAATGTAATGCCCAGTCTGGAAAGTATTGGTACATGGCACATGTGACAGGAGTACATCTGTTCCTGCTGAATGCTCAGTGGCAAAAACTCTGCATTCCTTTGGGCTGTACTTGCTTTTACTATAGTAAAGACACCTGATTAAAAGTGAAATCTTAGTCACCCTACAAGATGGGTATCACGGAGCCTCAGGAGCAGCCTGTGTGTGCCTTCTGTTGCACTGCATTGCCTGCTGTTGCTAAAAGGTGAATGAGAGGGTGCCTGTCATTTTGAATATATTAGACATATGTATGAATTTCATCCGGCTGAAATCTTCGAAAGGCTAATTTGGAGAGGCTACATTTATTTTTTAAGCTGATAGTGACAATTTAAATACCTTGCAGTAGCAGTGTTCAGTTTCTACTGCCATGTATATGACCTTTAAAAGAGGAGCTGAGTGGGACTGAGATTAATTAAGACTACATGCATGGGGTGGATGTGGTGGGTAGCACATCCCAGTTCCACCACCACTATGAGCTCTTCAGGTGAGCACCTGAAAATACTGAAAGCTCTTTTCTGCCTTCCATGAGAAACCACAACAAATAAAGGAAATTAAGAAAGAAGTAACCCTTACTCTTCTGGGATGGAGATGAACTTCAGTGTGAATAGTCTCAAGAATGGGAGATCAAGAAGCAACGTGTCAACATAATGCTAGAAAACCAAAAGTAGTAAAACCCCCACTGAAGTAAGGCTTTTGGAAAACTAACAGGGAAAAAGAGAAAAAAAAAAAAAAATATATATATATATATATAGAAGCCTTGAAATCTACCAGCCGAAAACTTAGGTCAAGCATAACTGCTTTCTGATCTTTACGATACACAAAAAAGACTTGAAAAATAATAATTATACCGTAGTAAATTCTTGGCTTGAGGATTCTGTAGTGGCAAAATGAATGGTTATCATATCAGGGAGTAAGACTGAGAAAAAATGCAGACTAATAAGGACAAATTAAACAAAGCAGCAAAAGCAAACTCCGTTTCTTTCTTTTCTTTGCATGCCCAGTTGGAAATAAATGATTGTTTTGCCTCCTGGGGGGATTAAAATAAGCAGGATTTGATAAACTCTCTCAGTCACTGACTCTCTTTTCACCTCAAAATCTTTTTTTCCATGCATAAAATTATGTGTTGCAAACACAAAAGCTGGCTTCCGAAATCATTAACTTCTCCACTGTTTCCTATCAATGCATAGATCTCAATAGTAAGAAACTCTGTCTCTTGCAGTCCTACTTCACTCAGGCCCAGAAAACCTGATGCTAGCTACTAGTCACCATGCATTCCTGGTCCCTAACAAGCAGCCAGCTCTTCCAAAGGCTTCCACAGGCATCAAAGGAGAAGCATGCCTTCTTTTTTTTTTTGCTAATTTACTTTTTGATTGCATTCCATAATATACGCATTTTTGACACTATTAAATCTATGTTTTGTGACTAATGTAATACAAAGAAATTTTTTTTTCTTTCATTGAGGAAACTTTTTCAAAATGTCTCGATGCAAATATTACCTAGCAGAGAAAATACTCATTTGGGGAAAAAAAAGCCACTAAGGTCATGCTAGGAGATGACATCCTGGGATATTCCAATGGTAAGGCTGCACCTATGTAGTAAACGAAGAGAACAGTGAAATCTATTCCATTTTATGACAGCTATATGCAAATTCCCAGTCAGGCCACTAGCCAGGCAGACTTTGAACCTTTGAAGCAATGGTTCATTTTTTGCTGTCTGTATTCTGCCTGTATTTCAGCAATGGGTGCTTTACTGTGTTCTCACAGGAAGTTGTAGTTTTTGTTGATTTGAAATATAGGTTGAACCTGTCATACATACCATGCTGTTTCCTCAATGATTATAATATACTATGCATAAGATTATAATATGTAATTCAAACACAACAAGCCCTGCCTACTTTTATGTACACACTAGGCTTTTTCATTATCTTCCCAAAGATGTCGAGGCCATTGACCTCAGTATCATTTTGAGGTTGTATTCCTAACCTTTTCCCTGAATTGGACCATGCAGAGCCCTGATGTGGGAAAGGGATGGTTCCCCCTTCCTGGTAAATCACTGGTAAACACACTGATATAGATTCCAAACTGGAGAGTCTTTAGCTTCCCCCCTGGTGTAACATGAGCAAGGCTTAGTCTTTCTGCATGGCAAGATTGCTTTGCTCTCTCTTCCTACATGACTTATGTGGGGATCCAGGAAGCAGAGCACCACACTTGGGGTAGAATCTTCCCAGAGAAGTTAATGGCAGGAGGGAGCAGCTACACCTAACTGGCCTCACCAGTAATTCTGTCCAGGCTAACTCCTTCATCTGATCCAGGTGACATTTCTCATCATTTATTTGCATAGAAATGCAGCTTCGGGTTTAGGGTTGTGCAACTACTCCCAATCTGAGGTCAGCAAGAAAAGAATTCTGGAAAGGAAAAGTTTCTCATCTGCCATTTCTGAAATCAAAACTTTTTATTTCATTTCTAAACAGTATCCTACGAAAAAATGTACTTAACTTTGGCTAGAAAATGAGACAGTTGTTCATACAGCTCTGGCAGTGCCCTTTAATGGTAAGTGGCAATAGTCTCATCTTGTCCATGCCAAAGAGTGAAAATTAGTGTTTATATATAGAGTCATTTGAAACAAATACAGGCGTACAGATGCCTACATTAACTAGTGCTTCCAGAGACACATGAATCAGTATCAGCTACCATGGTGCCATGTCCTAGGGCACAGATACCATTTTATCCTAATTGAATCTAAATGTATGTTAGCACTTAAATACTTCAGTGAAGAGGGATACAAAGGAATTTTGAGGTAAGATAAAAATTATTTCTTAGCTAAGTGGATTTCATTCATGAAAAGGATTTCATTCAAATCTCCTGTGGCAAGTTCAAGCATTTACACTTTGGCACACGATCCACATAATTCCAGACAGCTTCTGCACCTTCCATTTACTGAACCTTAATACGGTTCTTCCTACAAAGTAGTCCTCCCAGCTTTTACATTTAGGTATCTTTGTGTAGCTCCTACTATCTTGGGCAGAGTAGCTAGCAGTTAATTCAGGGAAGAATCCTGTGGGTGCTAGCTGATAGAAAAAAAGTGCTGCTAAACTATATTGCACAGTTTAAACTTCATGCTTGTCTAAGTCTAATAATTGGAATGCATTTAGTAGAACTCAATGTCTAGGTACACTTTCAGTATTTCACGTTAGAATTGAGCCAAACGACTCATGCTACATCTGAAGAAGGCTTCAAATATAGTTTGCAATTCTACTGGCATACCTTCATTCAGTTTTCTGATCTCAGTTATTAAACAGAAAATGGAATCTCTTAGTGAAAGAATAAACCTGCAAAATTAGGATTCCCTTTCTAGCAACACATCCAAATTCACTGTGAAAAAATTTGCAATGAAAATCAGAGATGCCTTGTCTGCCCAAGCCAAAGAGCCTTGACATTTATGATCAAAGGCACACAGATGACTTTCAGGACCTGCCATACTTCATTACTAAATCAAGAACAATGGTGAATGCGTTTAGCTCAAAATCAGCCAGAATAATTTTTTTCTTTCTATACTGAGCATTTTTCCACATTGAACTAAATGAACATTTTCCATATTTGTATTTTGAACTATTTGCTTCTTCTTTAGGAAATTACTTTTAAAGGTGCAAACTAAATCCTGAACAACCCACACAGCCCTAAAATATTAAGGATTTAAACATTGGTTATGGTCCATATTGACATTCTTAGACTCCTGCTGCTACATCTGACTCCCTTGAACACATTATCAGAAATGTCAACCTGCAAATTCTACCATATCAAAATCTTCAGCTTTTTCTAAAATAGTCCAGACTTAAAGAAAAAAAATTCTTATTGCTAGGACCATGTGAAGTTACCCATCTTTATCATCTCCCTCACTGCATGACATGGAATGCCAGATTATTTGAAAAGTTCAAAATAACTAATTCCATACTATCAGTCCTAAGAAACATCACACAGTTCTTTTCACTTTCCTTTCAGGAAAAAAAAAAAGAAGGTTTTAAATTCAACCAAGATTTCTCTATATCTACATGGTACACTACAAATGCAGAGCATGCACAGCAACCAAGCCATTTGTTTATTTATTAGTGTCCAGAACTTGGTATTTTATACTGGCATAAATTTAATAGACATAGATAACATAGATAACACACACTGTGTGGAAGATGATTTTCTGACTGTCACTAAAGTTAGAAAGAAGGATCATCTAAACTCACATCTCCTGTCTCAGAAAACATTACAAGTGTTCGAGCATTAATCTCTAATCCCAAAATAAAACCAGTCTGTCATATAAAGAAAAAATAAAGTGTTGTTTTAAATTATCATTCTTCTCTTCAGGTAAATAATTCTCCTCCAATTACTATCAACAGCTCTGGTTTGTGGTTGCCAACTTTAGAATCAAATGTCATTTTGCAAATAATTATCACCCCTTCAGGTAATGTCTTTATACTAATATGCATCAGGCAAGACAAAATAATAATAAAAAAGAACTTCAATCATATCTTTTAAATAAAAACAAGGTTAAAATATATGATTCTAAATACTTTTGTACTTTAGCAATAAGACTTATTTTTGCTTATGGACATCAGAAATTTTATCAGTATTCAGAAATTAATCTCTTTTCATTTCTGAATACTAATAGAAACTGTTACTTCTCTACAGTTTTGTTGCTGCAGTTGCTCTTCATTCTCATTCTTAAAATTCTAGTATTATTATTTGTCAAATTATTATCCTTCCACCCATGTCCCTCAATTTATTCTGTTTTTAGGGTAGCTAACAGAGCAAATAATTTATTAAGGATAAAAATAATTTTGCAAAGATTTGCAGAAGCTGACAGAATAAGAATTCTGCCAAATAGAACCCAAGCAGAGAGTGGAGGATAAGACCCCATTTAATCCACTGGTTTTATTCAAAACAGTGTATTTAATACTAAACTAAAACCTTTGGAGAGTTTTATTTTTAGCAGCTTTCCATCTTGAGCATTCATTTGGATTTACTCTAAGAATTACAATTTAGGAAACAAAGCAAAGAAACTTATTTCTTGTTTGTTACTAAGATATCATCATTAGAAGTCTTCCATTCCCCAAACAAATAAAGATTTTTTTTCCTTTCTGCCATATTATTATAATCTTTCTGATAGTTTTCATTGTAAACATTATACTTCACTGAGCTTTAAAATTTAAAAAAATTAAAATTTAAAAAAGGGATTTTGTGCAATGAAAATGATCATTTGGTGGTGACAATACACTATGTTGGATCAGAGATGAGAAAAGTTACTGTTTTATTTCCATGTCAAGATTGTACATGAAACTTCCTCACAATTTGGAGAAAACGAGGCCAGTGTGATTACATCTATGCTGCCATTTAATTAAATGATTTAGTCTATGAAATAGCCAAGAGAGAGCAACTCTTCAAATGTGACAATAATCTAGTGACATGTTACCATAGCACTGCTATGTGTGTCTGCCCTGAGAATAATAGTTGTTTCTTGGTCCAAATTTCACACAGTGACCCTTGTTCTTATTGCTGAGAGGTGAATGGCTCTACAGCAGACTGGTCATGGTACTCCTCTACTTGCCACTTAGTGCTCCTGTGGACTCAAGGCATATATATGTGCTTTGATTTAAAATATATACAAATATATATTATTTCAAATTATCTGACCTAATGTGGGAGTTTGATGCAGCTGAACTGCTGAAACAGCCATGGTACCTTTTTGAAACTAGTTGGGCCTGTCCCTGCAGAATAAATCCATTACAATAAATGGCTAAAACATCTCCCTACTAGCCAGAAGAGTTCTAGATCAGCTCAAATTCCTGTGATTTAAATGTTGTGCAATATAGTCAGAAGTTCTGTGCTGTGTTAGATCCTCAAGCTTTTGTGATGAACTTACCAAAGAAATCAGTTGGTAATCAAACTAATTATTTTTAAGCATTTTTTCTGTCCAGAAAACAACTAATTTGACAAAATCAATCACTACCAAGGAAGAACAGCCATAAATGCTGAATGCTCTACATGTAATTTCCAAAGTTTGCAGCAGACAAATTTTCTATGAAAACCAACTATTATTTTGTAAGTTGGCACCATTTTTGACAGAATTAATGAACTGAGGAAGCACTTCCAATGCATACCAGCATTTCTTTCTTAGCGTTTCATTATATACAAAGCAATGGTTTAGGCAGCAATTTCTACAAGAAACTGGTAAAAGGCAGGACATAGAAGAATACTCATTCCTCCTTGGACTCTGTATGCACATACACTTCTGCATCTTGCCAAGTTTGTAAGCTGCAAAAGCACAGCGTGTAATGACGATGCTCTAACCCTTTTAGTGCATTGCATTCTACAAACTGAGCTGAATTTTACTTCCAAACAAAATTTTGGCTGCATTCCTTAGTGAGTACATGCTGTTCTCACATTGACAGGCTATTCCATTCTCTCACTTAAAACAATTTGATGGATTTTAAATTTTTTTCACTTGTTCCTAGATGGGCACAGTTTATATAAATCAGTTCCAGCCAACAACTCCAACACCAAAAAAGACAGTTCTTAGTTTCGTACTTAGGTCATTGTGCTGAAATTATATTTTCTCTACTTAGTTTTTTTGTATAATTTGGAATTATGAGGATAATTTAAAATACCCTTTAGAGCACAATTTAATTGTCTATTGTAAAGCTTTCCTTTTTCTAACTCAACATTTAATAAAGTGCTAAGTTTGACATTACATAGTTTGGTGAGAAATTTAGCACTGGATTTCAGTGAGTAAAAAGAATCCCTAATCACAAGCAATGCAACACTATTCTATGATTTTATATTCTTATATATTGTGTAAATATAATTGTCTTAATACTGCCTTTTTAATAGAAATGGTTTGCTCAGAACCTACCTGTCTCGAAACAATCACACTGGCCACAAGTAAGTATGGGGAATTTGAATGGTAGAATGAGTACTAAAATGTTAAGAAAACTACAACATCAACCTTAGATTGTTATATATATGTAACAGCAGAATTGAGAATGCTATTATTAAGGAGCCTTTCAAGTTTATTTCATTGGTTAAAAAAAAAAAGTCTTGCTCTAATCTTTACTAGAGCATAAAGGCATAATGCAGCTTTATAGTGAGGAGTACGTGTAAAAAACAAGGCAAAGTTTAGGCCTAACTTCATTTTCTGTCAGCCAATATCTTAACCTAAAAGGACCATCTGGTCAGCCTCTTACATAGTGTAGAGTTAAAAGAAAAAAACTAGAATAGTTACATCTTCTGTAGGCATTGGAAAAGGACAAAGGTGGATAGGGAAGCAGTGGATATATAGTATAACAACTTCCAGCTGCTGTATCATCTGTCTACTGGTAGGTATGCTGAAATAAATAAATGATCAAAAAAATTCGAATAAAAAAAATATCAACAAAGTCAGGATGAGTTTTTGTAAATAAGAACTTGCAACACAAGTGATATGAAAGCAGCAAGATGATTAAAATGCGGAATCTTATTTATTATACATCAGGTAGATCAAAGCCTCTCGGTGATAACAAGGCACTGATTGGGGGTTGCCACCTGTTTGGTCTCACTTGCAATGGAAATCTGTGAGGTGAATTTGTGTTAAAGGTTGTCAGTACATATTACACTTATGAATGGCTTACATTGAAAAAAACCCACAAATTATTCTTATTTTGCTGAAGAGGTTTACTCATTATTCACCAGCACATATGCTACTTTCTTAATACAAAAAAGGATATTCTATATAATTCAGGAATGTTTCTGAAACAAACAAACAAACAAAAAATGCAGGCAAATGCTCTTACTTGAGGCACATCACTTTAAGATAGTGGTAAAAAGACCTGAGTAGTATAAAATTAGAATATATTTGAGCTGTGGTTTTGGAGAGTGCTGAGCCTTGCAGCAGGCTGAGCTCAGAGAAGAAAGATTGTGGCAAGCAATCTAAAGTCTAGACAATGAGGCAGGAGGCAGTTTTCTAGTTTTTTGGGGTTTTTTTTTGGTTGGTTGTCTCTTTTGTCTAACCTCTTCACAAAGAACAGAACAGCTGTGATTTAAGGAAAGTGCATGGCTATAAATTTTTAACAGTTATTGGGAGGATCTAATAAAGAGCGGATTGAGGAAAGCTGAAAATCTGCAAGATGTAGCAAGGCAAGGCAAGGCAGCGACAACCTTTGTCATTGTCCTTGAAATTCGCTGCAGAACTGGCTAAACAGATGAGCATAACTTCAGTCTGGAGATGTCAGAGCACCACTGGGCTCTCAGAACTGTAAATGACTATTTGTAGGAGATAAACTTAATGCATATTGGCAAGAAAATGGAAGCGTGAGTAAGAGTCAGAAAGATCTCTTTAAAGTCAATGGAAACTTAATTTCAATTTATAAAACTGGGAAAAAAAGTTGCTAAGTACTTTAAAAACCATGGGTACCAAAATACGAATTGTTTGGGAGGTCTCCGAGTGTTACAAACACATGTCACTGACCAAAACCAGTGTCAGGACTGACACAGGAGAAAGGAGCCCCATCAGCTGACTCAGTTCAAACCAGAGAGGATCATTGCAAGACCGCACGATGTGAGTGCAGGCAAGTTTGATAAAGGATTCACACTGACAGAGCCTTTTCCACTCCTTATTTCTAGAATAGTGAGCAAATGCCCCAGAGCAAAGCAGCGCTGAGGGTTTTGCACTTGATTTTCTCAAGAGAAAGCTGTACAGATACAGATTTGTGTTTTGCCAGTGGCAAATGTTTATTCCACAATATTTTGGGCACTGATGTGAAAAAACATGATACATGAGAGGAAATGCTGAGAGCCAGATTCTGATCCCTTTTACACTACTAAAAATAAGAAGCAGCTTTGCTGAAAAAATCAATGAACATATCTCTCAATCCCTGCAAGCTGCTTTAAACGCAGAACTTAAATTTGATTTGCAAACTTCTGGCACTAAGTCTGACTGGAACCTAAACTGCTCTCATCATAACCTGGGAGTCCTCTGTAGGTT
The DNA here is from genome assembly GCF_003984885.1 of Neopelma chrysocephalum. NCBI lineage: Eukaryota > Metazoa > Chordata > Aves > Passeriformes > Pipridae > Neopelma > Neopelma chrysocephalum. The sequence continues at coordinate 7,956,110 of NW_020897737.1, forward strand.
CTTCTGCTCACTTCAAGATTGTTAGAGTGTGATGAAATATTTATTCCTCACTCAAACTGAAAACAGGAGAAGAAATAATAGCATATGAAAGCAAGCTTTAACATGTAATGACCATAATAGTAAGGTTTTGCTTTTGTGCCATAGCACAATTAAAATAGTGGAAAAACAGATGAGTGAAGATATGCAGGAGAAAATAATTGTCAAATATGAAGATACAGAATGCTGTCTGCTGTTTTAATTGTTTGCTAATATTACAAAACTATTAAAAGCATAAGCACTTCCATTAACAGGCAGTAATTAATAAAAATGAACAAGGTGATTGCACCTATGTCCCAAAAGATAATCTCATGGTGGTTTATATCAAAATCTCATTTCAGTTTCAGAACTTCAAACCAGTATTTGGAAATGGTGGTGAGCTCATCAGTAAGGGGTCTTTGGGAATCAGTTTTTTAACCTCTAATTTTCAGGTGATACTTAAAGTAATTGGAAGTACAGAGATAAAATATGCTTTTCAGCAACTGGGTCCTAGTAGCTAAAAAGCTCTCGCTGGCAGAAATCTGGAAGAAATTTCTTTCTAAACACTGAAGTAAAATTTCAAAATGCCTCTATTCCCAATTACTTGCACTAAAAGTTTATAGATGAGAAATAAAAATGTGGTTTTGGTTTAGTAGTTCTAACTCTTGGTTTTTATTTTTTATTCCTGTAATCATTGACATTTCCAGCTACAAAATACAGTCTGTTACACTCAGGAAAACAGCTGCAAGGCACTTATTTCCACTCTCTAGGGCGCCTACAGGTTTAAGCTGGGTATGATTTTAAAGAAGAATAATATATTAGAAAGTTGAGAATATTTAATTTGCTTACTTCTGCTTCTAAGTTTACTCTTTAGAAGGGAAATCTGCAACTAGCATGGCAGATCCGAAATCTGTATTCACAGAGGTGCATCTCCTTCTGTATTTCTAGACCAAATTCAGAAACATCTTTAATGAAGAACAGCTTCAGTAGCTTTTTCAAGGACATGCCTAAGTAGAAAGTATACATACATATATTTGGGGAAACACAGCATTTACCCATTTTGGATAAATGAGAAACTGGCAATTTCCTCTCATTTGCCACACCACTGCTCAAGGATCTGTCTGTGACTGAATGGAGTCTGGAATGGAAAATAATAATCTGTCACTGATCCTTCCTCTCTGCCTATCATTATTCCAATAAACAAGGCTATAAACCCTTGCAATTTAGGTAAATCTTTCTAATGATGTTACAGTTTAATTATTGTGAAGAGCTAATAATCTAAAAAGATCTCCAAAGCTGATTCTAAAAAAGGTAAGTTACTTAATTGATGATTATAAGATTCAGCATTGCAATAAACTAGTATTGAACTTAAGAAGCTTGCTTAGACACAATGCTAGGCACTAAATCTTTTAGTTAAATGAAGACTGCATTCTGGATTCAGTGAAAATTATTCAGTTTTTACGATGCTGTACTTCTCCACTGAATTTATCTGTGAAGATCAAATGGTAAAATTCTGCAAAATATTACAGTTCAGTAAGTATCCTCAGTGCAGTAGGATATGGAAGTCTAAAAGAGAGAAAAGGAACTGCTTTAGCATGCTGAATCTCCCAGAAAGCATCTGACAACCCACAAAAAAAGGAAAAAAGTGGAGTGAATCAGCATAGGGGGAAAATGAACTTGGGCTAGCAAAAAGGTGCTTCTGTAAAAGAAAGAAAATAAGTGGTTGAATACATAAACCTGCATGTAGATGTTTTTAGAACCTCAGTTACTGCAATCCCCTTCTGTGTTAAAACCATCCAAGAGCCAAACACCAAATGTCAACCCACCATGGATGGTTTTTAGTTAACCTGAGAGCGCTGTTCCTCAGGTATGTAAGTATTCACCATTTTTAAGGGTTTTCCAATTCTGCAGTTCTCACTAGCTGAAAAATTAATCAGTACTACAATGGCAAGTACGAGCAAGGCAATCACTGTATGAAAATGTACCCCATTTATTCAAATACAGGAATATCTTTCCTGAAGTGGAAAGATATTACAGCTTTTACAATGCACTAAAGTGTGTTTACTCGTTAAAGACTCTTCTCTGCAAAATTATGCAAAATAAAGTATTTTAAAAAGATGAAGAGGAAAAAAGGAACCTTCATGCGCCAAATTAAAACCCAGAGATGTAATGCTAGAGAACATTTAGTTACTTCTGATCTGTGCTCGTTACTGAAAACCAGGATACTGCAAAGTAAAACAGCAGTCCTACTGACCTCATCCTGTTCATCATCTATTTCCCTCAATGTCTTCCCTCTTGCTTTTTTTCTTAACCCCTTTCTGCCTGCAACAAAATATTTCGTTCTAGAGGACAATTATTGCGTCTCCTGTATCCATGGCATGCTTTTCTTTGAACAAGGTCTATGTGAGAAGGATGCCTCAGGGTCCATTTAGGAGACGCAGTGCTAAACTGTTTCTCAAACTGCAAAATATTGCTGCAACATGCTTCCAAACAACTAAGTCCTCTTTAAGCTTTGAGAAAAAACAGTAGCCAGCACCACCTCTTCCAATAAAGGACATTGGAGTATGCTCATAATCTACCTTGGTTTCCCTCATGGATGAGGAGCATCCATTTTTTTTTTGTCCTGAATTCTAAAATGTGCAAGACGAGATGGTATTTGAATATTGTTTCATCAGAGGTGATGTATGCACTTACATTTAAATTCCTGGGAGGGAAAAAACCTGATATATAAATAGCGTCATGTAACCAACAAACCCAGCACTGACCACACTCCACTCGTGGGGGGACTGACCGTGTTTCTCTGTGTACACATCTTTTGCAGAGTCTCAGCAGAATCCATTACTTGGTACAGATCCTTGAGGAGAAGTGACAGACTTTATATGAAACTGTACCATTGAGTAGCAGGTTGGCAATGAATAAATGTCGCTCAGGAGGTTAGACATGCACAGCTGTAGAGATTGTGAAATTCAACCTCTGCCCTGAAAAATAAATACCTCAAAAAAATTGGGAAATTCTAGAACAGCGACATCCAAATGAATATAATAATTTTACTTGAAATATATGAGTTTGAGCCTTTTCTATTTATGAATGACAACTGAAGAAAAATCTTTTTTTGGAAACAAAAGCACAACAAAACATTTGCTGTTGCCCTGAATACTAATGATGGAAGACTGTTGCTATGGTGATGCTAATTTTAACGCTCTTGCCTGTGGACTTCATATGAACTGCCCGTTTTAACTTTTGCAAATGTCATTTACAAAATGAAAACCCATTAATGACTGGCGAGGGCACAATGTTCCACTTTAATTAGAATAATAAGGAATGCTGATGCACAAAGTACAGGTTTGTGAATTGCTACAAAGCCCACACTGTCAAAATTAATTACCTCTGATAGGGACTTTGTTCTAATTTTTTTTTTCAAAAGGAAGCTTTAGAATAATACAACTGTAGCTTGACTCAAAGTTGAAAGCAGGCTCTTCTTTTAATACCAAGGTGGAATAAAGAAGTTTCTGACAGTAATAGAAAAGGTACAGCAGAGCTTAGAACTGTGACTGAGCCATGCTAAAGGAGCACCAATTCCAGGAACAGGGAAATGCAAGTGTCAATGCTGCCAGTAAAAGTAAAGTATTTTTCAGAGAAAAACCTTCTCAGAAAAGCAGTTAGGATTTAGAAAATAGAGTTTGTGTTTTCAAAGAATTTAAAAGTACAAATTGAGGACAATAAATTGAGTGGATGCTGGGATATGGTTCTGGTTTAAGTTGGTGGGGTATTGCTGTGACTGGTTAATTGGCAAGTGCTGAGGCAAGTAGACGATGTTTAAAAAAACCTGCATAGATAGTAGTGGTAATATCTTTCGTAATGCACCAAGCCCTTGCAAATCATGAGCATACATCTTTCATGAGAAAGGAAAAAACTTGCAACTACCATTTCTAATTTTGGGGAAACGTCTGAGCATATAAAGTAGGTGCTATGTTGCTAATGGCATTTCAGTAGTACTGACTGCAGTGAGGAAAGAATACTGCAATGAAAAGCATCACAGGCAGCTGCTGAGAGTACATTATACAGACTAATTGTTATTATTAAATATCTCCATTGTAGCACCACTTAGAGAATCTAATTTAGAGTTGAGATCCATTGTGTCGCATGCTTCATTAACAGAAAGGAAACTTGCCTTCTCTTGTGAAGAGCTGAGCTGGTGTAAGAACTTGATTTATCTTTATGCTACGTCACTGGTTCAGTGTGAGGTTGCTGGAAATGGGGACTGGCGTGAGGATGAATAGCTGCTAAAACATTTTTCTAAATTCTCATTCATGATAGACTATGGTTTAATGATTGGTCAAACTTTCTTCCAGCAGCACCAGTAGGAACTCCACTCTCAGTCTATTGGTATGCTTTAGTGCTGTTTTAAAACAGCCTGGCCAATTTTGCCCTTGAATTGTTGGCTATTGTGCAAGCCTCTATACTTGCTACAGCTCTGCACTCAAGACGGCTGGAATTTCACCGTAATGTACAAAATTGTGCAAAAAATACAGATTTGACTGAGAATGGTTGTGTTTACTGAGTCTGCTTTTAAGTGTAAGTTTTTCTGCCAGTGATTCTTAAACTCAGAACTCATTTTTCTCTTGCTGTTTGTTATGTGCAGAAGTAACTAGATGATCAGTGAACAGCACTCTAATTAAATACCTTCTTCAGTGAGCACCCACTCTTCATATAGGGATGTTCAGAGAAGGGCTTTATGTTGAAAATACGACTATAATTTTTGCAGAGAACACCAATTTGCTCATGTGCTACTGCTGAATGCAGCTGTACCTGGTGTGGTGGACAGCCTTGAGGCAGCTTGTTGCTCTCAAGAGTCAGTGGACTCAGGATTAATTCACATTTCTGCAGTACCTTGTCCTATGGTATATTATCTCAGAACAAAAAGGGACAAGAGAGGTTCTCTTCCACAGTAGGAAAAACTTTAGCAGCTAGGTGGAATTCAGAGGGAGTCAGAAGCAAATAGCAATTAACAAATATGAAGCTGATATGTGTTAAAAAACTGACAGTTGTAAACCAAGTTAGGTAACTTCCCAATATACAAAGGTTTAGAATTTATGGAATTAATCTAAAAGAGATAAAATAATCTGAGACCTGTCTCACAGAAAGTTGTTACTAAACATCATTACCAAGACAATTAGCTTTTTACAGTTTTGTGCCCAGGCTCCCCAGGTAAGAAAGTGATATTTCTGACCATGGCAGCCCTTGCAAACACTGGCAGACAAAGAATTCAAGGTGATTTAAGTTAATGGAGCCTGCTGGCATGGAAACTTCTGCTGGATCTAGATCACCTCAGTCTTCCTCAAGACAGGTGAGACACCTGGATAAGAAAAGACTATTTCTGTTGTCCCTTAAAACTCTGTTAATCCATGTGAATGGGTGGAATGTAAAAAGTATCTGCCTTTAGTGCAGAGGTACAGTAAGGCTAATACAGTGGTAAGTAACCAAGCAATAATCATGCTCTGAACTGTAATCTGGGATTAAGGGATGGAGAGAGCAATAGCGTTGCACACAATTTCTAAATTCTTCTCACATATTTCATAATTCATGCAACAAAACACTCTGAGCTGTTACAATTCATGTAACTTTCACAAAACTATTGTTATTGTGTATTGTTAATACAGTGAACACAGCATCTTTTAATGAATCAGTGATGGCTGAGGCTGAATGAGATTAGTGCTATCTAATCACAGTGACTGAGTACCAAGTAAAAATCTCTCAGAAGAAGATGACTATTTTAGGCAGGAATCAGAAAGCACTTGTTTGGTGTAGGAAAAGGAGATAAATTATCTTAAGGACAAGCAACACTAAATGTGTAAGTAGGCATAAAGTGCATGTAGGATAACTAAGAGAGGCAGCAAAACGTTGTGTAAAATAATTGAAATGTCAACAGAGAAACTCTCAACGGAAGAAAACATCTATTTTGTTCTTTTTGAGCTTGGGTTTTAATAACCATCTAATGGGTAGTGCTATAAACAGGAGAGAAAACTGTAATTAACAAGTTTAGAAGTCATCAGCATAACTAAACTAAACAAAACTCTGAAAGGAGTGGTGCTGGGGTTTCTACTAGGATATGCTCAGGGACTGAAGACTAAAAGCAGTGCTAAGAGAAACTAGAATAAAGAGAATAATGGGCTGGAGGAAGAGTGTTTCCAGGGAGAGGACCAGCTCTGCAAAGGGAGCATTAGAAAGCAAGGGGAAGATGCAGAATAAGCGAGCAGTAAATTATTACAAGGCAAAGCCTGACAACAAGCCAAGGGAAGACAAGAAAGGACAGCAGCAAGATGGTTTGTTGAAAGTGGTGGAATGACCTAGAAGAATGTGAACTCTGAAAAGATTCTTGGAATTGGACAGCAGGAAACTGTTAGTGACCTTATTAAGAACTGTTTTAGGGAGAACATAGAACAGAAGCTAGAAATTAAATGACTGGGCAGGAAAAAAAACATGGACTAGAAACAGACACAAATTCCAAGAAAAAGAAGAGCAATGTTCTGGATATTGAACAGTGTCAGAGGAGAAATTTGTTTTGTTTTAAAAAGGGTAGTCCTGAAGAAAGACTCCCATGTAAGGAAAGAAGTAGCAGATAAACCTAAAAGGAAATACATCACTAGAAACCTTAAGTCCTAAACAAATTTTGTTATGCTCCTAATGTCTAAGGGGCTGAAGAAGTTAAGCAAATGGACTTGTTCTCTAACATCCAGCTACTCCATGTCCAACTGTCATTCTTCCAATTACTTGTTTTGAAATATACTATCTGTAACTGGCCAAGAAACTTGCTATGACCTCAATGAAATTAGTTTCAAATGAAAATTTTCTCCTTTAAACAAATAATGCTTTTAAATACTATTTCTCTCCCTGTGACAAGCACTTTGCTTTGAGTTCCTATTGCTGAACAGAAGTACAGTAGCAGCTTGATGAACATGCTTTCCTTTGACATGGACAGACCATATGGTCTGTCATTGGTGGAGCAGTCCTCCTCCTTTTTTTTTTGGGGGGGGGCTAATTTCTAAATAGCGTTCACAGAAAAACCCACCAAAAACACCAAACACATTGAAATTGAAGATTATTCAGGTATAAGTTTAGTTTAGGGATACTTCTAGAAAATTACATAATCTAAATCCAGCAAAATACATAATGTTTAACATGCTTTTCAGTCATCTCTGAAAGTATAGAATATGGCTGTCACTTGGAGCCAGCTTTTCTTTTGTGCTTCACAAAGGCAATATGAAACATGCAGTAATTTTTAAAATACAAATGCATGCTTTCTATGCATACTGAAACTATAATTGCGAGGTTTATATTTAAAGAAAATCCAAAGTCCTATTTGTTTGAGTTGGTGAATAACTCTGAATGATAGTTCAGCTACAGAGTTTAGTTTTACATTTTAAACTGCATAATTTCAGAATGATTTTTTAATGAACTTGAACTAGCATTGTCTTACAAAAGAAAACATTGAATATCAACACTGTTGTGAAAGCAAACTTTTAATATTCATTGACTACATTTTTATAGTCAAGAATCACCAAAACGCAGCAGAAAAGTAATTGAACATCACTGCTGTAGCTAACAGCTGATTAATAAACACAAAATTATTTCACATTAGAACTAATTTACTAAGAAAATCTGCTCAGTAAAACTGGCAACTGCAGTATGACTGGAGCTGGTGAAAAAATGGAAGTAGAAGATGCTTTTAAGCACAGAACTAAATGCAAATTAATGACATGCAACACTGTAATCAAGATGTAAGAAGAACTATCATAAATGTAGGCTTGCTTACTTCAGAACTTCTGTAAGTTTAGGTGTTTAATCATATTTATCAAATTCAGTACATGATTTTTTTATCCCAGGGATTCTCAGCAAACATGGTTAAAAACCGCCTCACTGATGGGAATTTTGTTTTAAATACTTTTCAAATTGTTCCTTAACTGTTTGGGAAAAGGTAGTCCCAGGAGTAACAACAATACATATATGTGCATATAACTCATTTTTTAACCTTAAGATTCCAATCAAATTTGTATTTTTAAACCTTCAAGTTTAAAAATTTCAATTGAGGGAAGATTCACCTATGAGTTTACTTCATATTGTCATTCTCTCTGTGTTTATATCTAAAACTAAATTATCCACTGGTTTACTTGGGGACATCTACAGTCTCCTCTATGGCTGTATCCTCTTTACTGCAGCTGCTGTTTTTGTATCTGGTCACATTTGCAATGCCTTTAACTTTTTTCTATGTTTTGTAAAAGGTGTGTCAGTGAGGTCAGCTACCAGCGTTGGCATTGATGAAGTCCTAAAGCCGAATGCAATTAAGCAGAGTTAAACTGAAGATGAAAGAGTAGATAAAAATTACTGATCTGGGAGGACATGTGCAGCTCCTTATTTTCTAATGAAGGTGCAGCTTTTCTGTGTTTCAGCATGCAGCAGAATCTGTTAGCTTTGTGTCACATTCTTTACAATGTTGTAATGTATATCGCTTTGCTTATAGACCCTCCAGAATGGTGGATTGGAAAATACTACTTGGAAACAAAACTTATTTTACTATTTCAGTGTTTTTATTGAACTGAAATTTAATTACTTTTTATTTGTCTTTATCATATTTCTTTATTCCATATTTTCAGGTCGTAACCACTAAAATACTGGAACAACCCCAATAAATTTGTACAACTATATACCCTTTAAGTCCCATCTATTTGAGATGCTTATGGGATATTTCCTGCTGCAAAAGTGTCTCCTAATTATAATCAAATTATGACACTCGTGTCCCATCCAGAAATGCTCTGGGCTATGATTAAAATCTTACCATGGTGTTTTATGTTGGTGATATAATTGAAATGTTTGTATTAAGTCATCTATTCCACGTCAAACAGAGTAATTTTCTAGCTAGCTCTTCACATTTTAATTCCACGCTTGTAACATTTCTCTCTAACAATTTTTCTTAGTATGCTTCATGAAGGGTGCCATAACCCTGAAGTATTATGTTTTACAACATTTTCTCCAATAATACAGCTTTTAAGCAAAAAAATGGAGTTAAGTTTGTTAAAAATGAAGCACAGAAAAATGTATCTTTTCCCCTCTACTCCTGTATTAGTTCTGCAGTAGTGACAGAAAAAGCCTCTTGAAAAAGAAAACCAGGAGACAAGTACCTAATAAAATCCAAAAGGCAATCTGGGCTATTTATTAGCCAGATATCTAAAGCAGCATTTTTCTACTTAAACATTAGAATAGTAGAAACTTTCCTAGCAGACATTGAGATAAATATAAAAAAACTGAATGTGACTGAATTATCATGGTTTTAAGTATTTAGATTTCTCTAAAAACTTTTACCTACTGCATGGAAATGTTAATGTTAATCCCCCCCACATCAACAGCCCACTAAATTTCATTAACATAATAGTGTGTAAATTCACATTATAAAGTGTGAAGTACATACGTAAAGAATAAAATTCATACCAACAAGTTTGCACATATTTACAGCAACCTTCTTTCTTAGTGATTTACTGCTGTATTAAGCAAGTTTGTGCCTCCCACCAGCCCCCAACTTAAAACCTACGTATGGTATTTATGCCAACAAATTTTGGTCCTACTGAAAAAGAGGAGGGAGGACCAAGACAGACCGGGTGGGTGTTGAGTAGCAAAGTTTGACCTCTGCTCACTTCTCTCCCCTGAAGGCTCCACTGTAGACACAGTGACCCTGCTAGGCTGGTTATATAGAGGGTGCTATTTGATAATGACTGTTGTGTTGTACCATAATCTCATTTTCTGAGCTCAATTGCCATGGACAAAAACATGAATGCTTGTCTTATCAAAGCTACTTGTAAGAAAAGCAATTCATTCAGAGATGTGATGCATTTTTTATGGTTGGTTTTGCTGAAATTATCTAGCCAGGGATTTCCTATTATAAAAGTTTATCTGATGAATACTTGAAATTCAAATCAAATAAGTAGCATGCAAGAGGCTGCCAAACCTATAGATCATATTTGAAATTGTAATTTATCTCATAAAATTCAACTTTTTAAACAGAAAATGAGAAGTAAGCAAAATGAATATAGATGATTTGATAATTCTTAACCTAGTCATTAGAATCTTCACTTAAATTGAAATGCAATCTTACTGACATTTATACAGTTCTCAACTAACTCATTTTATGTGTCCCTTAGAATCTATAGCTCCTAAGTGTAATATATATACCCAAACTAATTCTCAAGACTGAAGGTCTAAAGACCGATGTGCAACACAGAACTGGTTTCAGCTATTACTTGACAAGAAAAAAAAAATTGAAACAGGTCCCATTATGAGAAAAATGGCCCAAATATTTCATAGTCATGATTCAATAAGTAAACACTAAACAAATCTCTCATGACAAGAAGTGTGCCAAGACAGGTGGGGAATATTCTGAATAACAGGAACTTATTGCAGTCTGTAGAACTGGGATCTTAGAAGGTCAGAGAAAGGACAGATTCGAGAGCAATTCAGCATCTTCCATGAGTTCATTTTGGGAAAAAAGTCAATCCAAGAAAACACCTGACCTTGCTCTGACAGACAGGCCACTTAGGGAAACAGGAATAGCCCAGCTGGTATGTCTGATTATTGAACTCTCAGTCTTCTCTCGATTGTTGCATTGCCTTAGATGCCAATACAGAGCAATTAAGTCCTCCAAAGCCTGTGCCTCCATAGCAAATAGAGCTGGAAATGTAAATCCTACATGTTCATACCTGCTTCTTTTCTCATTGGTATTGAAACATTTCTTAACACACAATTATTAATTATACTCCTGCCACATTTCAGACTGACAAGACCACAAAGAAGACAAAAAAAGGCACAGTAGGTGAAGAGGGATCAATTTAATGCTGACTCTCTTATTATACAGATGGAATTTCTCTTGTGTGGAATGGGGAAATAGTTTGTCTATTTGTGGAACTGCATCAGAAGGGACACAGAACCAAGGGCAATGCAGACAATGGATGTGGCAAGTGCTGCTTTGGAGAAGCTGTCAGTCTTTGGAGGAAACAAAGAAAGTATGAGACTTCTTGGTATAACAAGAATATGTAAAAAAAATCCGAGATATTGTTCCCCATTTCCTTAAAGATTACATTGGACAGTTGTCAGAAGCTGTCTCCTCTTTGTCTGTCATCTAAATTAAGTATGTAATTGATCTTTAAAAAAAGAAAAGTCTGACAGGCAAATCTTTTTATTTTTTTCCTTAATGTGTCTAATCTTTTCAAGTTCAAAGCATTCCAGTGGAAATCAAACATAATTCCTATTTTTGAATCCTGCTCATTAAGCACACAATGTTTAAAACATGGGCTTTGAGTCGATGGCAATAAATTTTAGCTATAAGGAGCAGCTGTAAAATCTACTTTTTAATGGAAGATTTGGCATATACTCTATAAAATAAGACCATATTGTATAGATGTCACTCAACTTTGTAAAAATTATACTGCCTATGTTAATTTTTTATTCATTTACTTCAGTTGTTAAATCCAGTTGGGCTACATTTAACAACTAGAGTAAAATGAAGCTGATAGAAATGAAGTAAAAAGTCAAATTCAAGCAAAAATCACATTCAGCTTACAACAAATACAACAACTTCATCTACAATAAAAGTAAATTACTTAAGGTTATGTAATTATGTTCTATTACACTACAAATACATGAACTCCTTATACAGTATCAAAAGTTTACTTTTTCACACTATTGCCTAGAAAAATAGTTCATTTATTACTTTCCTACTCCCAGAGCTAGAAAACAATGAGCAGCTGGATTGAATAGATTCAAAATGTTGATATGTCTCCTTCAATTTGGAAAACAGGAAAGGCAGATTCCATCTAAAATTCTCTTCCCCAGCTCATTACCTGCACAACACATTTTAAAAGATTTAACCTGCACAAAAATTACCCTTGCATTGCTTAACCCCCTGTAATGCTTAGCACTGTATACTCTTCATGAACATTTGTACTGAATGAATTTGACAACAAAGCTTGAGAGATTTACTCTCCACTTAACCATGAGCAGTGTCATATCAAGAGGACCAAGTGTTGTGTAAGCACCTGAGGAAGCTGCTCTCTGCCCTCCACAACGGGTGCCACGTTACACCTGCTATGGTGGGAGAGCACATGGTTTCTCTCAGTTACTGCCCATAACAAGAGGCTGTAGCCCTGCCCCCAGTTCCCACACAAGCTAGGATATGCTAAAACTGCTGCTGAGTACTTATAATTCATTTAAAAACAAATTAAATCCCCTTCAGTTACTTCTCATGTGAGGGCAGTAACTCCCTGCTGACAGATGGTAACGAAGAGCAGACCCACGGTATCTTCCTTGAGTGCTCTTGCTCAATCAGCAGGAACACATCTGTTTGTAACCTCTGCTTTCATTTTAAAGGTAGTTAAAGGCTCAGGATTTCTCATTTATTTACACTGTGAGTTTAAATTTTTGTGACAAGTTTTGGAACCAAGGCTTCACAACCCTACAAATCATAAAGAAAAACTCTGCACTTGGACAAGCCTCCAAGAAATATCATTTAGGTTTTGAGGCTAGGCAGCATTAGAATTTACATCACATAAAGGCAGACTGAAAAGTATTATACTTTTTCTTTCCTTCACAGTATTTCAATTTTCCTATGGAGAGTTCAGAACTGAAAGATGGGAAAAAATCATAATAGCTATGCTTTTAAGAAGCCAAAATAATACCTTTTTGGTACTTGGTAGATAGGTTAACACATGGTTGTTCATACATATGGTTGTTCACAGCTTCACTCACTACATATACATAATCATACATTATTTATTTATGGCTCTCCACATCTCTCTCTGCTCTGTCTGACAGATATTTCCTACTTTCTTTTGTGTCTTGTACTTATCTACATTCTGCAGAAGAAACAATTAACCCAAGTGATTTTCCCAGAACAGCATCTCTTAGCTTTATTTTATCTTGGCAGAATTTAATTCAGATACATTAATTTATCCTGTCTCTAAGTTGAACAAAAGTAAAAGAATCATGGCTTTGATCTGTTTGCTTTTACAATGAAAACTCAGGGCTCTTAGCTTTCTTTTTTTGTGTGTGTGTGTTGAAATTCTGCATGGTTAAACAACAATTAAAAGAGAGATTAAAAAATAAGACAACAAAGAAGAATGTTTATAGAAACTGGCCTGTTAGATCTCCAGTGTGAAGTAGGGAAAGACTGCAGGATCTAAAACTAGCAAAAATATATATCACAAGCTGATACATTAACTTCAAGTCAAGTATTCTTATAGGAAATGACAATGTGGAAGAGAGTAAGCAAGTGGAGATGCACTCTCCTTGGAGTTAGCTCACTGCATAGCTAATTTATATAGATAGGCTCACATGGATCTTCTCAAGGAGTCAAAGCTCTGCTCCTGAGAATCCAGCTTTGTCCTCAGCAGGACAAAGTTCAGTGAACTGCTATAATCTGTATAAGAAAATAAGCTTGGCTGGGAAATAAGTTGGAACGCTTCCTTTGTGGGAAGCACTGAGATGAAAGACTACTGTATTTTTGCAGAAGCATTTTAAATCCTTCAAAAGAATGGGCACAGCAAGAGGGTAAGAAGACAGACACTATTAACTGGCAAGTCAGATACACGGAGAGAGAATAATGTCAAAGATTAGTACAAATATAGAAGTCACACCTACTAAGTTTCAGCACATCACGGTGGCAGGACTACAGAATTTTATCTTTTAGAGAGAAAGTATGTTGCAGACTTCCATCCAACTCCTCCTCCTTAAACCAAGGAAACTGAGTAATGGACAAGTTTGCAGAGCACAGTATAAGCCATACACAAAAGAGAGGCAAACATGGTTCACAGGACAGATACTTAACGTCCCCTTGTGCCATAGGAGCACAGACACTGCAGAGGGATGAGGTTGTACAGCAGGACCAAACACTTCTGTTGGTATTGCAAAATGGAAAGCAGACATTTCATTTTGTTATCTGTCACTGCTTTGAAGCAGCTTCTCTATCTGTTCGACTGGAAGATAAGAATATGCGTGTGCATGCATGCAGACGTGAGATCCCTTTCATCATGGGGGGGGGGAGTGCTGCTAAAATGTGATCTAACTTGAATTACAATGTTAAAATCTGCAGCCTCTCTACCTTTAGTATCTGTCTTTTTTAGAATTTGAGACTTTTTTTAATCTTTTCACGCATATTCAGTAATCTTTGAGGTGTGTATTTTTTCCATTTGCTTTTCAGATTTCTAAGGTAATTACCTGTTTTGTCTTCTAAAAACTTAAATTTAGAAATTTTAATGAATACTTAAAACATTATTAGAGAGTGCAGACATGTCTGTGCCTGCTTCCGCCTTCCCATTTTCTGGGTTGCACTGCAGAAAGAGTAGGATTAAGGTCTTCAAAGAACAGGACTGATTAAACTGAAAACTATTTTCTTTTATAGTCTTCTCCTTTTGTAATCTAATAAAACCTATAAATTCTGTACTAGACACAGGGAATATATCAAGGAATAAAAGATCAAAAAGAAAATGGTTGGATAAAATGTTATTTTTGAGCAATTTTACATGTTTTATCTCAGAGGCAAAACAGGGGTATTTAACTCAGTAACACCTTGTGGTCTTGGGCAAGTGCTCAGTGCCCAGGCAGCAATGTCCACTTGCTGCTTGGGAAGCCAGGATACTTCTGCTGTCCTGGAACACAAAAATTAGATTTCCTCAGTTTGCTGGGGAAGAGAGAAGTGGGGCTGAAATTCTGGCCTAGCTTGTTATCTCCATAAGGAGGGAAGTACATGAAAGGGTGATCCATCAGAATGCTGCAAAGGCCGTTAAAAGGCAGTTTTCGTGAGGCTGACACTAGGCCAAGAAACTACCAAATGGCAGGGACTGGGAACAACTGAAACAGGTTGTACACTGTCGATAATTATATTTTCCATGGCAATGATGCCTCCACCAATCCAATTTGAAAGAAACCCCAACCAGCTGGTGTGAATAAGCTCAAGAAGGAATTATTGAAGTGATAGCTTTAGAGGCAACTAGTTGCTACAGATTAATCAGCAGTATACAAATGAAATTTTAACCAGGAAAATCACAAGTCTTAAAGATATCTAGCCATAAATAAACATCGCTGCTGAAGATTTAGCACTAAGCACTGCCTGATTTATGGATTATTGGGTGTAATGTCATTGCAAATGTGAAAGTGATGAGAGAAAACAGTTAAGCATCAAGGGAAAAGCAGATAAAATGAAAGACAGTAAAATGTGTAGCAAATCTGGTTAATGAAGGGGGTTAAGACCAATATTCTGCAGCTTCTTAGTCTTCATGAAGTTCTTTTAGAGAATTAACAACTGGTTGAAAAGTAATAGGTCAAAGATTAGAGAAAGAATATGCTGCTTTTAAAGGACAAAATGGAATAGAAAACAGTTTAGTTGTTTGTAAATATGAAATATGAGTGATGAGAAAGAATGTAAAGAAAAATGACTGAGGACAGCTGGAGAAGTCAATAGATGTAACAGCTCACTAAGACTCATGAAAATTTGACTGCTTTGTTTTGCATCTCAAGAACAGCAAGTTTTTCTATCAAGGATGTGGCTAAATTTAAACTTACATTAAACTAGTAACATATGACAGACGCACTTGACCCCTTAACCAAACTAGCAATAGTTTGGTACAGGCTCCAAAGGAAATAAGGGCCTGAGCTGCAGCCAGGCCAAGAATTCCTCTAAAAGGGCAGAGTGACCCAGTGAGCATCGATGCACGTGAGCTTGAAACGTGGATTGTACCATTAATGCGTGAATAGCAGGTGGCTTTTCCAAGACTCATTTATCAAAGAACAAAGAAAGTTGTGGGTACAAGGAGCCTCATGCATACCCTTCCAACTATATTAAATTTGACTATGAGTCAACCTCTTTATCCCAGAACTTTGAAAACCTAAAGGAGTGATATGGTTTGAAGCTGGCTCCCTGCAAAGTCCCCAAACCTCACCACAAGACTCCCCCTCCCAAACCAAGGGAGAAGAGGGAAAAAAAACCCAAGAGAACCAAAACGAGAGAGAGACAGCTAAAGCAATATATATATAAATATATTTACACTTATATTACATTTATATACAATTGAAATATATGTACAATTTCCAAAGGAAAAGAGAAAGGGAAGGAGGGAAGGGAAAAAAAGGAACAAAACCAAAATAAAATATATACGATCACTAGCCCAAGATTTAGCAACTAAAAGAATTAGCAAAAGAATATTTTACTACTCTCCTTGGGACAATAGAAAGTCACGCTGGAGTGACCGCTGGCAACCTCTGTCTCCCAAGGTCAGCAAGGCCTTACCAGGCCTTACTCCCCAACCCGACAGACTCAACAACAGGGAAACCCGCACCTCCAAAGCTGCCGGAAGGAAAGAGGGGCAAAGGTCTTTCCTCCTTTCTTCTTATACCCTGGCTTACGTAAAAATCATAGGGAATACTGGGTAAATCTGGACACTTCCTTGGTTACAAACTGGTCACCAAGGAAGGACTAGACTAAACTGCCACATGGAGCCTCCTCCGAGCTCTCCCTGCAAGGCAACGTGGCTGCATGGTGGTGATCTCCCTTTGCTCTGGGACAACTCTCAAGGTTGTTCCTTGAGGCAGAGACCTTTCTATAAACAACTGATCTTTGGATGACTCCAGCTCAAATTCTCTCTAAATTACAACTGGACTGCACACCAGCAACTGTCCCCTTGAGCTGCGATCCCTCTCAAGGATTGAGATTCCTTACCTGACACCAAGAAATCCTTCCTTACCAAGGTGGAGAGACCCATTATTTACAATAGATCCTCAATAAGGGCTGATATAGCATGCTAAACCAACACTGATGAAATCCATGTAGTTAATTCCTTTAAACATACACCATTGTCCAAGTCTGAGACTAAGACTGGACCTAGCCACAGCTAAGCTCCATCAGGAGCTTAGAAAACAAGAGGGTCTTCTCCCAAACTCGTGACCCAACAGGAGGGTTTACCTCACCCTTTGGCATCTTCGGTCTGTATGTAAATCATTTGAAATAGATTTGAACTCGATTTTCCTTTGTATGTTTCATCCCTGTAGGAAGTAACAGAGCGGACCTTGCCAGTGAACTTTATTAAGCTATGCTTTTATAAACCCACTTTTGTTAATATCTCTGACAGTGATTCTTTAAGCGATCTCAATCACTGATTTGTGACAAACCAGCATAGTTGGCAGGATCCTAAATAAGGATGCATGACTTCTTAATGCTACAATTGTTATGGTTATTAAAATATTTTCTAAGGTGAACAAAATAAAATAAATATATTCTTTGGAATTTGTAAATGGCCTAGTACAGAAGACTAAAAAGTATTAAGGAGTAAGCAAGACCAGCACTGACTATTTTTGCACAGAGTCAACAGTTACCCTTGGCTGCTGGATGTGAGTAGCACCAAGAGAGATGGGAAGCAAGGCATGAAATGCATCTTGTGCCAACATTAAGAATTGACAAGGCACTTCACCCCATAACGTCAAGTCATGCCATGTGAAAGAGTAAAAGGGGATCTTTTCCTTCATATTAGTGTCATAAACTGACTCTCACATGCCAGACCAACAACTTGCTTTCCAGCATGTCTCTGGTAGATTGCCTCTCCTTCTTGATTGAGCTTTCCAGCTTCCTTGTGACTGTTTCATTATTCATAGCCAAATGCAAACACCCGAAAAATTACAAATTTAACGCGAGGGTAAACCAGGCAGGTACAACTGTACCTCTGAACTGCACTACAGACTTAGTTGCCTTCATGCATAACTCAAATGCTTGTTCTAAAGCTGCTGTAGAAGTTCACCCTGTTGTGAAAGTTGCAACTGAAGTGCCATTGCAACTAACTGCAACCAGATGGCTTCAGTGACACCAGCTGAGTTTGAAAACTGTCTAGGGAATATAAGGAAGAATCAGGTAAAAATGTGTATTATGTGTATTAAACAATACCCATGTTTCTGTTACTTGCATTACCACCTTTATAGCAGGTATTGCATCACCTCTTTCCTTCAGAAGTTATATAAGTAGTTCAAGGCATATTAGAGGTAAAGAACTCAAAAGAAAAGAAAAAAATGTATTAAAAGATCTTTGTTGTTGTTTTTGTGTGGTGAATCTGTTTAGGGCACAAGAAGCAGGTGTTTCCATGTTGTTGATTTTTAAAAAAAATTCTACTCATTTTTTGTGCAGGCACATCTCTCAAAGCAAACTAATTTAATTTGGGAACTAAACTAAAAAAGATTAGTCTGTAGGGACTAATTTCCCATGTCATTCCCCAGCTATGGACTTTACCAAGTACTGCCCCTAAAGCAATTCTTAGTATTGAGTACGTGCATTGCTAGGTAAAAAACTCCTAGTGTATCACATTTTGCAAAACCTGCCATACATACTGTTCAGTGGGCAATGGCACAAATCAAACTACAATCCAGATACCCTGAAGCTTTACTTCATTTGCAGGTGATTTACAGTAGCATAAACCCAAACAACTTACAAATCAATGCATCCTACAGTGTTTTTAAATAACTAGGACACTTTTATGAAATGTATAGCATGCTTTACTCCTTTTTGTCCTTCCCATTGAGGCACTATAGGAGCAGTTCACAATAATCTGAGAAAATTACTAAATATCCTCTTAAATAAGAAATGTAAATAGCTGGAATGAATTACTATTTATACTCACTTGATATAATACGGCACTTTGTTTGGTGAGATTGCCCTCTCCCAGGGGCCTTGGACAGAAGCTGTTAACAACAAACAAACATACAAATAAATAAATAACTGCACACATACATGCATACATAGAAACATACCTAGGAGAGAAACATGGAGGTCAAACAGGAAAGACAACGTTAATCTCTAGAATTACAATTTTACACTCGGCCACGTTGATACAGGTCTGTTTGCTCAGTTGCCCGTGAAGACAGGAAGGATTAACCTACTGTTCAGAAATTTCTGTCCTAATCTGAGAGAAATTGAACTCATTCAGCTGCAAAGATAAATATAAAAACCCCTCCTTGACAGTTAAGCTTTCAGAACAGATACGAAGCAGAGAAAGCAACCTCTCTTTCTGGCATGTTCTTTTATAGTGTTCCTCCTGCTAATGTGTTTGACTGGGATTTGTTCTATTTCTTTCCTTGTGTGGTCAGCACTTTCCCTCTTTATATGAACAGAATTATGCTCTTGTTTACATTTTATGTTGCACGAAGTTACACTGAGAGACCATCTAAGTATTTTGTTTATTCTCTTGTTGACTTGTTCTAATTGGTAAACACTTTTATTTTTATTTCTCCACATTACTAATTGTGCTTATTGCCTTCCAATAACAGCAAATAATGGAAAAAAATGACAGTGTGATCACAACAAATAGAGAGGAAATTACATTACTCACTCTTGTCTATCACAGTGTTAAATGTCAACATCAACTTACAGCATAATGAAAATATTTTGTAACAAAGGTTTTATAAAGCTCATTGTGGCAAAACAATCATAAAATATTTTTTATTAGAGGTTTTATTAGAGCCAGAGATAATTTATAGTTTAGGTCATAATCAAGAGGTGGTTTTTTTATTAGGAGTTTTTTGTCTGTCAAAAGCAGTAGCAACAAGAATTTTCTTTAATATAACGATTAAAACAGAAAACATATGAAAAGTGATGTAGTGGAGGAAAAAAAAAGCCTGTTTGTTTCACCCAGTGTAACCCTTCTTTTTAGTGACCCCTACTGTTCACAAAGGAAAGTAATTGTTACTAAGACAACTAGTAATCAGCTGCTTGACCATTTGGGTCTATTTTCTTTCCCTCTCTTATTCAAAATGGATACTTTAAAAACACCACTCCCAAACTGCAGGTACTTTAACAGTCAACAAATCACAATCCATACAAATAATAACTCCCTATATACACATTTCATATATTTTGTACCAGATTCACAGAAGTCAGTCTGCAGAATGAAGCATAGTGCCCCTCCCTTGTCCACATACTTGAGTGTGGGCAACAAGAGTTGGAGGAAAGAGATGAAACATGCTTAGAAAAATGGCTGTATAGGGAAATCTTGCTATTTTTTTAGAGCTGCATGCACATAAATTGTGAAGAAGGGCTGGAGGGAGGCTGAGGATTCCACAGAGGGGAGACAAATCAGAAAGCAGCAGGAGGGAAACTGTTGCCATTCTAGACGGTCAGAAGAGGAGAAGGGAAAGCTACTAGGAACAGGGTACAGGCTGGGAAGAGGGTGAATGGGTTTCACATACATTTTGGACTATAGTAAGAAGCTAGGGAAAGGAAGGAATATGTTTGGAAGAAATAGAATCATAGAATGGTTTGGGTTGGAAAGGACCCTTAAGATCATCTAGTTCTGACCTCTCCACCATGGGCTGGGAACCTTTCACTAGACCAGGTTACTTAGAGCCCCATCCAGCCTGATCTTGAACACCTCCAGGGATGGGGAGTCCACAATCTCTCTGGACAACCTTCCAGTGCCTCACCATTCTTACAGCAAAGAATTTCTTCTTAATACCTACCCTCCTTCAGCTTAAGGCCATTCCCCTTTGTCCCATCACTACATGCCCTCGTGAAAAGTCTACCTCCATAAATATGATAATACTGTTTCAGAGTACTGGTGGCCAAGGAGTTCTGAAAATTCTACCTCAGCATCTCTGCAGGTCCTGCTGTCTTCAACTTCCAACCAGCCACCTGTAGCTAAGCTGAGTGTCATTGCTTTCCTATTATTTACATTTACACAGATTTGCATCCTTAAAAAAAGTAAAATTAAAATTCAAAGGTATGAACCATGAGAACCAGTAACTCTCAAAATGTGCAAGAGACAATTTTAATTATGGTGTTAGATCTCCTGGAAAACTAGCACACTGCCCTCCCATTGAAGTCTGCATCATGGCCCACAAAGGCAAGAGCATAGCTGTATGCATTTTAAAATACAAACACTCAAATATACACTTAATTTATACATGATCAAATATTCCTTCTTGGACCAGGCGCTGCCATTTTGTTCAATGTTTCCAGACTGCACACTGAGGACCTGTGAAGGCCAAGGCTGCCGTCCATCGAGCTGCAGCTGCTCGGTTTCTGTGTACTGTTGTAGCCTCAAATGATGTAAAGATACAATCTGTTATGTCACTTATAGGAATGCAAACATTATAAAAAATAGAATATTATGTAATGTCTTGATGTTAAATACCTTAAAGTAAGGGAGTATGTCCTACATTTAACCCTATTTTCAGGTTCATACAAAATTCTTAAACATGATGATAAATTATTTTTTCTACTTGTGAAATCATAAACTGCCGTAAATGCAATTTTGGTGACTGATCCAATATTCTCCATCATCTAGATGGCACTAAGAAACAAAAGCCAAGGAATTAGAGACAGATTACAATTTCATTTTACACTATCAATTACTAGGCGATTTCTTTCCATGTTTTTATTCAGTAATGCTAACCTGTGTGCTAATATGTGGTCCATCACATAGTTTTCAAATGCTTACTCAGTGACAACTGTAAGGTTTCTTACCCATGGGGATTGGTATTGTCTGAGGAATAATTTGAATGAGATTACAGTAAGTTATCATTTTGGAAAATAAAATACCCTTCAGTATTAACTAAGAATTAACCTTTTTATATACTTCTCTCCCAATCTTTAATATTCCCAATGGGAATACTACCAAGCAACAGTTCTCTCCCTTTAAGATTTGTTTTGAATTCAATAACTGAAGGTCAGAATAAATTGCTGTGTGTTTTTCAGAAGATGTACTTCTTCTGTTGCTTCTGAATCAGTCTGGGTAAGAGCTTTCCCGTCATAACTTATTATCACAGAATCTCACATACGTTAGTGTTCTTGATCCATTAGAAGGGGAACAAATACTTTTGCTTTCATGAGAGCTAAGTGCTATAGGAATAACAAACAATTCTGTGATGTTCTGCATAATTGGATTTAGTGTTCCTTCAAGAGATTGCTCTGAAGCTGTCTATAATACACTTTTGGTCTCCTGGATGATTCTAACCTTGCATAAATTTGAGTTGACAAAATATGCAGTACTTTTTACAGCTACACATAGAGAACAATCATTTCATTTTTGGCAGAAGCCCAGAAGCTGAGAACAGCTGTTTCTTATCTTTGGTTATCAATACAGGTTTACTATCCATTACAAAGTTTGTACAGATAAATGGTTAAGACCATAAGTAGTCAGTCTAAAAAGTCTTGCTAGCAAAGGCTGTATGATGCTCTAGTAACCGTGTGTGCTACAGAACTCAAGAAGCAGACATTTCCTGTTTGCTAAGAGTAATTCAAGTGTTTTACTGTTTGAGCTTGCACAGTGTAAGAACCCATTACCATACACTGAGCTACTTTCAATGCTGTTGACTGAAATTAAATACTACAACAAAATATAGGGCATTTTAAGAGTGAATTTAAATTTCCCTATATTTTATTTGCATTTGTATACATTTAAATGGTTATTTATTTCATTTTGGAGTTTTTCATTCTGTACATGTGCTAACTGCTGAGACTTGTTTTGCCCATGAACACAGTTCCTGACGGTAAGCCTGCATCCTTACTTGTTTGCAGAATGTATAATGAAACAGTGGCATGCTGGCTCTCTGAACTTCAGTAGTATTTTAATCTATGCAGGGATCTGAATGAAATATTAAAGAGGACGATAGTATAATTTTTTCCTGTGTTGATACTACAAAAAATAATCTTATAAATATTTCACTTTAGCACTACAAACATAATGAAAAATACATGTACGTTTACCAATAGTAAACTATTTCTCCTTCAGTTATTCAAAGAGTAAATTTAGTATGTCCACATTTAACTGTTACTCTCAGTAATCCTTATTTACATAGTCAGCACACAATTCTGGTCATGCATGAGTGTACATTTTCAGTTCTAAATACAAAGAAAAATCTTTTGACTCTTATTTGTCACTGTGGGGTTTAGGACAGAAACCACAAAGAAGCAGTGCATAGTGCCCATACACAGTTACATACAACCTCTCAATTATTTTTTGCTTCGGTACAAATTTCTTATATTTATTATATGTGCCTTTCAGTGTCATAGTAGTTAAAACTAAGCTCATTTTTACATTCACATTACCCTGCTTGGTGGCCACAGCATCTGTAACTCAGCAAGGTGCTTAATTATATTTCACATTTTAAAGATAACAATTCTCTAGAATTATTCAGCCTAGAAACTCTACCTGCATGACTTACATTGTTCCACCTAGCACTATCATCATTAATATCTTAATACAAACAGAGACAGGAAATTATTTATTCACATAAAGTTTGTTTTGATACCAATATATTTCACTACAGCAAGGTAAGGAGTTGGTGACTTCAGATAAAGGTAGGAAGGGAGAAAGAAATGATAAGACTATCTTTGCATCTGGAAAGACTCTGATTCCCCAAGAATCAGAACTTCACATCTGTGTAAGCTACCTTAAGTTTTCAAAGAAGATGCATTGAGTACTATATTTCAATTATTTTCAAATTACACCATTGTAAATTAAAAACTACTGCTCTCCACAGACTATAAGGAGCTCATGCTTCTCCTCCTTAGAGAACATGCTAAAGCAATGTTTCCCCAACTTAATCAGTTCATGATACGCACTGGCAGGATGCCATCTCCAAAACGTATGCCTGCGTGACAGTGGCACAATAGTAGTGTTTGCATAATCTACAGGTTCTTCAAGATCCTTTGCAACAAATGTCAGTATACATCTCTAAAAGATGGGTTTTTTTACCCCAGATGTGTAGAGAATTGATTTCTAAATTATGTGCATCTATTATTGTACTAGGTGAGACTGATGAACAATCAGACTGTGTTGTGGAGCACCGAGGTCTATCTAAGATTGCACCACAGAACTGAGAAACTGATGTCAGGAGCAGCAACATCAATCAAAATCTGCCTTTCATAAGGACTACACAGCATGGGGTCTACTCTGCTCCTCACTGCACATGAGGATGGACTCAGGGGCATTTTGAAGATAGAAGGCCCCTTCTCAGCTTGTATTCTGCTGTTCTTAAGCCCATGTAAACACTCACTACTTCCCTGGAATGCCAGCAGCATCATCTGTTGCTGTAGCACACATGCAGACATTTACTGAACACACCATTTTTAGAGCACTTCTAACCAATTTGAAGAAAGGATTATTAGCATTAAAAAGCTCAGCACCTGATCAGGGCCAATTACAACAGTCATTTTACAAGAGTTATAAAAGAGGCCTTTCCATCTTGCATTTCCTACTGGAATCTTTATGGCCAACATCAGATTTATCACCTGCAGCTTAGGGTCAACATTATACGATAAAATCTAAATAATGAACACCCTTAATCATGAATAGTGTTTCCAGAAGTTTCCAAATGTCACTTTTAACAGGAAATATACAATCCATCTAATGCTCATTTTCTTAAATGTCACAGTACTGTAAAATGGTAAAAATACAAACATCTACTTGTTTAGTAATAGAATACTACATGAAATACAGTAAAATGATAGAGTCTACAACGATCCACATACCCAAAGTTACAGGTACTTCATATTGCTAGCTTCTGTTACACTCTTATGCTCTTAAAAATGAGATCTCTAAAACTGATTGATCAAATGAGGTCATAAAAGGGCCTAATCAAATTGGTGGCGATTTTTGCTAAATTAAATTAGAGAAATAGAAAAATAAATCTTTGGTAAATATTCCGTGTCTTACATAGCAAGATATAACAGAAATTTTTTAGCATACATATATAGAATATGCCTATTGTATTCCAGTCCTGGAGCCTGAGGAAAGAGGAATGTCCTAAACTGAACACAACATACAACTCATGACAACATGGACATATCGTTGAATTCATCAGAGTTAAACCTGGCAGTGTGAAAAAATGAAGTAGTTTTCCTTTAGATTCACAGATCAAATATTACTCCAAAAAGAGTATAAAATATTTTGGGGAAAAATCTGCCTTAGCAACATACTAATTCAGAGAGTGGACAAAACTATAATAGGCAATAAACCATCTTTTGACTCTTATGCTCATTAAGATTAAAAAATAATATTTGATTACTTGCAAATTATTTAGCATTGCAGAATATAGGATATCCTGCTAACCAAGGATAAATTAGAGAAATTAATTAGGCTGCCATAAAAAAAATAAGATAGCATTTTTCCTAATCATTCCTTCCCAAAAAACCCTCTCTGCTTTAAAATAAATACCACACAGCATTTTTAAATCGATGACAAATGAAAACCAAGAGGGCAAGGAAGAGATTTAGAATGGATTATTTTTAACTACTATTCTAAGATATTTTTGTTGAAAGCCTTTTTTTTCCACAAACACTAGATATTAGTTACAAGGAAAAATTGCTTGCTTCTGGGTGAAGAGAGGGGGAGAATATCATCATTTGAAAACTGACTTTATAATTTTGTTTGTATTCAATGTATTATAGTAGAAAGGGTCACTTAGCACAATAGTGCAGGAAAGAGAAAA
Organism: Neopelma chrysocephalum; assembly: GCF_003984885.1. Lineage (NCBI taxonomy): Eukaryota > Metazoa > Chordata > Aves > Passeriformes > Pipridae > Neopelma > Neopelma chrysocephalum. Next base: position 7,981,628 of record NW_020897737.1, read on the forward strand.
ATATAAACCTAGAATTCCAAAAATCTTATTTCATTGCGAATTTAAAAAATTTATTAAAATTTATGGAGACATTCTCTGTGGTTTTCCTGAGAATAATACATAATGAAAAAATTAAGGCTCAGAAGAAAATATGGTGATCGTACGACTTCATGACATACTTTCACTGTGATATTAATTCTATTAATTTTATTCCAAAAGTAAGCATAAAGATATTCTTTCAAAATATGTCAATGTTTAATTACTCTAAAAACCTTTAGCTGTCAGGCCAAGGCTAGCACTACCAAAAATTGTAGCTATGGTCATGATATTGTAAATAAGAAAGAAATGGATTGAAGAATTTTTTTCCTAACTTTAAATCTGATTTACTCATCCCAAAAGTCTTGAGGCTGAATTGGTGCCCAGTGGTGGTAGAAATTCACCGTGATAACAACAACGGCAAGACCTGTGAAGTGAATTTTTTGTTGGTACTTTAATAATTTTTCCTTTTTCAGAAGCACATGTAGTCATTTTGCATTTATACAAAAGTTTTCTAGCAATCAGGCTCCTCTAGCTAATATGACCATACTTAAATGCAATAATAAAATCCCTTTGCTTTCAGAGAGTTCTCAGAGTTAGGCTGTTTTTTTTAGTGACCACTTATCGTCTACCTTTATTCTACTACCTGGTAATATTTTCTATTCAAAACATTGGATGTCGTATCTGAAATTATTAAATCATTTATCCAAAGACACAGATGAATGGACATAATCTTCAATGTTTGCTTGTCAAAAGTGATATCTGAAAGACAATATGACATAATGTATGCAATAAGAAATAAGAGAGAAAGACACAGTTGCTAGCACTGAAAAATAATCTATCAGATGGATGGGTGAAGTGTCTTAAGTCATAGAGCCCTGTCATTTTCAGTCGGATGTCTTAATTAGCAGGACTTGCCCTTTCAAAGACATCTGCCTGTGCAAGAAAGAGCTTCCCTAATCTTTGCTTAGCATAATAATCTAATCACTCACACAGAAGGTGGGAGATGTAAGTACTTGACTTCTCTTCCAGCTTGAAGGAATTCAGACCCACACCTCCAGTTTCTGAGGAGAGTGGCATAAATAACTGAAGGAAAACACAAAGGCACAGAAGAAAAAAAAGCCTGATCTGAACTTTAACAGCTCTGAGCTTATCCTGAGAAAGAGAGACCTAGCTTACAGAGCCCGGTCCCATGACCATATATTTTATTTTTAAGCAACAATTGTCTGATATAAAATGCAGTAGATGCACTCTGATCATGATCTTGCAATACAAACTGTTGGCCCCAGCATTAGTCACCTTTCTGCTTCTGAATGAAAGCTCCTATGGCTGCCTTGTTTCATGTTGAAGTCAGTGCTGTTCTTGCTTACAAGTCCAAAACTGAAAGGCATTGTTAGGTATCTACAGTCAAAATACAGGTCCTAGCACATATTTAGGTGTGTGGATTGACCAGTTTGGTGCTGGTGGATGCAGGTAGCAAAAGCTCGTAGCCTTGGAAATGCAAATCCCAAAATGTTTGGTAGATGCATATCCGCCTGTTACTCTTGCAAACCTTAATGTTCTTTCTGTTCCTCTTATTTTCAGGTTATTCCACACTAACAAAAGTCCATGTTCTCTGAGCTTGGAAAGCAAAAGTAATGCCTGGAATCTTCCAGTCTCAGTCTTAAGTAATTGCTGGTTATATCTTGAGCACTATTTCACGCAGTCACTTCATTGACATGCTATACTTACTAACAGATGGCTCATACTGGGGCTGCACAGTAAATTACAAGGTTTGCTCATGTTTTTAAAAGATGTAATACCTTCTATTTTTCAGCAATCATAAGCAATACACATGAATGAACTATGCCATTAAAACCAGGATTGATAGGAGGCTGGAGAGCACAGCAAATGTTATTAAAACCAATTTTGACATCAATCCTACCTCTCATTTATTGCATCTCAAGAAAAAGTAATAACCACTGTGACAAATATAGGTGGGTCCTCCAACAAGAGACAATGAATCCCATTCTATGTAAGAGGCAGAATCAGAGAAAAATAAAGGTGAAGTCAAAATAGTAAAATTATTCCAGAGGAGTCACTGAGAACTCTGGAGCTGGCATTATGTTTGAAATTTGCAGATACTCTTTTTCACACCTCAATTCCCAAATTAAGCACCATCATCCATGAAAGGATCACAGATTTTTTTAATTACTTTGCTAAATATTTACAAGTTTCTCTTTAATAGAAAGATCTCATTTTTGCTATTTTTTTACACCCTGATTTAGAGAATTCTAATTAAACAGCAAGTCCTTCAAAACAAACAAACTCACTCCAAGAATTCATGATATAATGTCTTGCACATGTAATAACTTTATCAGATATATCTTAACAACTATTGTTGTGAATGCTGGGAGCCTCTGTCCTTGGTAAGGAATGAACTGAGGAGGAGCTGGGACTCTGTGGAGACAGGCAGAGTGAAATGAGTGTGGGGAAACATGAAGAACTGATCAGAAGATCAAAAACTGAGGTGAGAGAGCCCAGTAAAAAATGCAGAATGCATGGAGAGAGGCAAGTTCATGTGCTAGCAGAAAAGTAAGGGCCCATTTTTAAAAGTAAGGGTCACTTTTGCCTCAGATACTTGAGGGCACACCACAGCCTTGGTGGACAGAGACACTAGTGCACACCTTTCCTTTGTCACTATCTTTTTAACTCATAACCAGGAGACATCTGAATTATCCTGTGCAAAAGCACAGATAAACCTGGTCATTTGGAAGATGAAAGAGCAGAAAAAGAACACTGAACTACGTGAAAAGACAATGGAGAAAAATTGTCCCTAAAGTAAAAATGTTACAAAGGAGGAGACATTTTCCCCCCTTTTTCACTCCTTATCTCTCTAGCTCACACCTTCTTTCCAATCTATTTCAGAAACAGCTCTAAGAATAGCCCTTAGAACAGCCTCCAAGTGCTTAAAAGCAGGGACTACCACTTGATTCCTTGCCTGCACAGGGCATGACAAATATGAGGTCCCTGCATCACTCTCCCATTATTTTTGTGCTAGGTTTTCAACAGCCCCATGCAGCTTCTGCTTCAACCAAGCAGAAAAAGACAGATGATGCTATAATTTCTATGTATAAAATAATAACAAACTCATGAAAAAATTACCACAGATTAGTAACTCATATTTATTTCTTTCAGACAGGAGAGAAATGTAATACAGTCACTGATTTTATGTGAGCTTGACTGTAGTACTACCCTTTTTGCAGAACTTAATGGTATATCAACTCTAAATGGACCATTTTTTGTATAAGGATATAAACACAGTTGGGAGCTGAAGATTATCACTTGCACCTTAAGGTGAGCAAGCATGTATGGTAGAGGGAAAGTTGATGTTGACTTAGAGGATGAAATGATTATTACTTCCACATAAACTAGGTATGCAGCAGCCAATAGATTGCTTATTTTCCTTACTGATTATAGTTTGCATTGATCTTATGTGTATCTCAGCTCCTTAGATAAAAATGCTCTGAGTTGAGCTTATAAAATAAAACCAGAAAAATTTCTATGATTCATCTCTTCACTGCTGTTGCTACAGCTAGACTGATCAACTTGGACTCTGTTTGCCATGTACTGAAAGCTCATTTACAAGCCATTAAATTCACCCTCATTTGACCTGCCCAGTTCTGTTTGGCAACTCTTAGGTTTGCCTTGTTCAACCCCAAAAGTACAGCAACAGAAAAATGACTATTGCTAGAGGGCAAAGACTGTGGTTCTCCCTCTCCTGTAGTGCTCTCTCTCCAAGAGATGTGCTTCCATCCGTGTAGGGATGCAGCAGAGGTAGTACATAAAAAGCACGTCAAAGCATGATATTTTCCTCAGGCATAGTAATACTACATGATACTGAGGAACTGGAGGCTTTTGGAATTTGATGCTTATGAAAGATGAGACTGATATGGCAGTTTCAGTGACTGAATACTTATACTTGTGAAAGATTCTGTAGATATTTTCAGAGCTTCAAATACCTAACTTTCGCAGGCATGGGTAAGAATACGTATTTGCACATACAACTAAGAGAGAGAGAACAAGCAAACAAACAGACACACGTGTCCATTTTTCTCAGTGATTTGACTATTTCCAAATTCAACACATTTTCACCTGCTCCCTTTTCCTAAAGTGATTCTCAAGTGGTGAGAAGTGTCCAGAATGATTTCCACACTTTGCTGGCTCTAGTTAGTTACAAAGAAGAATAACATCTTAGTGTCTCACTAATAGTGGGTGGGCTGAAAAAGGTGATTATCATAACACTGAGCAACTTTTAGACTGATCTAGTTTATCAGTAATAAGGCAGAATGGGTCTAGGACATAACCATCACATAAATTGCCTGGCTGCGCTCAACACCAGCACAGAGAACAAGGACATGCTGTTTGGTGTGATAATGTAGTGCAGGTCACTCTAGTCTCTTCCAGGCTTGTATAATTTAGCCTACAAATTTATTCTTTCATCAGGAATACACTGTGGGTTATAAGAAAAACAGGCATCTGTTTACATATTGCATTCATGTCACATACCCATAACAACTTTCACACATTCAATCTCGACAGGTCTGAATTTGCAGTTATATATAGTGAGTTGACAAATTACTCCCAGTGGTTAAGAGTTAAATAAAAGAGATTTTGAAAAAAGTACAAAAATAGGGCTCATTTCTTCATAGGATCATAATTTGATAAAACAACATGCAGGGTTGAATCAGCCTGCATTATTCTTATATGGCACAACATTCATTCTGGTTTTGAATTTGCAGTTCATCCCGCTGAGACTTTTCAGTTTCCCATTGAGATTTTCAGTGGAAAAATGGTTAACCTATTAAAATTACAATGCAGTATCAGCTGAAGAAAAGTTTGTCCTCTATCCCACTGTGAATGTAGCTGTGCAATAATAGTAACATCTATTTCTGATGTCTGGATAACTTGTCCCTCTGCATGTAGGAGACCATTATCCCGTGACTATGTTCTGTTCTCCTGATATAATCTCTTAAATAAAGCTTTACTGTTTACTCTCCTTAATTGAAGTACAATAGAAAAGACATGGCCTCTGAGAAGCTTCACTGTCTTGGAGCTTTGAAGGTGTTTCAATTTGTCTTTCAGTGAACTTCAAAACACCCTTGATAAAAGAATGTGTGTGGAGGTGGAGCAGGAATTTTACTGACAGTTACATTTTATGCAGAGTTGTAAAAAGTTTACTTAGCTGCCATTCTTCTGCCAACTTTCCCTCTCACTGCTCTGCTAAGGTGTCAAATCCTGTAAAATATTTTTCTTGCAGCTTTTATTTTGTCCCTTTTTGGAGCTGAACATTTCTTTGAACAGATAAACCAAATTTGGTTGGGTTTGTTTTTTTGTTTGTTTTTTAATCCCTTCAGGGTTAAAATCATCAAAAACTCATTTTAATATAATTTTTAATTTGTTAGTTCTAAAAAGGAATTCTCAAACAATGAGGACCAGCCTTGCAGTGACAGCTGTATGGACATAGAGACTTGATACTGGCAGATGTTTTACTTTCACTTTGGATCTGGATTATATGAACTTATATTTAACAGTTCTCTGCACCCAGGAATAAAGAAAAAAAGAAGAAAACCATTACAACACAGTCTAAAATAGAAACTCATAGCAACGATAACCAGCACACGGCTACAAAAGTATCAACTGTGTATGTATGTTGAGCAAGAAAAATGGGAAATTACTCACTGGTAAGAAAATGCTGGGAAGTAGGGCCAAAATCCCTGTGAGCTTCATGCAGTTGTCTGATGCGCTCATCAATGGCCACCTGTTAAGAGAGGAGAAAAAAAAGATTCTTTTCTAAACAAGTAACAAATTATATTCAAATTATAAGATATTATATTCAGATAGTTGTTGTTGTTTTTCATTAGTGAACATTCAATTTAAAATAAGCAAGTTCCTGCAACAATCGTTACCCCTCAGGGTCTGACAGGAATTTAATGTGTCTTATTGGAAGGAAAGGAGTTAAAAAAAGGTTTGGTTTTGGAGGTTTCCCCCACCTCTAACTGATGCTAAAACAAGTTGAAAAGGCTGATAAGTAACAGTATAGCAAATTGGCCTGACTCTATGCCCCGGAACAGAGTATTACTGCTGCTTGCCAATATTGAAGTCAAAACATCCATCTGTTAATACCTTTAAAAAACTACTTCTAAAGTACTTTTGAAAGTATACTAGTATGAATCAGCATGTGAAAAGTAATCTCTTTTAATGTGGACGGGATAACAGAGTGCTGAAATGATATTGACCAAGGAGCTGCTGTTACAAACATTTCTCTGTTTTTTTAATCAGTCAAATCATAGCCCCTTAACCCTTTCCTTGGAACAGCCCTTTGAAGAACATGTTTTTCCTAACATTTTGTTGGGTTGGTGTACTGCATGAAAACAGAGACACGAGTTGTAGAATTGGTTTTATTTTTTTCCCTTGAAAATCCCAGTCAAGTGTTGAGCAAGCACCCAAAAGAGGGTGGTTGTGAAAAGATTCCATAGTGTATGAATGACATCTACCAGCACCTTTACAGCCTATATGCTAAAAGGATGTCATCATAAAGTTAGACCTAAGTATAGGATTAGGTAAAGCAAGAAAAAGTTTGAAAGTAATGATAGAATATTTTTGAAATACATTAAGTAAAAAAACTGATAGGAAGAAGATTCCTTTAATTTAAATATTGCCTGTAAGAAAAAGTGTTCCATCAACACTGGCACAGCAGAAGGTAAGAGCGATTTGTCTAATTGTGAGATACGTAACAAGGAAACAAATAGGTTGTACAAATAAAAAGTAATCCACCTGTTAATAGTTTCAGGGAATTTTTTTGGTTGGTGGTAGGAAGGAATAATTGTATAATGACTTGGCATGATACAGTCAGAAAGGAAAAATAATGATAGGATTGACCAGCCCTTTGATATGATTGTTTGCCAAATAACCCCTAGAGCCCAAAATCTTGTTTAAGTAAGCAACAGGAATTTATCAACTGGACATGATTTCTTTGCTTACAGTTTTAAAACTAACACCATGAGTCCAAATGCCCCTTTCTTTTCTTTCCTCAAGCCATTTTCCAGGTTCTTTTCCTGCAGCTTTCTCCATTTCTATGTCTTCTCCTCTGGCTTCCCATACACAGACACTATCAATGTAATTTTTTGTTAGTCTCCCTTGAGCAGCATCTCTCCACACAGCTCAGCTACAATCACATCCCCATGCAGCCTCTGTTCTTATTTCTACTGTCTCCTTGAATCCAGAATTGCTTCCAGATCAGAATTTATACTGGTAGGTTTAAGGCAGATATGTGCTGGCTTAGTCCTATGACCTGTGCTTTTCCTGTTTAATCTTGCTGAGTGCTCAGCTAGACAAAACTAAGCCTAGGAAGAGGTTGAACTCTGGACAACTTCTGAAACTGTGGGTACAAGAAGGCTGGGTAAAGGACTGTTTAAGCCTAGAGGGTATTGCATGGATAGATGTTCTGTTAAGGGATGCTTCATACTAAGGACTGGCTTTGAGCTTGAGTTTACACCTAATTCACAGTACAGATGTAAACCAGGGAAGTCTGTAAGTGCATAGAAAACCACGACAGGGCTGCTTCTGGTCATCAATGTAATTAGCTTAAGTACCAAAGCATTAACTAATGTGATACTATTTTTAACAATGAAACAGCCTTTCAATGAAGACTAGGAAAATAATCTTAAACATACATAAACACAAGCAAAAAAGCCCCACAACCAACTGGAAGAAATTTTAATGGAATTCCATCGACCTGTTGGAATCCTCTTAAAACTACTTCATAACATACCTATTTTGTCTTTAGCAAATATCAGTTAATAAATTTTCAGTAAGTCAACTAGGATGGCATGCAGAATTTCTAAAGAGAATGAGAGCTCTACAAATGTGCAGTGGGGAGCAATGTTTCATGTAGGAGAATGTCAACAGCCAACTTGCGGTCAGAACACAGTATGGGAATCCTTTGGTACATGTGACCACTGCCAGCACACAGGCCATAAACTTCTATAAGTGTGCTAAAACCGAGAATTTCGATCCCTTCAAAATATCGAGGTGACCTTTGAGCTGCACAAAATTATTAAACTGAAGATTTTTAGCCATATAGGTACATCAGCAAAATGAAATACTTTACACACTTCAGGGTAAACTTTCAAACTGAACAGCTTTGGATGTGAGCCAGGAAATACCTCTGTCTAGAGGCAGATTTTGTCAATACAGAGAAGAATAAAATATTGGGAAATCTTGAGTATTCTTCAGGAAATATCACCTGAGATCACAAAATGTTATTCCATTTGGCTGCCAGGAAATACCACTTACTGATATATTGGCAGACTACCTTTTAGATGCCAAAAGATGAACTCACTGCAGGTGGTAGAGCAAGGAAGATTATTGAAGTCAGTTTCTATTAATTTTACCAAAACTAATATGTAAATGATAAAATAGTAGAAATTGAACCCACAATAACTCAGGTTATGATGAACAATAAAACCCCATCAGAACGATTACTTAGAGTTACAGAAGAATGTGTCTCTGATCCAATAAAATCAGAGTTGTATTCAGCTTTGTGACTTACACCCTAACTACCTGGAGAAGGAGATCATATCCACATTAAGTCTTCATCAACGATTTGTGATTCTTCAGAAAAATTCTCACTGGTATGTAGAATTTTTTCTTATTTTTCAAAAACAAGCCATAGGTAATTCCCAAATTTTAAATTTTGTTTTGTTTTCTTTCAAGTCAAGTGAAATATGTACCTCCAATATAAGCACAAACAGTATCCTATATATTTTTGTATGCTATGCTCTGAACCAAGTGCAGTTTTCCTTATTAATAAAATGATGTGGAAAACTGGAGACCTGTGTGAAAACAGCAAAATTCTCAACCTGATTCAAGCACTCATTTTCCTTGTTTTAAATGGAAGAAAACATACATACTGTTAATGAAGGAATAATTATCTTGTCTGATTTCAGTAGTACCAGCTTAGCCAGAATAAAATGCAAAAAGTAATAATTTTAAAGGTACTATTTATTACCAGCATGTAACATGCAAGATCACAGAAAGGGTGAGGTTTGAAGGGACCACAGCAGATTATCTGGTCCAACCTCCATGGGGTGGGACTATGGACTTGATTTCAGTATCTTTTAGTTAAAACTCTACAGTATTTCTGCACAAGAAATGTTATTAAAAAAAAATCAATAGATGGGTTTCTAAAAAGTCAGGTATTGCTTTATCTGAATCAAGATATGGGAATTTGGTTTAAACAGACCAAAGTATTTTTATATCTGATTTTGACTTAAACACAAACTTCAGAATTTTCTGTAATTGGGATACTTGAACCATCACTTTTCTCCACTGAGGACACATGCTTGAAAAGATGTGCATTTCCATTATTTATTTAATCTAATTTTTTACATAACATTTATCTTCTTTCAATCATAACAAATGAAGGAACCACAGTGGTGCAGTAAACATACTTGAAGCTGAAGATGGTAATATTAAAAATCCTATACTGATTTTAAGTGATATTGACATGGAACAGAAACAGCTTCTGCTACACAAATTAACAATTAAAAAAAAAGTTATTTAAAGTCTTTCTCCTTTAAAGACTTTAGAAACAATTGATGAAACAAGTTCTGTTTCACCTAATTTGGATGTAGACATGGGAACTGAATATATCTATCTATCTATTTAGCTTAGGTTCAGATAAACAAATTATGACAATAACAGAGGCAAACCTATGCCATGTAGTTGTTAAGAATAGTTCGCAAGTACTTTACCTAATGTAGGGGATCAACCTTGACAACATTTTTTATAACAGCTCCATTGAAATCAGAATAAGGATTTGATGGATTTAACTTAGGTCTACTACTAAATTCTGAGTTTTGTTTTTTTGGGTTTTTTTTAAGGGGTTTAGCTCAGAATATTTTTTATAGAAAGCCTTCTTTTGTGTTTATGATCACACTGCAAAGCAGGCCTGGATCAAGAAGGAAAAGTGAGTTGTTTAATTCCCAATATTTTCCATGTTCTCCAGAAGTACTCAACAGTAACTGTTCAGGTGTGCTGGAGTTGCTGAACTACTCAGAAAGATGTGATGCAGGAAGGAGGCACAATCCCCACCCCATCATGTTTTTGAAGTTGTGCCTGCAAATAATGAGTGTCCTTAACAAAGAGCTATAAAAATGGTTGCTGTCAATCCATCAGTCTTATAATCTTGGATGTACAAATTCCACACTGGAGCAACACAATGCTCATCCTAGGTTTAAACTGTGGTTTAATCCTGACCCAATCTTGCCCATAGCTTTGATTTTTAACTGAACAAGTTCAGAGGAGGAAACTATCCCTGGGGTACTTATCTCCCCGGCAGGTGAGCTCTGATCACCAGTTTAAACTGCTCTGCAAAATGAGTGGCTGCAACGCAGCAGAGGTGACTGGTAAAACATCTCTTTGTGTTCAGCACACTTAAGAGAATTCACATTCAATGAACTTGGCCAGGAATTTATTCAAAAGTTTTATTTTTAAACCTTAAATAGTCACCAAAAAAATGGCTCAAGTAGCTGGTGATCACGGGCAGTAAGAAAACATCGGGTAAAAAGGGAATGTTGCAGGGGAATATGTGACTGCCTTCACCCTTGTTAACACTGAGGCAATTCAGAAATAGACTTCTGTGGGTTCCACATTGCAATTCAAAATTCATTCACTTCTCTATCATAGTCCTCTGTTTGGACACACCCCTTTATAAAGCTGAAGAACATGGCATACAACAGCATTAAAGTGCTAGTTATCTATTAAATGCCATGTATTACCCTTCTTGATATATTCAAACAATGTATCTTGCAGAGCTTCTTAAAGAGATCTAGCAGGCAACTGCATTTGGCTTTCCTGGCCAGTGTGAATGTTAACTCCAAAAATGCACACTCCTGAAGAAAAAGAAGCACAGACACCTACAGTTCTTCCTAAATGACACCATAAAACCTCCTCTTTGCTGTACTACAGCACAGGTTAGTTCAGCTGCTGCCATGCTAGTGAAACAGATAAAGAGATGCATTATACATTCATCTCTCTCTGTTTGAAAACATTAAAGACTGTTTCCTGTAAAAAGATTTAATAATTTTCTTCTCAGTCTAATTTCTAAATTGCAATCACATATAATATTTACATTTTTTCTCAAATTATTTTATAAACAAGGAAATAAAGAAGCTTATTGCAGAAACAGGGTTTAAATGAGCATCCCTCAGTCCCTTGTAGTGTGATCAAGTTTCCACAGTTCAAAATAACTGCCAATTTTCTCCTAAGACTAGGCTAGGAAGAGATGTAGGTGCTTCAGAAAAAACAGTGTGAACAGTGAATCAAACCCCATTTTGTTGGTGTGGGTGGATCTCTCTAGAAATATTTTGCCAAGCAAAGCAAGGCAAAAAGTAGCTTTTATTTTTTTCTTTCTGTGTTTGCTCAGCACACTTCATTACATGTCTGCAATTTCTAAATCAAGTTTTATCCTTTCTAGGAAAAAAAAATTGCTCTTTTCATCTTTGATGGTTATGGAAATTAACAGCAGTTCCTACTACACCTATTTCCAAGCCATATCATATTGTCATTGAAAAGACTCAGTGGTGTCTGTGCTATTTCGATAGGGGTTTATTAATACAATAATGGAAAAAATATTTAAATTCTCCCTCTTCCTGGCCCATCATTGCTAGGTCTACTATCATACTAGCCCAATGCTAGATTCAAAGAGAAATTTTTTGTTTTACCCTTAAAAGAAATTGAAACTCTTCCTCACCAGATTTCTCTGAAAGTTCTCACTTCTTAATAAAATATAACCTCTGTAAGCAGATGTTAAAACATTTTTCAATCAACTCAGAACATAACTCTAAATAGGGGAGGAAGAATCAGAAAATTATCTATTTTGTCAAATTACTTCACTTTCTATTTTAAGATCATTGATGGAAAAGTGAGGAGGTCAGGTAGATACTACCTATCCCTTTCAGTGAAGACAGACATTTACATTTGAGCATAACTTCTTTAAATTACTATTTGTTTCAAACACATCAATGACATAAACTCTTCTGAAGTCAGAATAATAACCTTTTTATGAGGGGCATCTAAGGGCACATGCAGCATAATATATATAGACACTAATTACACTAATTGCTAATTGTGCCCCCAATACAGGCAAATTATGTGAATATGTGTGACTAGCAATTTTTACTACTTATTAACATGAGACAGTAGAAATTAAATCACTAGTTTAAAAAAATGCTAAGTGTAAAGAGTTAAGACAACTGTTGAATGGCTGGGATTCCATGGAAAAATGGCAAGAAAAGAAGGAAAGATTAGCAGACTCTCATCAAAACAGCTATATTTAGTGCAGCAGCAAAAAAAATCCTCTTTTTTCCCCCAAAATTTGCTTCACTAAAGGCTGTTCTCACAAAAAGAAAAGGGAAATTTTCTGTATCAGTGTGCATACACACAATACTTATTAAAATAACACTCCTTTAATTTCCCCACCATATTCATAGCATTTCCACAGCCTCCTGACCTTGACTCCAATCAAGGAGCCAATTTGACTGCATATCAAAGGAAACTGGCTTCTACAAGACCCTCTTTAATGTTGCCCAGGAATTCTCCTCCCAAGAGCTGAAAAGCTTCTTTCTTTGCTCTCTCTGACTCAGAGCTGTCAAAGCAGTACGAGAATGTTCTTCACAAATCAATAAACAGGAAGATCTGATCTACTGTACTTCTAATAGCTACTGAATTCAGTCACTCACTGTTCCTTGTATATTAGGAGATAAGAATGGATTTAAATAAGAACACTTTGTGCTCTTAATGAGGAACAGCAGGGGGGAAAAGGCAATTGATAGTCATTGTTCCCAGCTGCTGAAGTTCGAATTTAAGTCTTGGTATTAACTGAATTGAAAAAGTAGCGAAGGACAATTAGTTTTCTGGTGGAAAGTTCTTTAGTCTGAAATATTTTGAGAATGTAAAAATAAACATGAAATGTGCTTATTTTTTGCATTAAAGACAAAATAGGTAAGTGCAATGTTGTTTGCATGCATTTACAGCTGTTACAAAGACTAAATTCAAATTTCTGGGTCATGGTAGGACTGTATGGTTCAGCAGATTTAAATCTGAGTGACTTTATGCAATTCTCCTTTTAGTAAAAAAAAATTTAAAAAATGCTAAAAACTAGTAGAATACATGTATTGTACCTTGACTGCTTTTTTTAATCTTCAGATGAAACAAGAGAGTAAAATGTAATATAAATTCAGGAAACATCTTAAAGCTCTGGGCACAGAGCCTCAGAAAACAGTAAATAAAACAAGGATCTCCTTGGCTTAATATATGTACTGTGAATAACCAGCCATTGCTTCTTAGGCTTTTGTTTTATAATCCTAGATCAGTGCACTGCAGGCTTTGTGTATTTCTATGCCCAGGGAAAGAAAGTTAGGTCTTATGGTTTAAACCACAAAAACATTCAAATTTAGAGATAATAAAACAGTTGCAAAACACCTGTAATCTGAAGAACAAACACCCTGAGGAAACAATTCTCTTATAAAATATTACTTGGTTTGTTTTGGATAAAAGATAGTCTGTCTGAGAGGCCTCACGTTTGACATCCCCACTGCTCCTGTAAAAGCCACCACACAGGCTGGTGGGAGTTCTGCAAGGGCTTTCACGTCTCTGTATGTTCCTCAGTTCTACTCACACATTATTGTTAGATATAAAATATTTTATGAAACTGATATGAGCTGAGCATGAGCTCGGCCTTTTAAAAGTACAAGAAACTGTTGTGCAGCCCTCCATCCTAGATAATTTTCTTAACAAAGCTTTCAAATTCTTGTCTTTCCAGACACATTAATTCCTCTTTAATATTGCCTTTTTTAAAATGCAACTTAATCAGTATCAACTATTATTCTGCCAAATTCCTTGCAGAATTTCATAGTATAGGAAGAAAGTAATTTTACAAATGTTTATATTTAGCAACTATTTTTTTCACAAAGCAGCACAGCACCAACTAAAAAGTATTCAATTTAAAATTTACATTAGCTTCAAAATCAGATAAATAAATAGCCATAGACATCCCTCACTAGATTCCACTCCAAGTGGGCTGTGGCTTGCCTAATCACTCTTGGACAGTGCTTCTATATTCCTTCCAGGTTACCTGTCCATGCTTCCACTTTCTGTATAGTTCCTACTACATATCTGAGTTTTGTAAAGAGCTCCTTGTTCATATATCTGGGACTCCCAGCATTTTTGCCTGACTTCCTGTTACTCAGGATGGACTAATTTGGAGCTTTTAGAAAGTCATCCTTCCATATCAACCAACTTTCTTGGATCTCCCTTCCAAGGGTTTATCCTGTGGGATTCTTCTAAGCAGATCCCTGAAGAGGTTAAAATCTGCTCTCCTGAAGTCCAAGTTGTGGTCTCATGGTCACTGCAGCCAAGACTGTGAGTATGAGGTCCAGCAGAGTATCTGTTTTCACTGGTTCCTCCACCAGTTATATCAGGAGGTTTCCATCAATACTATCCAGGAACTTACTGCATTGCTTACAACTTGCTGTGTTGTCTCTCCAGCAAATAACCAGGCTGGTCCCCCATGGGGACTTCTACTTGTATGTAAAAGGCCTCAACCAAGTGTTCTGCATGGTTGGGTGGCCTATAGCACACACCCACATACTGGTCTGCTCTTTAATCCTCACCTGCAAGTTCTCAATCAGCTCCTTTTCCAATGCATCATTCCTAGTATAACATTTTTCTGTATGTATCTTCTATAGAGCCCCATAAAATATACTCCTTAGAGCTGTGACTATGCAGAACTACAGATTCAGTGACTTCCCTTCTGCCTTCAGTATAAAGTTGAAACTATATGTATTTTTAGTTCTGTATTGTAAGCTGGGCAAAAGAGAAGCTAAAGTGTATAGGTTACCCTGAACCTCAGGTAGGTTATTGATCTTAAAATGAATCTAACTTTGATGCAGTTTGACATTTTCAAAGTCAGTAGGAGCTGGGTGTCTGCAACTAGGGAGAGAATGTGTTCCTTGGTAAGTAAAACTTCTAGTAAGGAGCTCAGCATGGCATATATTCTTCCTGAGATCAAATCTTACTTTTGAGATCAAGGCACCTGCATACCTGCACACTATAAAAGCTTTGAAATGTTTCCACATCAATACTTTTTTATTTTTTTTTAACAACATTCTATCTTTCAGGATTGCTCATCGTCCATAAGACTTTTAGGTGGTATACTGTGATCATTTCTAGGCATCGTAACCAAGAGGCATGTGGATCAACTGCAGAGAGCCAAGAATGATGGTGACCTACAACAAAGGGTTGAGTGAGCAGTTGCAATTAAAACTGAGGAACAGAAGCCTTAGAAATCAGGAAACAGAGACATCTGAAATGAGTCCTTTTCCTACTATGAACATAATAATTTCTGCTTTGTCAGTGTTATTAGATGTTATTTAATTGTGGTAAAACCACAGGATACTTGGAGGGTTCTGGATGATAAGCTATGATAAGCTTTTTATAATAAAAAAATTCTACCGTGTGCTTTCCTAGTTACTTACATTGAATAACATAAGTAGCCTATATGTGAAGACACATGCCCTTCAATCATTCTTTTGGGAAATAGAGAAAACTAGGAGAAACCTATTTAGGGGAGGTACAGAAGAGGAATTACAAACCCCAATTTTTCACCTCTCATTCCAAGTGCTCTTGTACCAATTTTAGGGGAAATCCTAGTTCTCAAATGAGGATTATTGGAAAGGGAGGGGGATGAAATAGATTCTAATACAAATTATTCCTAAAACTGAAGATATGTACTATTTCACACATAAAGTTCATAATGTTTCCAGAATTGTTAAATGTCATTAGCAGCTTATACTGATATTTTCTGTAAATCTAAACTGATGATGGTCTCTTCCACTGAAGGCAATGGAAACACAGGTGATTTGATAGAATCTTCCACCTTTTTCCTCCCTCTTTCCTTCTTAATGCCCACAGAGTCTATGCACGTTCTACATACAGATAATTCATTAACCATTTTAAATCAAGAAGGTTTAAGCAACTTAAAAAAGAAAAAAAGTTGTAAGATACGCTACCTCAAAACATCAAATGTAAAATAACTCAATTCTGCGCTTTCTGTTACTGCAAAAAATTCACACTTCCCCTCTCCCATTTCCACCTCAAGTGAGTTTCAAGGTCTGCAATCTTATTTCTTCCATCACATTTGTACTAAGTAGCATCCTACTCTGCAGGAATCTTACTCGTTTCACTGACACTATTCAAGGCAAAAGTTACTGTTTTGCATGTATGGAGGCATCTGAATTGTGACAGGAAACAATAGAAAAGATCAGGTCTAGTGAGAAATTTTCACAAAAGATGTTCTAGGGACTGAATTTTCTCAGTCAAATGCTTACAGAAACACAACTTGCTGCAGGGCATAACAGGGTATTGATCTGCAAAACCTGTCTTGAGGTCATCACTTAAGAAAAATGTGGTACATTTAGATTTCAGGTATGTAACATTCACACTCTTGTGAGGGTTCTTAAAATAGTACCTGGGTATCTCAGAGGTAGAGGAAAGTTTTGCAGGGCTACATTGACATTGCCCTCACCCTTCCCCTGCATTTTTCCTACAGAGCGTCTGTTGTCTGACTACTTTGTTATTCTCAAACTAAGTATATATTTAGACATTTTGTAATAGGAAAAGGCTGAACCATTAATTATGATTCTGTTGTTGCTGAAACATTGGTCTTTTTAGGCTCTAACCTACCCTAATATGATTGTTTAATAAATGTGTTTCTTTTAGGCATTGTCTCTGACATAAAGACATAAAAAATGACACCTTGCTGCGGCCTTTTTAATTTCTTTTGCTTCTCTGCTAGAGAAGACTGTAATTTCTCTTCATTATGGTTTTTATACTTTGAAATAGAACTGACTCCTTTCTATTCACTTTAAAAATATTTCTAAACAATATAAAATAAATTCTTCTTTTTTGTACTTAGTATGAAAATGCTCTTATTAATGTTTCATAATCCATCCCTAAGGTAAAGCCCTAGTGTCTCTTAACAAGATTTTATGCTTATTTTGATTTTTCCCCCCTCTTTACCATTTTTTCCTCTCATTAAACTAATAAAAAATAATAAATTCATGATGCATTGAAAATACCATTTGTTTCTGAAAGGTCAGGTATTATACATCAGTTTTGTGCCAAGGGAAATGGATCTTTAGTGACTTAGGGAACTGTAAGTAGAATGTCATGCAAGGAATGTTTTATTTTATGTCTGCCCTCGAACATATGCCTATGTAATAATCCTGTATTGGCTGAGCATCACCAGTGAAGATTATTCTTTTATAGTTCTAGTTACACTCCCTCTCTTCCATTGATCTTTCATCATATTAGTTTTATTGCTCCTTTTCCCCAGATTTGTGAATCTCCAGTGCCGTTACTAGAATTATTTTTGGGAATAGCTGCTCATGACTGCAAGTAAGAATCTCATAGCCTGGACTTGTATTTTATGCAGGTTACTTAGAAGAGAAACAGAGGCTTCAGTCAGTATTGTCTTTACTCAGCACTGCTTTTAGTTGATCATGATTTCAAAGTTTTTCTCTTCACCATCTTCCACCTCTGACTGAAGACAGTGAAAACACCAGAAAACACCAGCTTGCCCTCTGACTCCTCTGGGGTTATCATCCCATCAGTACTAAAGAGGCTTTGATTTTCAGTCCTGTCTTTTCCACCATTTTCCTGTTGTCTTCTTAATTTGTTGTTCAGCATCTTCATTCACTTTTATAATTTCAATTCACACTTCAAAACCCGTGTCACTACCCCAAATGCAGTGAAAACACATTTTCTCAAACATATGTAGTAAATAAGAGATGAAGAATTGCTTGGACTAAGAATGCTGCTACATACGGAATGCCATGCAAAAACATATACAGGGCAGACTCTGTGAGGTTTATCTGTCCTAACTCAGGAGTCATAAGGTGAAACATATAAAAGCCCTCCTCTATCAGAAATCAAGAGAAATATGCATCTCCTGAGACAATTCCACTCATACTAAGACATACATCCCAGAATAATCCTCTGAATATATGTATAAATTTTACTCTTATAAAGCTTAATTTTCCTAAGTGAGTTTGCATGCCAAGGAGGAGGATGTCTTGGGAAGACTGATAGAAGGAATGCATGAAAGAAGAGGGCTACAGGAAGGCATAGGACAAGGTGGAAGGCAAGACAAAAATATTCTTTACAGAGGTACACTCTAGGGTAATAATGCAAAAGGATTCTACATGCAGCATCCATTGTATTAATCCTGTATCTCTTCTCTTTCATATTTTCTGCTTTTCTTTCTTTTTCTCTTCGAGTGTTACACCACAAGTGACAATTTTTTTCACTCTAAATAATCCTTAGTCCTAAAACTTCCCCAAATAGGTCACCTCTTTGGTTTCCTTTTTAGCTGTACAGGGTGAAACAAGTAAGATGATGTCAGTAGGGACAGTCTTATTACAGTGTGGTCTATTCACATTATTTGTTTATTTCATCCATATTCTTACATCTGGAAATCTCAAGAGTATAATACTCTACTTCAAGCTGATTAAAACTACTTGCTCAATCAAGTGCTGACACAACACAAAAAGAAAAGCTTCATCTCATGAGATTACTGACTGCATGGATTAAACAAACATTTATTTATTGTTCTTGCCCAATGAATCTTTAGAAGATGGCCTCTCAGTCTCAATGACTTCTGCAGAATGTTCTCTATCCCAGCAGCTGCTCAAGCTTGGGGGCAACCACATGATCAGTGCTTAACGCTCCTTGTTATCTGAAACTTCTTTATATACTACTACAGCTCTTGACTTTGCACAAAAGCCTCTTTTTCTCCCTGGGGAAGACATGCATATAGCACACTGAAAGATAATAAAATTACTCTAGGCAAATAACTGTTCAAATGGAAACAATTGCTGATAGGATTGATACTACGCTGATTGAAGATAATGGCAAAACTCCTATAATAGTATACTATGACTTGTGAGAGGAGCTGCCTTCATCCTGCAGCTGGTCAAAATCTATGTATTTTTGCTTTTCTAATCTGTGAGTTAAATTCAATTGGCATGAAAGCAAAACCCAAGTCATATATAGCCCATATTGATAAACCACAATGTTAAAAACCTCTAATTTAAATCGGAAGATACATTCTCTGATTTCCACAGTTTAATCTATTTGAGAAGAAAAGGTACTTATAATAAACAAATAAATTAATGCTATAGCACATTTTTACAGGGAATGTAAAATTGTATATACTGAAGGTTAAGAGCTATACTGGCATGAAGGATCACAGAGTATGCATGAATTCAAAAAAACCATCACTTCATGTATGTCAAAAAACCCCATTATCATATAGTGCATTTGGTAAGTGCCACAGATTTTATTCAAGAAATTGCAGTAACATTACATGCAGTTTTCATCTTAAATATGTTTTCATTAGCCCTCTCTTTGCAAAGCTGAATATCCTATTTACCACTGTCAATCTGTAAAGGTCTCAGATGAATTTCAGATCTTTGAAAATGGCTTTGTTCAAACCTCAGATTTATCCCTTTCACAGATTCAGATCCTGCCCTGAGTAGAAAGGGAGGGCTCTTCCTTCCCAGCAGAGCAAAGCTCCAAGCTGCACCCCGGCAGGAGAGGGTGGAATTAAAGCTAAGAAATTTTGTGTTTCCAGGAAAACTGTGACTGGTCTGCACTGACCATTGCCATTTCAAAGACTTCTTCTCGGTGCAAACATTAAACATACCTTTTTTTGCATATCAGTTAAAAAATAAATGCAACAAACTCGTGCATAAATATTGTGGTAGAGTTCTTAAAATGTATTTATCATCAGCTTCAAACATGAAAAATAACCTTTCACCTCCAGAAAATACATCACATTTTGAAAGATGCTTTAGTTGTTTATTATCGAATGCCATAAAAGCCTCTCTTACATTTACCACCTTATTTTCACAGCTATCTGTATTTTATCTTTTTTTTTTTCACAAGTAAATAATTTATTTCTTGTAAGACTTGCCTTATTACTCATCTGTTTCCAAGAGCAGAAAATTGAGAAATTCTAAGAATAGGAGAAATCTTGGAGAATTAAGACAGTAAGAAAGATGGAGATCCTGAAATGAAGTGCCACTGAAGGGCACTGAAGGGGAACACAATTCAAATTTGTGAAATAAAGAGTAAGAATAAGGGAGAAATAAAGACAAGATTTCCAACACAGTTTGAAGTCAGCCACGAAACCTGAATTTGCAGAATCTGTATAGCAGCACCATATAATACAGTGATAGGCAGTTTAATTGGCAGTTACAAAACGTTAATTTACTAAGTCAGAAACCCCTTCTGAATGTCTAACTTACAAGCTATTGTTATCACAGTGACAATTTGACATGTGGCCTTCAAGCTAGGCAAATAAAGGAAAGAAATTAGCATTCTCTAGGAAAAAAAATCTATTTATGAAAGACTTACTATGAAGAATTTGCTCAAGAAAGGACTCCACAAGATAAAAACCAACACATTCTCATAACTCATAAAACTTAAGAGTGATCTCTATGGACAGTTCTCATTATTTCTATGAAATGCCTTTAAAAAGCAGTGAAAGTGCATCTTAAAACCATGTGTACAGTTTAAGAAACAAGGATGGACTTGATTCCTTCCGTAAAACTTACATTGAAGCTTCCATTTGCTTGAATGCTACAAGATCAGATTGCTTTGCTCTGTTACAACCTGAAAGAGTGGGCAGGACAAAGGGTTGTTACTGGAAATAAAAGACTTGCCCAAATCGTTCTAACAGGAACGTAGCCTATGTACCCCTGTGTGGTTGCGAGCTATGCTGGCGAGGGTTCATGCCTTCGGTAGGGTCGCCCATGCCAGACAGGTCAAAACCATAGGACCAGATAAACTACATCCCTGGGCAGGATGAGCTCATTAGCCTTCTGGCAGTCATCCTAGGAGAAGGACAACTCTCATCCCAAACCCGGGCAGATGGAGCTCGCTTAGCCCTGGAAGGCCATCCATCTCAGAGAAGGTCACTCTAATCAAACCTACGTCCTGAGGACCTCGCTGCCACCGTCCAAGCTTGCTCGGCCCTGGCAGATGAACCTCAGGATTAAAGGGTGGGTTCAGTTCCGCGCATACTGCATCTCACCTAAAAAATCCATTGCGCAGGCTTGAAGGCTTTACCCACATGCAAAAAGTCCTGTAGCGACGGGCGAGGGTCGAAACGGTAGGTGAAAGATGCACTGGGAGCCGCAGACTCAACCCTGCATACAGGCGGTTCAGGATATTGGTCATTTGAGACTGACGGAGATGAGAGTCTCTTGGGGCAGCACCCTGAACGACCAAGCAGCCTTTTCAAGGACAGCACTGCTTGCTCCACTCGGAGAGGGGCCTAGAAAAGGTGGCCTAAACAAAGCTCATCTCCACCTTCACCCGGTTGGTTAACCGCAGACCGACGGGCATCTTCTTCCAATGCGGTCGCACAAAGAGCAAAAGACAAAGGCATGCACCTGCCTCCAAAGGTGTACTCAAATTAACTCTAGCATGTTGGAACATCAGAACCATGCTCGATTCTGCCAATAGTGGACGTCCTGAGCGACGTTCTGCCCTAATTGCCCATGAACTGGGTCGTCTCAACATCGACATTGCTGCTCTCAGTGAAGTTCGCCTTCACGAAGAAGGCAGCCTCAGAGAACATGGTGCCGGTTACACACTCTTCTGGTCAGGTAAGCCCAGAACCGAAAAACATCTCTCAGGTGTCGGCTTCATGATCAAAAACTCCATTGTCCCTAAACTCGAAAATCTGCCGACAGGTCACTCTGACCGCATTATCTCCCTACGCCTTCCACTAAACAACAAGCAACACGTTGTCATCTTCAGTATATATGCCCCAACTCTCCAAGCTGACCCTGCTGAAAAAGATAAATTTTACACTGACCTGCGCTGTCTTACCCAAAAGGTGCCCGCAGATGATAAGATCATTATCCTTGGTGATTTCAACGCCAGAGTAGGTAAGAATTTTGAAGCCTGGAAAGGAGTATTAGGCAAGCATGGTGTTGGAAACTGCAACGATAATGGTCGACTTCTGCTAGAATTCTGTGCGGAGCAACAGTTCACCATCACCAATACTATCTTTCAGCAGAAAAATAGTCTGAAGACAACCTGGATGCACCCCAGGTCTAAGCATTGGCACCTCATTGATTATGTCTTGGTGCGACAGAGAGATGTCCGCGATGTCCTCCATACCCGCGTGATGCCCAGCGCAGAATGTCAAACAGACCATCGGCTTGTGCGCTGTAAACTCAACCTTTATCTCAAATTCAAACCCAAGAGGGGCAGTATCCCAAGGAGAAGACTCCAAGTTAACGATCTCCAATCAGCCACAGTAAGAGAAAGATTCCAGGCAAACCTTCAAACTAAGCTTGATAACCATTCCACAGATTCTGCAGTTTCCTCTCCCGAAACAATTTGGCAGCATATTAAAAGTAGCATCCTGCAATCCTCTGAAGAATCCTTAGGGTTCTCCCTCAAGAAGAACAAGGACTGGTTTGATGAAAATAATCAAGAAATCCAGGAATTGTTGAGGAAGAAGAGAACCGCCCACCAAGCACACCTTGCACTGCCTTCCTGTCACGCTAGAAAAACAGCCTTTCGTCTTGCTTGCAGCAAGCTCCAACAGAAACTCCGTGACATCCAGAACAAATGGTGGACCGATCTAGCTGCAAAAACTCAACTATGTGCAGATACAGGGGATCACAAAGGATTCTATGAGGCCCTGAAAACAGCATACGGGCCTACATACCAAGTCCAAAGCCCACTACTCAGTGCAGATGGTCAAACGCTTCTGACAGATCAAACCTCCATTCTGAATAGATGGTCTGAACACTTTCAGACTCTTTTCAGTACCAACCGTGTAGTACAAGACTCAGCAATTCAGTCCATCACACAACAACCAGTGAAATACGAATTGGATACTGCCCCCACTCTAGGAGAAACCCTCAAGGCCATACAGCAGGTGAAAATCGGCAAGGCAGCTGGGGTTGATGGAATCCCACCTGAAGTCTGGAAACATGGGGGCCTTGCACTCCATGCTAAATTTCATGAGCTTGTGGTGCGCTGTTGGGAACTAGGCGAACTACCTTCAGACCTTCGTGATGCAGTCATCATCACCTTGTATAAGAAGAAAGGTACTAAATCAGACTGTTCAAATTACCGTGGTATTACTCTGCTCTCCATTGCTGGCAAAATCTTGGCAAGAATACTCCTGAACAGACTAATACCCGCTATAGCAGAAGAAATTCTACCTGAAAGTCAGTGTGGCTTCAGAGCCAACAGGAGCACCACAGACATGATATTTGTTCTCAGACAACTGCAAGAGAAGTGTAGGGAACAGAACAAAGGTCTCTATGTAACCTTTGTCGACCTCACCAAGGCTTTCGATACTGTGAGCAGAAAAGGTCTTTGGCAGATTTTGGAACGTTTAGGTTGTCCCCCCAAGTTCCTTAAAATGATCATCTCACTTCATGAGGATCAGCACGGCCAAGTCAGATATGGCAACACACTTTCTGAGCCCTTTCTAATAAAGAATGGTGTGAAACAAGGCTGCGTTCTCGCTCCTACCCTATTCACAGTCTTTTTCAGTATGATGCTTCAAAGGGCCTTGGCAGACCTCGATGATCAGGACGGTATCTACATTCGATATCGTACTGATGGAAGCCTATTCAACCTAAGGCGACTGAAGGCCCATACTAAGACCCTAAACCATCTTGTCCGGGAGCTGCTCTATGCTGATGACGCCGCCCTTGTTGCCCACACAGAAGCAGCTCTGCAGCGTTTAACATCCTGCTTTGCAGAGGCTGCTGAGCTCTTTGGGCTGGAAGTCAGCTTAAAGAAGACAGAAGTTCTCCATCAGCCTGCACCTCAGGAAGTCCCCCACCGTCCCCACATCACCATCGGCCAGTCAGAACTCAATTCAGTCCAACAGTTTAATTACCTAGGCAGCCTCATCTCCTCAGATGGTAAGATTGATGGGGAGATAGACAATAGGTTAGCGAAGGCATACAGTGCTTTTGGAAAACTCCATAAACGAGTTTGGCGTAATAAACACTTGAAGAAAAGCACCAAGATCAGTGTTTACAGAGCCATAGTGCTGTCTACTCTTTTATATGGTTCCGAATCATGGGTCATCTACCGCCACCACCTGCGTCTCCTAGAACGCTTCCATCAACGCTGCCTCCGTACAATCCTTAACATCCATTGGTCAGACTATGTGACCAATACATCTGTTCTCGAACAGGCAGCAATTACGAGTATTGAGGCCATGCTCCTGAGAACGCAACTGCGTTGGGCAGGGCACATCTCTAGGATGAAGGACCACCGCCTCCCTAAGATCCTGCTCTATGGTGAACTTGCCACTGGCTGCCGCAAGAGAGGAGCTCCAAAGAAAAGATACAAGGACTCCCTGAAGCAACAACTCAGCCTCGGGCATATTGATCACCATAACTGGTCCACTCTGGCCTCTAATCGGGAGGCCTGGAGACAGACCATTTATAACGCTGCTGATGCTTTTGAGAAGGCACGCAGGATCACTCTTGAGGAGAAAAGACAACGCAGAAAGAATCGAACCTTGCAGAATATACCATCTAAGGAGTCTTTCTGCTGTGTCTTTTGCAACCGGACTTGCCTTTCTCGTATTGGCCTTTTTAGCCACCAACGCGCTTGCATGAAAAATGGGTAGAGCCCTTCCAAAATCTTCGTTCGCGAAGCCTAGCCATGACAAGATCAGATAACATATTTTTATACAAAATTTCATCAACACTGCTGAGATTGAAATTTATTCTCAGGGTTTATAGAAAGCAAAAAACCCACCCAAAACTACACCATCAGTATATGATGGGGGCAGGCCCCTTGTGGCATTGGCTCTGTCAGACATGGGGAAAGCTTCTGGCAGCTTCTCACAGAAGATGGAGTGAGTGATCTCTCTTTGTCCTTTTCCTGACCCAGGAGCCATTATAATACCCATTGCATTTTCTCTCCCCTGTCCAGCAGAGGAGGGGAGGGACAGAGCAGCTTTAGGGGGCACCTGTCATCCAGCCAGGGTCAACCACCAGAATGCATCGGGATGGTTAGGATTTCTAAAGAAATCTGAAGGCAGAAGTAAATTTATGTAAGATTTTGACAAGTTATGTAAATAAAAATAATGAGATAATTTGCAAAAAGCAAATGAAACCATGCTTGTTCAATACACTATTTGCTGCAATGAATTTAGATATTTGAATGAGACATGCAGAGGAATTTAAAGCTTCACTGAGTCTCGTGTAGCTTTATTTAAAAATTATTAATTTACAACCAGAAGTTTACAAATGTAAAATACAAAGATTTGACTGGGGGGTTTTTTGTTCATTATTACTTTTTTAACTTAATGAAAAATCCCATGGAATAAAATTGTGGATGTAGAGTCATTTAACTCTGAAACCTTTCCATCCTAGTGTATTAGCTATTCTCTGTTCAACCTGAATCAATGTCAGTCCTTATTTTTAGTACTATGTAGATGAAATTTTGGTTCTGTTATATACACATGACCATACAATTGGCATTTCTGTTAGTCCGTTTATTGTTTTACTCATTTTATTTGCCTATTAATATAATTTAGTTACATAATTTGATTTTGTTATGCCTATTTAAATTTATCTGCTAAAAAAAAAGTAAAACCTCTCTGTAGGAAGGTTTTTCCTTTCCACTTCTCTTTCCCTCATTGAAACTCACTCTCCGCAGATCCTATTATGTCTTGTCTTTTCTATGCTGATAGTCTTTTCACAATCTGCATCCCCCACAGTCTCAGGAAAGAAACAATACTCTTAACCAACCAGACCTAAGACAGAAGCCATTATTTAGACAGTCTATTCAGTCAGTAACTCCACTGTACAGTAAGATTCCTCTGAACAAACAAGTGCTTTGATTACATACTGCTGGAATAGCAATGCTGGCCTACAGTTATCTGTCCGTAACTGCTTTCTGGCTGCAGAAGCCAGATTCCACTCTGATGATCTGTAATTGCTTTTGACTGGGTGATTTTTATCCTCTGGAGTTGCCAGCAGTAGCAGACATGAGGCTGTAAGGTAGCCACAAATCCCAATGTAACTTTCAAGACTACAGTTCGAGAAACCAGCAGAAGAGTTGTTGAATTGACCAGGGTGCAGTGAGACTGAAAGCACTTGAATTTCCAAGCCTACATGTATTTTAGAAAAGAACATCCACAGTGAAACTGGGGTTGCATTTGATTTTGAAATACATGTCCTTGTAGACCATTCCATGGCATTTCCCCAAGGAAATACACTCTATCAGTGTGTTTCTAGTTCAGCTGCCTATACCATTACACTGTCTTATTATATAGCATCTGTCCTGCACAAGGAAAAACAATCATGACAATCAGGGAGGAAAAAGGAGAAAAAACCAACAGCTGAGAAACCAGGAATACAGATCTTGTACTGTTAATGTTCATCATATAGAGAACAACTGGCAGGAGTATGTATCTGAAGGGTGCAAAATTTGGTGAAGTAAAAATACAACTTCATAGGCTCACATGAGCAAAATGTACTGATTTCATCATAGTTCAGTTTCTTTTGAAAGGTAAACTTGCAAATCAGTGCATATGATATTTAACAAAGAGGCAAATCCTTTCTGCTGTGACTCCCACTTCCAATGCCAACAAGAAGTTCCCTCAGCTCTCATTTTGCTCCTCCTCCTCACTACTGCCAATTTCCTATTAGATTCTGCTTGGGCTCCTGTTGTTTCCTTCATACCAACACGTTCTGCATGTTTTAAGTTATTCTTCAGAGTATAAGTGTTCTTCAATTTTTTTTTCTTGTCCTGCCTTCTATGTTTTCTTCCTTTCTTACCTAGCAGTCATCCTCCCATCCCTGGAAACCTTTAAGGTCAGGTTGGATGGAGCTCTGAGCAACCAGATCTAGTGGCTCATTGCCACTGCTCATAGCAGGGGGGTTGGAGTAGAGGACCTTTAAAGGACCTTTCCAACCCAAAAACATTATTTCTATGATTCTATAGCCTACAGATTTTAAAAATGCACTGCCTGCACTCCCTCATAGCAAGGCTGTCCCCCACATTCTTTAAAGTGTGGCCATGACAGCAACTTAAAGGTTAAGATTCTTAAAAAATTTACTTTTCTGCCCACTCCAGTTCACCATTTTGTTCAAATAGAAAAATTATCCTGGTTTCTGTATCACTTAGAAATAAAAATCACAACAACTTGTGATTTTTTTTGTGGCAATCTGAAATACTTTCCATGAAAGTGATAAAACCTTCAAAGTCTGTACAGAGGTACTTGTTGGATTTAAATTCATTTGACAGTTTTTTTTTCCCAGCCAACCATCTGTGTGTCTGTTGTGATAGCCTAGTACTGTAGGAATAAATTATATACCTGCTTGTCAGCTCTCAAACATATTTTTGTTTCCCATGTTGTCAGGAAATCTGATTTGATATGTGTGTGTAAACATATGTGGATGAGTATACATGTGCAACAACCTCTTTCCCTCCAAAATCATCCCACAACTTTAATTTATCTCTTACTCACCAATATGCTGCACTTTTTAGATATTATTCTGTACTTAAGCAGAGCATATTTTTTTGTAGTTTTCTATGTATAGTCAGAATAATTTAAGTTTAGCTGTGTTTGCTTCAATAATAATACCAGAAACTCCAAATCATTCTTGTCAAGTCATTTTCTAACTAGCAAAAATCTGAACTGCATGAAGATCTCTGAAGGACTTCTGGAATATAATGGATGGAATGCTACATTTTTAAAGCAGTCAGGGGCTTTCATTGTGTTTGTTTTTCACATCTCACTGCACAAGGTTTAATACACTGGGTTAAGGAGGCACAAAGAAATTCGCTCCCAGAGAACCAATTCACTCCAGGACCAATATTTCGCCTGGCTCTGATCCACTACAGGTTCAGCATCATTGACTTTACACTTTTACAGTACAGTCATGACTACATCCACTAAAGCTACAGAAGTGACGTATATGCAGAATTATAATGGTTCATTTGTGACTGCATTATGGCTCAAAACAGACTCAATAACACTGGAAATGTGAGGAACGCCTTCAAAGTTAAGTTAGGCTGACAAAAGATGTAATTTTAATATAACCCTTTCTTCCCTAATCTTAGAAATTTTAAACGAAACCTTGGACTTGTTCAAACATTGTTCCCTTGAGAAAATGTGTTACTAATCTCGACTCCTACATCACAAACACCATTTTGCCTGCCAGTTTTCTGTCACTTTTACGAGCTCTTGAAATTGTTTAACAATAGAAGTTGAATTTTCTTATTAATTAGGAAACTGTTCACCAACTC
The DNA here is from genome assembly GCF_003984885.1 of Neopelma chrysocephalum. Classification (NCBI taxonomy): domain Eukaryota; kingdom Metazoa; phylum Chordata; class Aves; order Passeriformes; family Pipridae; genus Neopelma; species Neopelma chrysocephalum. The sequence goes on from NW_020897737.1 coordinate 8,010,068, forward strand.
CTATGCTGGCAGCTAACATTTCTTCCCTAATAGGTGCATATTATAGTATGCTAAAGTACTTATACTCAAAATGTTCTTACTGTAATCTTTAAGATTTCTACCATGTATATCATAAATGCAGATTCAATGAGCCTTTTAAATGTTTCCTTTTGTTACCAGCATATATTAATTAGAGAATATTAGGAACAGTGGAAGTCATGCTCTAAAAGTTGCATTTCTGACACTATGAACTTATTCTTGGTATACCAAAGGCTTCTCATCCTAAGATCTTATGAAGTCTGCAGTCAGACTATGACCTCAGAAGTAAAGAATGAGTAAATGAATATTCAGTTAAATGCTTACTGTTAAACCATGAGAATTAATAATATTAGATGGAGTATCAGGAAGTACAGAGAAAAGATCAGAACACCTTTTATAAATCAGTATGAGGCTGTACAAATTTGTAAACCCAAGGGTTTACAAATCTGATTACTGAGTAATCAGACTTGAATATTATTCATTATTTTAAAGGCAAAGCAAAATGCACATCATAATTAATTGTAACTGAGCACCTGCTTCATACTTGACAGAAAGGCAAAGTTCTTTGACTTCAGCCATGCTTCGAAGCTATAGAGTACCCTGCACATTTGGTGCCTCTTGTGAATCCTGACCTTCCTGAAATTCAACAGTATGTTAATATTGAAGTTTAACAAATGTAGTTTAAGAAATGTAGTGCCTTGGAATATGACTGCAGAAGACACTATTATTATATCTAGACATTGTATACCAATCAGCTAATGCAAAATATTTGAATGTAAACTCTTTGTTAGGGCAAACAGCCTTTAAAATAAGTGCATACAGTTTTGAGAAGGAGCACAGTTGTCACCAGTTTCTGGATTTGTAATTTTATAGCTCCAACAGTCTGCAGACGTTACATCAGCTATCAAAGACATCGAAACTGCAGCAACTGTCCCAGCAGCAGCACCACCCATCTTATAAGTTGGCCAAGTACGTTGAGATCATAATGATGTTGTTCATTATTTCAGACTTTCTTTTGAACCAGTTATTTTAGTTCATTTAGAAGTACTTCCTACCATTGGGAAAAATGGCTCATTAGTTCATAAACCTAATGTCCTACTCAACTTTCTGATTTATGTATTACACTGTGTCTTCATGGAAATTTGTACTCTTACTGTTTATTTCACTGAACAATTTAAGAATACATAGAAATAAAACTTCACTTCAAACAAGCTACTGTACCACAAATAAAACATTATGGAATAAACTAAGACAGAAAGGTACCTCAAGGAAGGTAAGCAAATAGGATTGTGTGCTCTGTCTCAAATATATAACTGGGCAGATATGACACTGGAAAGACATGAAGTCCACTTCTATTTAATTGTATAGATCACATCATTCTGCAGAGACAGTGCACTGCAGACAAAAATATGAAGGAACTCTAATGAATAATGCTCAAATGAAAAGAATTGATGAAAATGTCCAGCTGCACTAAAAAGACATGAAGTCACCATTTATGCAACTGATGCATGTAATAGGTGTTGGGAAGGAAAAGAAAATTGTTATGAACAGACTCTTTGGCAAAGTATCAATAGAATTAATTTTTGAGTTGTAAGGGAAATGTAGGGCAGTGGAAATAATTTCAAGTGGAGGAAAGCATATACTATTGGAAATTTTGATTGCTATCACTGGAAGATTGTGATCATTGGTTCAGAAACTGAAAACAAGTTGAAACTAATTCTAATTTATATATGAAGTCTATTAGAACATATACATTACATATTTGTGCTTCAGGTAGATGCAGCTCAACTGTGAAAAGAAATGGTTAACCTTTTCTTATGATGTTGGGTCATGAGACAAGGTGGACACACAATATGGGGTTTCATTTGAATAGTTCCACATTCTCCCTTAAGGGTGTGTGCTGCTCCAGCCTTTCCTCGTTTCTTCACATCTCTCAGTGTAGAGGGGGAACCAGAGAGCCACAACATGCTGTGCTGGAAATGTGCAGGTGCCTATGAAAGGCTACAAAAGGATCAGAGTGTCTCTGGCTCCTGTTTCCCTCACTGGACCTGCTCCCCCACTTCTTAGTTCTCTGACAGCACAGAATCTTGCAGACCCAGAACTCAAACAGCTTTCCCTGTGCACCATAACCCACTCCAACACTTGAAAAGTCTTGCAAGTGGTAGTTTTGCAGCACCACAAGCCAGAGTTGATAGGACATTGAAAAAGGGACAACGGGGATAAATGTGGGATAAAAACAAACCAATCCCAACACACATGAGAAGAGAAGAATACTTCTTCAGTCACCATTTATAGGCAGAGTTTTCAGATGTCTAATCCTGTTACAAAATCCATAAACCAGAATAAATATTTAGGAGAAAAAACCCCTTTCTGTTGCTTTCAAAAAGCCAGCAGAAACCTAGCAAAAACTTAAATACAATATGGGGTTTATTTTTAGTTATTATTATGATCTGTTATTTAAGATCCTCATACAGAAAGAGTTATAAATTGTAAGGACTATCCCAATAAATTTTCAATTAAATAACTAAATTAATGTGGAGAAATTTAATTAAAGCTGCACTGGTTTTTACAAATGCAGTTAATTAAGCTGATATCTAAAATTAAATCTCACTCAAACCCCTTTTAAATTTCTTCAGCTCATCAGATACAGATATAATTAAAATTCTAGAAGTTCACCTATGCATCTGAATATTCAAAAAAAAAAAAATAAAACCCACAACCAAAACCTGCTGAAGTAGTTTGAGAGGCTGCTGCTTTAATGGGATTTATACAGTCCTCAGAGTGGGAGGATAGCACACAGAAACCCCTCAGAAACAAATCTAGGTTTTCAAATCTGCATAGACTTTTTCATATAGTGTAACAGACCAGGAACCTTTGAAGATTTTCTACAAGTGAAGGGTAGCAGATTGACATGACCAGGAAACAGGGAGATAAATCCTGCTGACTTCACGTGTGCCTTCCTTTGAAGTGGGCAGGACCTGCATAGGTAAGGTACGCAGCACTTGCACTCATACCCAGGAACAGATGTGGGCATCCTATCAGAGGGAAAAATTGCTTTTTCATAACTGAGTATGTCTGATCTTCTGGTGGCCTAAATGATCCCTCTTCCTTTCCTGATCTTCTACTGACTGATTTTTATCTTGGTCAGGCTCAGGCTGGTCTGTTTTGTTGGTCAGATAAATGCAGATCGATTTTCTCAGGTGTGAGTGACTCAAAAATCATCTTTGTTTTACATAACAAGTAAACATTTAACATAAACATTTTAGGTATTGTCTGATCCAGAGAAAGAGATGTCCAGATAGCTGAGAAGTCTATTACTGCACTACTTAGGATCAGACAGCAGTCTTTGAAGAGTTACAGTTTTTGAGGAGGAAAAAAATATTAACTGATGTACAGTTCACGACTAATACTTATTGCAAATGACACTGATTTCTTTATTAAAACAGGCATATGCTGTGGCAGAACAAATGGTGACTAAACCAATGGGGCATTCAGAACTCAAATTGGGAGCTGGTCATTTCAACAGCTCACTCCATAAGTGGCAGCACTTTTGAGTACAGTCATGCAGTGCTCATATCCCATCCACATTACCACTACACAGGCAGGTCCTTCAGAGAATATACAAAAAGTAAAATTATCCTCTGGTGTTAAAGACATAAAGTTGAAACACTCAAAAATGTACCAACATTTTCATGACAAGTATTTATTTTCTTCTCTATCAGCAAAGCTAGGCAGAAGACAAAAATTGACCACATTGTTTTTGTAATACCGCAGACATTAAATCCTCTTTTGGGAAAAACATGGGTGGGAATCTTATGCCTAATGTCATGGAATTGGGGGTTCAGAACTGAAACCCAAAACCTTTATCTAAAAAGCTTAATTTAAGCAGGAAGATGATTCGAGACCTGGATATTTTTTCCAACTTGTGGCACAGGCATGTCTGTGGATAAATAAGCAAACTCTTTAAAATACAAATTCACATAGGTTTACAGACTTACACAGGGTTTAAACTTAACTTTTGAAGAACAAGGCACAATTGCCCTATCATTTCATGTAGAGTAAGAAAAAGGAAAAGAAAAAGCAACAAACCTCCAGAGTATGATAATAATACAATAAAATTTAAAGGGCCTATGCACTCCCTTTTGAAGACCCATCTCTCCTTGGAGGGAAAAAATCATTAACTTCTTTTTTGTGTACAGAAAAAGAGTGTGTTTCCTTTCTTGCAAAGTAAAATCTAGAGAATGTACACAAATAACAAAAGTTAAAAATCCAGAGAAGCTTGAAGATTGAGCAACCTGTGATAATCTCTCTTTCTGCAGGCACTTGAATCACCCTCTCTTGCTTTGAGCTTGCAATGAAACAGGACCCTGACAAATTGCTATAATCTTCTTTAACCCTAATCACCATTTTAATAAAAAAAGGGTCGGTCATCCTGGAATTCGTACAACAGGCAACTGTCATTCTATTTGCTAAATACACAGAGTATGCAGCTAACACGTCAAAATGGTTCAACCTTTCATTATCTTCAGAATATTACATTCCAGCATTAATATTTGACAAGTAAAAGAAAAGAAAATTATGATACAGTGTGCTTTGAGGAGCTTTAGAGGTCTGCTTAGACCATGGTTGCAGTTTTCACTAACTCCGATCTTAAGAGATTTCTTGGGATTTCTTGATGGTGATTCATAAAACTGCCATGACTAAAAGCCTCCCTCACCTTACACTGCACTTTTCCTCTCTCCATCCCTTTCTTTTCTTCTCCTTTTAGATTAAAAATTTTCTAGTTGTGTTCTCTATTTGTTTGTTTAATGATTTTCTCCCTAGCCTTTTCTTTAATAAATAGTGGTATGCTCGTCAGTGGCATGACAGTCAAGGAGAAGCTTATATGAAGAGGAAGAAAAGAAGCTTCAAGGAGAAAAAAAGAGCAATGAGCGAAACTTAAAAGAGCATCAAGGAGATTGTAGGCAGGGGAAGATTAAAGGAAAAAGCAGCAGACAACTGTGATTTTCAGCTATAAAGGATTCAGCAGCTGTCATTAAGAACCTGCAGCTCTGCTTGAGACATATTGATCACACTATTTCAATGTTTTCTGTACAACTTGGAGAGCCCTCTGTTTACCTTAAATTATAGCAATACTCGGGATAATACTTATCTCTTATTTTTTTTTGAAGGAGGAAGACTGTCCTGTGTTTCTCCCTTTTTTCTTTTCTAGAAAGGGATGCTGAACTTCCAGTGTTTTGCTCACCTGGTCACCAACACAGAAGTATAAAAATACCCTTGCTAAAAATTGAGGATTTTCTTCTCCTTCTCTATTTTTTTTTTTTAAGGAGAACCATTTATACATACAGCTCCTTAATATTGTAGCCACTTCCTAGAATGGGTACTCCTGTAGGGCTCACGAAGATAATGCAGAATATAATATCTCTGTATTTACAAAGTCTGGAGGGTTGTAACCAATCCTGGTAAAATGGTAGAACATCATTAGATTGTTGACAACTGCAAGAAGATTTATTTCTAGGATTTCTAAACCATTTTGCACACAATATTCTTGTACTGAAATACAAAGTATATTTTCTGAAAAAGCAAACACTTGTTTGGGAAATACTAAGACAGTCCTTTTTCCACAGGTTTCACAGGATATTCTGAGTTGGAAGGGATCCATGAGGATCATCAAGTCCAACTCTTATCTTCCACCTGAATGTGTCTCAGGATTAATTTTTCCACGTTATCTCACAGTTCTTGATCACACAGGTCTTTTTAAATACATTGTACTCTAAGATATAAATGTTAGAGGACAAAAATGCAGGAGGTAGGATGATTCATGTCTCCCACACACCTCTGTTCTTGTAACACCCTTTTTAGTGTTATCATTTTTTCTTACATATTAAAACCAGCTGTATCAGTCTAAACTATAGAATTATATTAGATTTTGGGCAAAAGGGAAAAGAGTAAAAAAGGAGAAAAAAGCACATTCATACTGTCATTTGCTTTCAAACACAAAGCCATAACGTTCCAAAGGTTTCTCATTCCACAGTGAGAAAAGAAAAAATGTCTCTTGTATTTTGTCTTCCTCTCTAGGTACATTAATGACATTTTTGTTCTGATGTGACTATTGTAAGAATCAAAATGCCTCAGCTTCAGGGTTTTTTTTATATTTTATAATACACCAAGCTCCACAAACCTTAGTAGAAAATAGAATACTCTTAATTATGAATAAATTAACTAAATTAGCAACATGAGATGGATATGAAATTAGAGGACTGTTAATTGAAACTGCAAACACAGCTGTATACAGCTTGGAGATGAATCACACCAGTAATGACGCAGATGTTTATAAAATGTGATTATGTTTAGCAGGAGCATACTATTGAAACTCCCCAGCCTATTCTTATATTGTGTCACTGAAATGGTTTTTAAACCCATGAACACCAGGAATCAGAATCTCACGGATGGCAAATTAGGCTCCCTGGATATGTGAATTAGTGTTGTCTGAATGTCAGCAATTCAATTCTCCAGCTTTCAAAGAATGTAGAAATGGAGCCAAAAACAAACATCTGTTAGTTATATTCTCATTCAGAAAAAAAAAAATTAAAAATCTCTGGCAAGTTAGAGACTGAATATGAGAAAGACAGTGAAATACAGTATCTCTAAGCAGTAACACTGTGGTGTGAATATACTGATCCTGTAATTAATATAACATGAAAGCTCATGAAATCTACTTTGTGTACAATTGTGAATACATCTTTCTGGGACTATCCCTCCAAAGTGCTAGAAGGATCAGGAAAAAGTGATAATTCCTATCTAAAGGTTTAAGAATTTATTAGCTTCCTAAAAACAGCAAATCAGGCTTTTTATTCTTTCAGATTTTACATATTCCCTATGATGTTTTCTGATAAACTGTACAATATAGGTGTTTTTTTCCTAGCACAAAAAGGCACAAATGTTGCTCTCAGGTCATACAAGGATATTTGAGCTATGCAGGCTCAGCACGGGTAGCAGTTGTGAGGGAGGGCACAGCAGACAAAGCCAACAGCCCATGGTGGCTTAAGTTTTAACATACCAGTCAAAGTCTGCCTCATACCTCCTATTTCCCAGAGCAGTGTTAGCACTGAATACCATACAAAGGCACGTAAAAGTTACGTTAAAGAGTCTGTGACTTGTTTTCTGGAATAGTTCACAGATTAACAGAAGTAGATTTTACAACAACAATGTTTTCCTTGAATATAACCACGCTTTCAATGAACATGCTGGATAATATAAGATCATAGTTTGTGTCCAAAGCCCTTTCCACACACTGTAGTGAAGCTCACATCACAAAGACACTATTAGCTGTGATTCAGGGGCCTCAGCCTATATAACAATAAATACTTATTAACACAAATGTACACAACTTAGAGCTTGCTTTTCTGGCCCTCTTTTCTAAAGAACAGAACAGACCTTTAGACTAAGTAAACTGTTAGAACTACAGTAAAACTGAAAGGCTACTATGACTTACACCAAATCACCACAATGTCATTTTAATTTAACTAAGTTTTATAATGTCCCTTTCTGATCAATAACTGGATGCTTCCCTAAAAACATGTAAATTCATACACAAGATGGTTAAAATAATTTGAAAAATTATGTGGAGTGTCACTGGCACAGCTGAAATAATTGGCACAACCTGGCATTGTTAAACATCACAGGCTTATCCCATCAGCCGTGGGAACTACTGAGCACAGTCTAACGATATGGGGGCACAGTGCTGAGAGAGAAAAGTGGTGATCATAAAATTGGATTTGCCTCTGTCTTTCAGAAACTTTATTTTCTGGGAGCTGACCTCTGATTCACTGGTGAAGAAAAAGGATTAAATCTTGAATTTTTAAAAGGGGAAGCTTGCACGATTTCTGCAACCGACCATAGTGGTCTGACAGTATTTCACATGTCATTCACAGCTGAATAAAGTTATGAAAGCTTTATGAGAAAATTGGAACCTCTTTCTCTTTAAAGGTAAACCTAGGCAGATTCAGGGGTATATTGCAGCTAGCTATGACAAGTGATGTGCAAACTAAATTCAGTTATCTTAGCTCTTTGGCTGGCAAAAGTACAGACAAAGTCAACTCAGGATTTGAAATGTGATGTTTTGAGATAAGGAACTGTAGTACTTGGATATAAAAGAAACACAAAGCTATGTTATGGAAGACACATTCTTCTATTTCTTCTTGATACCCCAAAAAATCACTGCACTGCTGAAGTAGTGCTGTATTATCAGTTAAGTAGGACAGAACTCATTTTTTTTACAGATGAAAAAGTCATAAATGATGGTTTTGGAAGAAAAGGACACAAAACACTTGAGGTCAGTATGAGAAATCAAAGGAATGAAAGTGAAAACATCCAACAGAATGAATATTCTATCTACATATGTATCCTCAGGCTTATTTTTCTGGATTGATTAATGCTAATTAATTTTGTTTTAAAACAAACCAAACTGTGGTAGAGAAACAACTTTGGACATCTGAGAAAATGGAAGAGAAATACTAATTCAGTCTTCGACCTACACACTTGAGGCTTCCAAAAAAAATGGCATATCCCAAAGAATACATTTCCACAGCATAGGATTTGGATGTTGCTATGATTTTTCAGGTACAAAAGAAATAAAAAATGAATATTAATAAAACTTGAAATTGCAAGCTCCGGTATACTATGTTTGTTCTGCAACTAAGGGGTGCATTTCCAAAGGTTATTGCAGTGTCAGTGTTTTATAAAGTAACACCAAGCAAAAGAATTGAACAGCTTAGATGAACCACATGAAGCAATAAGTGTCTTGAAATAACTCCTTTTGCCTGTGTAGTGCTGGGTGTTTCCAAATTAGGAAGGACTTAATAGAAAACGTTTGCACACACAGCATATAACAGGATTTGAGCCATTTTGATTACGAAGTGCCCTCCTCAACAGCAAACATACCATTACATCACTTCCACGCTGCCTATAATTTTCTATACAAGGATACAACATTCAGCTTTACTCAATCCATGTTGAAAACTACAATGGCTTTAGAGAGCACTTTGTGAAAATATTTTGAAAATGACACACATAATCTTCTACAAAGGCTGGTTTCAAATCTGTGTCACAACTTAATGCCACTGACATTTTTAGTATTTTAAACCCCATTATTAACAGTACTTCTAAAGCAGTAAAAAAAATCTTACTTAGCTTGAAGTCTTACTGAAGCAAAAAGATTTAAAAAATATAGCACAAAATACTACCTAGCTTAAAGACTGTAAAAGCTTTCTGTAACCTGAAAGTATATAGCCTGCCATAAAAATATCTGCAGTGATATAACATATAATTGATATGTCAGAAAGACGCAAAATGACTCAACAAAGACATAAAAAAGGCTAAAATTAACCTTTTGCACTGGAAATTTGCGTATTATCTCTCTACCTTGGGCTTTTAATCACTTCAAATGAAGTTTCTTGTAAAAAAAAATCACATAATTTCAGAAGAAGGGATTAGTGATAATGGGGAGAAAGAGAAATATGTTTTGCCAGTTTTACATTCTCCCTCTAAAAACCTTTAACAATACTTTGGCACTGGTGCTTGGAATCTAAGGGGTTTTATATTGCTTCCAATCCAAGGGTATTCATTAAGGTTTCATTGAGTTACAAGCCTCTGAAAATCACATTGGAGAGCCTTTACAGGGCAGCTCTTAAATTCAGTGAATGCTCTATCTGCGACAAACGTGTTCCACATTCAAAGCAAACTCTGTACATCTGCTCTGACCTCTCTTCAAACCGAGCGGGCGTGAATGGACAGATGATCCGTGTCGGCAGCGTGGATCCCCTCCAGGATATGGAGCAGAACCAGAAATTGCAAGGATTCATCAGCCTCCTGGTGTTGGCAGAGATCTGACAACGTATCCTACCCTACCAGACCCTACGCAATCCTGCCCTGTTCCATCGCTTTTGAAAATCTAACCTGAAAATTATGAGCTCTGACAATTTATAACATTTTGGGAAGGAAAAGGGCCTGTGAAGTGGAAGCTAGGGTTGGAGAGTGACTTGTAATTGCAAGGTTCATTTTGGTTTTGTCCTTTGTTTGCTTTCACTGCTCTGACTGCTGCTAACTTTGTGCATTTCCCAGCTATTTTGCCTCACATGTCTTACCTTAAAAAGCCCCTAATTTTCCTAATAAGCAGCTTAAACATAGCTGATTGGAATAAGGTCACATGCCTGAAAAAAAATAGGCCATATTTTCTCACTTTAGGCAAAAAAATGAAGCTATCTGTGCAATTTTATCATCCAAGGTATAAACTTCCAAATCCCATAGTCTACACCTCTTTCTAGAGCTGAAACTCAGAGCTTTAATTCTCCAAATGTCACTTCCACACTGCTTGTCAAAGGGACTTTTACAGAAATATTTTCAATTAATGATTTTGAGATGATCAGGTGTTATAGATCATGAACATTAAAGAATGCAGTTTCAATGGTGGTTACCCAATAAATTAAAGAGCTGCAAACTGGATGATTTAGCTAAAACTACTTGACTAAAAAGCAACAGAACCAGTGGATGTTGGTTTCTAGTGAATATAGTTTCAACAGTATCATAACCTCTGTTTTCCTCAGTATCCTAAATATAGTCTGGTATGAGTCATATAGATGTGTGCTGCCAAACATAATCTATAACTGCTGACAGGTGGAAGTAAATTGTGCAAGTCTTCTTTTATAAGGAAATGAGACTCACATATATCAACTAATATGCCCATTCTTTTCCTATCATTTATCCATCAAACAGATAAATTGGAGACCTTACAGAATATATAGTATATGCAAAGGTTGTACAATAGAGTGCTAAATTCAAGCTGCATGTGTAACATATTTTCTTGTATTTGATAAATTTTAAGTGCGCTTTTTTCATATAAACAGCATAACTCAGTTTTTATAATCCCAAACACCCCTACACATATGCAAGAAACAAAAAATACATCAAAAGAAATCTACATATGCGTATTGTAATGAGAATATAAAGAAGGATAAATTGCTATTCTTCAGCATGGTTCTTCAAAACATCTTCATAGAGGAGAAAATTCCAGAGTAAAGGAAGTCAAAAGAGGATAAGAAAACTCTAAAATGAATGCATCCTCTATACAAAAAATGACTGAAGCATTTGCAATTTCCAACAAACTGAAACTCATCACACACAACATCATAAATTTAACAAGGTTTTATTAGTTTTTCTGTTGGCATGGCTGTGGATGATAACCAGGCCTGTTTATACTTATATACACACTTTCTTTCACTGACTGCCCTAAATATGTCACAATGAAGGTGTCCTCCTAATTTAGGAAGGAATCTCTCCAATTTTTGACACACATTGATTAGAAGAATTGAATCCCAATCCAGATAGCTGGCCTTCCTCCACTAGCTTACAGAAATAAATAAATAGGATCTCTAAAGAATGAATGACTGTAAAATGAATTCTATATGCATATTTTTGTAGACAAACATTGAAAAAATTTGAGACTCAGGCTAACAGAAATTTAAGAAAAATGCATGGGTATATGACTTCTACAGCCAACTGGCACAGCCAATTAAATAAATAAGAGACCATTAAAGAGCTGTGACAATTGTGGCTTTGGCAGAAGTTCCAGTTCTCATGGAATATAGAAAACAACATTTGAACTAAGTAGTCTAATGGGAAAACTCAACTTCCAAAAATGATCAAAATCTCCCTCTGCTGGGAAGATGAAGTCTGCAACTACAAAATAATTTCAAATATCAAGGTTGAAAAGCACTATAATTTTATTAGTGCACTAATTACTGTAATTATAGGTGAGCTAGAATTTTGGCTCCATAATGTCGAAAAGTTGTTTCTTGTTTTTCTCAGCTACTTACAGATGCCATATGTCAAAATGTAGTTTAAAAAAAGAGGAAAACCCAAAAAATAGAAACAAATTAATTATTAAAATTAATGAAATATCACAATGGAAAGAGAACCTGCTAAAGTAACAGAAAGGTAATAATGCTCAAATATAAAAATATCACTGCCTTTTATATTGCACATTCATATATACATGACATTCTCTGTCTCATTCGGAGAAGAAACATTTTTCTTGCTACTGTTGCATCATCTGCCAATCTATCAACTTCAACATAACTCCAGTTTAAACTCGCTGTTTAATAATAAATAAGTCCACTTATACTAGAAGATATACAAAAAAATTAGACAAATTTTCTCTCTAAGTATATGACTATAGCTTTCCTGTATGAGGAATCCTATGCAGTATCAATTGAACAACTGAATTGTAAAGCAAGAGAGATTTTCTTTTTCTTTAGGAAAAATTATATAAGAGAATATCCTTAATTACACTCAAATCTTAATTCCTTGGTTTAGCCAAGAAGTAAAGTTCCTGAAACCCTTACCCTGCTACATATGCACAAATAAAAAGAGGACCTGAGAATCCAGTAATCCTTATTTTAATTCAACTGTGAGAGACCTGAAAAAGACATTTCTTTTACAAAGGTATTTTTGTTGTTATTTCATTTGTTTTCAGAGGATTTTTTTTTTGGAGAAGGCGTGGAGGACAGAAGGTGAAGTAAAATTTAAAAAAAAACCCAAATCTAAACCCTATTATAATAGGTCACTGATGATTTCAATTTGCATTTTGATGCAACTTATTTACCCTGGTGCTCAACTCTTATCAAAAGAAGGGTGTGAGCTGAGGATGGCTGCCCAGAATGCCTGTGACTCAGCTTTCCAGAGATTCACTGGATATAAACAAATATTTGAAAACACCTACCATTAGTATTTGGTGGGACATCTACATACAGAGAGGCCAGCAAGGCTTTGATGCATAGTCACAATTTCACATTGATTTTAGGAAGGAAGAGATTTCCTTTTTGGTTTTTGTATTCTTGATGTTAGTACCTCTGCAAATACGGACGGCAATAGTCATTCATATTTCTCACCACAGATTGAAAGAATCAGCTAATATTTGTGAAGCAGCCAGAAGATGCTGTTGTTTGAAATAACTCATTGCAGTGACACTTATTACAGTAGTTTGCATTACACAGCTCAGTAAAGAGTCTGTCCTCAGCAGATACAAATAAAATTATGATATAACTTTAGATAACTGCCTGCAGGGGTACTAAAAGCCTGCTGGTTCTTCACAGCTCCTGCAAGCAGAGAGTACTGTTCGAGGGAACAGTATAATAGAGTTGTGGCTGGATCTTCTAACAAGAGGCAGCGTGGCTTTTGCACCACATCAAACTTCAGATCCCCACATGCTGGAGAATCTTTGCTACTGGTGAAAGATGAGCTGAAGATTTAGGAATGATACTGAAATCAGGACTTATGCTTCTCTACAGTCACACACTATATATAGAAATCAAAGAATTGTAGAAATGTTTAGGTTGGAAAAGACCTTGGGCTGGTTTAGCTCTAGGTTTTTGATGTACTCAGAGTCAACCACTCACAAATGACAATAATTCATTACAAATTTCAAAAGTAAAAGCATTAGAATATAAATACCATAATAAAATATCTGAAAAGGTACAGGTTTTTGGATGAAAGATGGTTCTTACTATGTTTTTCAGCTTATTAAACGTACTATTCTAAATAAGAGCAAATACAGTTTGATTTAGACCAAAAAAACCCTTTCTTGACAATTGAAACATATGTTCTCCGTGGGATGTTTGTAAATTCTTTTACATGTCAGGGGCTTTGCCCTTTGACCAGAATTACACCAACCAGATCTCTGACTGAAGTGAAATGGATATAGCTTCCACCAATCTGGGCTCCCTGGCGCCCCAAATGTCAACTGGAAGTAAGAAAGAGTTTGCAAGACACGTTTTCCCCCAGGATGATCTCATTACATATACTGTTTGAAGCACACAGCATCTGAACATGAGAGCTCCCTGTGAAATTCATAACAAATAGCTCCCTGGAAAGATTTCATCTCCTTTCATGTTTAAGAAAAATGAAAAAAATTAAACAGCATATTTTCCTCAAAACTACTCTTTTAAAGGCACAAAGCTAATTATTTTCACATTGCTTAAACTCCACAGATGATGACACAGTTTTCAGTGACTGAGCTGAGTGTATTAGCTTTCATTAATGAAATACACCTCACACAACACTTCAAAACCAGGGCTGGTTGAGTCTGTAATTGCTTGAGTGCTTTCTATACATTTTTCTCCCAGTAATACTCCAGTGGATATTCACCAAAACTGAATACAAATCAGGTAACTTAACGGCAAACATGCCTTTCTGCAGAAAAACAAATGAAGTTCTGGGAAGATTCTGGAGCAATATTTGATACTATTCACTAACAGCACCAATCTTGTGAAATACTGCAAATGACTGAATATGATTGGCTTTATTCTTATGCTTGTAAAATGAATATAATATTAAATATCTGTAAGATTTGGCTTAAAACGATGCCTTTCCTCCTCTGATCTTATGTAAGTCCCAGTATTAATAAAGCAACAAACAAGACATGATTTCTTCCTTTACAAAATGCTCTTTAACTTTCTCATAACACTAGAATTTGCTGTTGTTTCAGATGTGATACATCTTATGTCTTTATGCACTTTTCCCATACATAACCAAGAACGGATATCTTTATGGCAAGACATAGCACAGAAGGCTCTGTTTTATGATTTTCCTGCAGTCATATTTTCTAGGAACTGGGATGTATGGATAAGAAATATTTTCCTCATTAGGAAAATGAGAAGGAGAGAGAGATCTAACCTTTGAGGGGAAAAAAAAGAGAAGGAATCTACGAAAAGGGAAGAACAGATTAAAAAAAAACAGAGATAAGGAAAGTAAGATGGGGAAAGGCAGAGAAGAGTAAGAATATGGAAAGAATTACTTTTTGAAAAAAAAAGAATTAATAGAAGGCAATGAAAAAATATCACTAGTGTAAAAGAAAGACACATGAAAATACACAGAAGGCTGAAATCAATGGAAAATACGATGAAAGAACTAAAGCACTAAGGAGATATTTTAGGTGACATTAGTCTAAGAAAGGCAATTAATAGAAAAGAAAGATAACACAGAACAAATTAAAAACCAGAAACAAACAACAGCAGTGTACCTTGGAATGGTTTTGCATGAAACAATTTGTTTGGGGTTTTTTTTCCTATTGCATGGCCAAAATTTCAGTTTTCTATGAATAATATCACACCTAACTGGAGTGCTGGTCATACATAAGTAAGTCTAACCCTAAGACAGAACAACATATAACACTTTAAAAGGTGCCACTCAGGTGTGTCAGTGTCCAGCAGACATCATATATAGAACAGTTGGCTTAGATGATTGTTGTACATTCCTTCCAACTGGACTATTCTATTCTAGTCTATGCTATTCTATTCTCTTCTAACAAAAATGAGCTCTGCGTCTCAATGCATCTCAAAGTCTGCTCCCTTTTAAAATTATTTTATAGGAACAGATGTGCCCTTCTTCTTCCTAGGGGTCAGAACTTGGCCTTTTGTATATGATAATCCTTCAAAGTTACTTATGTCTTTTCCCCTCAGGATGTGTTTAAAAATTTACTGGACTGTTTTCACCTTACTCTCTGTATCTTCCAAATGACATTTAGGTAAATATGAAAAAAGACAGTAAACCATAATATTCCAAGTAACTATCTGTTCTATCAGCAATAACATCTCACTCTGACACACTGTCTCCAAGTATCTACCTTCAGACAAGATGAAACACTTTGTTTTCCAAATATCTGGATTTGATAAATCAAGACAACAATTTACAATGAAAAGGGAATTGTTCACAATGTTGCCTGAGCTCTGTGGAAAACAACATTTTATCTTTGAACTGTGTGCAAACAGGTGACTTGCCCTATATATTTTTAAATGATCTACAATATCTGGTTGGCCCTCTTTCTAGTGCATTTATGAATAATAACAGCAAAACATATTCTTGGGCCTTCTCCCAGATCTGTTGAGTTTTGCATACCCTGGATGCTTTTACCCTGAAAAATCTTCCTGCTTTCCTTTATTTCCTGATTAAGTAATGAAGAATATTTCTGCGAATCACTGGAAGTAATTAACTATTTTAGCAGTGAAATAAGGTAGTTTTCAATGAATCATAGAAGATACATTAATTTAATCAGCTGCTTATTAAAACTAAACAGATATGATTTCTCTCATATGTGGATAAACATATCGGGAATACCCATTTTGTCTTCCATATTTCTCTTGATTTAATTAATAATATTACCTGAACTCTATTATGAGGATCTGGGAAAAAGTGGGCAGTAATGACAAAAGAACTTGCAGTAATGATCTTTTACTTAAACTATCACTCTCACTGCAAAGTTTTGAATTAGAAAAAAAAAATCTGTTAATATTTGCATGAACTGATAACAAATCAGAGATTTCACAGAGCTGTGAGATTTCTTTTGGAGAAGCAATAAAGAAACAATAATGTGTTACTGTCTATTAGAATTCACAGCACATTGTAAGAAAAGAGGGAATTGATTCATTTTTGTCTATTGATAATGTTTGGAGTTTACAATGAAAGAAAACCTCTTTATTAAACCCCGTAGTTCTACATTTTTTAAACAAAATATCAAACTAAATACAACACAATTTCAAAATGTAAAGCAGTGATGTAGCAAGAAATAAAATAGCAAGTTAAATTCAGCACTTAATGAAGTTAATTTAAATGCATTTACCTTCATTTAGTCATAACATCACTCCCCAGCTATTGGATCTATGTAACCCTACACCAGTGCATACATGCTTACATACGCTCTCTAATGCACACTGTTCCTAAAATTCGAAGCTAAGATACAGTGCATCTTGGAAAAAAACAACAACTATGCATGTTTGAAGTCTTTATCTCAAGATAAGAATTTGTAAATTTTTCAGTATTTATAACTTATGGTGGATGTTTACCTTAATTCCATAATACATCTTATTATTTTTTTTTACATTAGAGCTCAAACTATAAAATCCCATTCTGAACAGCTTTACTTGCAGTATAAAGTCCTGCTAATTACCTGAATGCATGTGATGTCTTGTAATTTAATAATTGATTCTACGGGTGTGATTTTACAGATTCCACTGCACGGAATCATTAATCTATATTAACCTGTACGGAATTTATTTAAAACTGTTGCTCCCAGAAATTATTTAAACCATAGTGAAAGGAATGAAGCAGCAGAAGTAAACTGTCTTATGTGAATCTTCCCTATACACCATAAAAATATCCATAAAACATGGATAAGTCATGTGATAAATGAACACATGATATATTAGGCCGCAAGATTTGCTAAATATTAATACTAAAAGGTAAATAAACTCTTAAGTATTTTAACTTAATAGTTCCACCGTGTGAGAAACTGGGCTACATAATCTTATTTGATAAAGTATTAAGAACCATACGAAAATAGAGCATCAGGTTTAACTACTGTTTTCTCATAGAGGCACTATTATGGAAAGCTTGCTTCATCTTTAATTCCTTAGTTCTCTTTGGTGCTATTTCATGGGAACAACAGAGAAATCAAAATATTTACTTAAATGCAGCATAAAGAAAAAATCATATGCAATGTACCTGTAGCACCTTCCACCTTGTGTTCAGGTCTTCCACACAGCTGAGATTGTACTGGGAGAGTTGGATATCGGAGGGAGTGAACCGGTGAGTGAGGTCATTGACTTGATGCACCTTTTCTTTGAGGGGTACAAGTTCTGCTCGATAAACCTGTATGAATTAAATAAAACTATAAATAAAGATAAGCCTTAACTTCAAAAACTATTGGTTCTGCTATCAGCTGATTAGTCATGTAAAGATAATACATATCAAGCTGAAAGGAAGGAGTATATTGGTCATAATACAGTTACCAGTCTTTTTGTATGACTTCATATAGACTTTAGGTCTCAAGGGTAAGGCCCAGCATTTCAGAAGGTGCTAGGGAGTTGGAACCTTCATAGCCATTTTTGGCCAGTTAAACCACATTTCCAAGCAGCACACCCACCGCGATGTGCATTGCAGAGCACACTTCTGTCCTGCCTCATCCTTTACATGTGTGTAACACATATTCCTTTGGGACTGATGGGAGAGAAAAGTACTGTTTAACACAGGAAAAGAGAGGATGACAACTGTTCCCAAATACAACAAAGGAAACAACAGAAGCAATGATAAAACTATTACTGACCCCACTAAGGGCATGATCTTACCCTGAGTATCTTACACGTAACAAACAAAAGAATAGAAATGGGAAGTACAAAAAAAAAAAAAAAAATCACTATGAATCCCAACCCGACCTACATGACTCATGAGTCTCACGCTCTTACAAAACCAGAAACTGCTAGTTACAAGCTTCTTGTTTTTAAAAGCAACAACCTGATGCTGATGCTTTCGTGACGCATCTGGGTACCTTCAGATAAATTCACGGCATCATGACTTTATCAAAGAGAGGAATCTCTATGTAGAACTTCCACTGCTCCATATCTATCTTTTCTAAGGAGGCATTTATGAATCTTTAATGTGATAAAATATGTCAAAATGTAACAATGAGTCATTTCTAAGGGACAAATTCTACGATTCTCAGGAGTACGTTTTGTTGCAATATGATGTCTACACACAAAGGCAGAATAATTTACTTTCTATATTAGTCTTGCTTTCTAGCTCCTTTCTCTCAATATTTTTAATACAAACCACATGTGGTCTGCATCTCATTACAGATAATCAAATAAACTGAAATCATCAAACTGCATCATCAACACATGATGCAAAATAAGGTAAAAACAAAGACCATCCAGTATCTCAGGGAACCTTGAGAGTAAATAGTATGAAGACATTCATAGACATTAGAATGCCATAAACAGCACTAAAGGTAAACATTATTGAAAAATTGTTCCTCAAATGTCTTTCAAAACCAGACTTGGCTTCCCTCAATTATGTTAAATTACCCTACAACATAAGGAGTTAGACTGATTTAAGTGGCACTCGTGCAGTGAATGACTCTAATGATAAATCTATAAAATACACCATCAGAAGGGGTGTGCATTTTGCAAAGGGAAGCACAGAGAATGATGCAAGTGCCACCATGTGACAGAAGATGCATATATGGAGTTCATGACATAACAGTTGACTTCCCCATTTCATCAGTTTTAATACCATTGGAACACAACTGACATTACTGCAGAGAATACTGAGTTACAGTTCCGTGTCAAGCAAGGTCTGAAACACAAGAAAAAGAAGAGAGCTCATGTTTGGTTTTGTCCCATAGAGTTATATATGTGCTTACCCTGAACTTTTTAGTTAGTAGTTGAGTTCAGAGAACAAACAACATGGTTTAAGAATAGACATTTGTTGTTGCAAGCTAAAAACCTCAAAGGCTGAAGAGATATATACCACTGTGTGAACACTTCGCTTGCAAACAGTTATTTCACTGTTTTTTTTCCTCTGATCTGCTAGTTTCATAGCCCAGGCCCTGGCCATGACTCTGTGGCTTATATTTGGGATGATCAACTCAGTTCCTCTAGTGTTGCTTGGTTTCCAAGATAAGAGAACACCTCTAAGCTGGTGTCACCAATGTCCACATTGCATATAAACACAAATATACATTTGTATATATTTAGAGATTTTATAATATATATAATAAAAGTAATACATAATAAAAATTAAAACACACAATAAATGTATGTATATATATAAAACAAAAACCACTGGTAGAATACACGCAGATCAATAGATGCAAAGATCAGTTCCCACACTACAATGCACTTTAATGAAGTTCCTGCATGAAATCAAGTTAATTTTCTACTATTTGTATGGCAATAGGAGCAGGGTTCTGATTGAAAAATTTCACTGCTTAGGCAAAGCACACAGGCTTAAGCTTATCAAGCACTTGTTTTTAAACATATATTTTAGTCTCTGGCTGATTTCAGACCTGTTACTTACATCTGCAATGTTGACTGGAAAGCACTGGCCTCACTTGAATACTGACATAAATGATTAGGTAACTCACACAATTATTATACCATTACTAAGGTGAAATAGAAGAACCTTCACAATTAGTCAACATGCTTTTTTAACTGTAAGTTATTTTACACACCAGAAAGGCTACAGCACAGAAGCAAGTCACAAAAATAGAAATCAAATAATAGAAATAAATATGGAAGTAAAGAAGAAAACTTTTCTTCGGTCCCCTCTCTAATCAATGTCTTTATTAATTTTGTCCTGCAAGAATAATGATCTTTCCAGTGTGATGCTAATTTTCCAAGGTAAAAAATACAAAAGCTTTTGCTCCGTCTTTAAATTCAACATTCTGTATTCTATTATCATTAAGCCTGAATTTTTACTGGTATTTTTATTAGTTGGACAAATCAAAACATAACAAACAGCAAGAACATAAAGAGAATGCTAGTCAATGAACAGCTACCTAATTAATACCATTAAGCTTACAATTAAAAACTGCAGACAGAAAAAAAATACCCATAGAAAGAACTGGCATATGACATTATATGGTTAAAAGTCAGTGACTATAAGGCTTCTTTAAGCAACAGTTTATCAAAGACAACCACTCCATCAGTCAACATGCATGATTTTAAAGCTAGGCTTTTGTCTCAGAGTAAGTGAAATTCAGTGTGAGTTCTCATATTTTTTCAATGAATGTTTAAACAGGTTTACTGAATAATAATAATTTCTATATTTTCTACAGTACTTGGCATCTGTAGAAGAAGAAATTTAGAATTTTTACTGGATTGTGATTTTTATCAGTATGACTGAAATGTTTAAGAGAAATATATATATTTTTAATAATTAGTTTGTATCGTAGAAGACTAATTAATTGTTTCTATTTTTTCCTTTTGCATAAGGACCACTATATATATAACAGGTTTATATCAGAAAAATTTAGGTAACTATATTGTTGTTAATTTAAAAACAAACATACATGGTGAGTAGTAGAGTATTACTACCACAAGGAGACATGTCTGAACCCATTAAACTGCTCAGGATGTAAATGAGTTCACAGTGTGAACAGCAATAGGACAACCAGCTCCAAATTATCTTCATTATAATTGCCCTTATGCAAGAAAGAATTTCAATGGTTTGTGATACTGTAGGTGGTAGATTGGATTTTAAATGATCCATACAGTCTTGTCAGAAAATATTTTAAAATGCCTTGGAAAATTAATAAGGACTCTAGAAGACACATGCCATAGACATCCTAACCAGACACATATTAAAAGTCTAGAGAACACACAGTGACCATAATCAGTCAGATGAAAAGCTCATCTTGCCCAGTCCTTTGTCTGATAACAGCCAATACAATTGCTTAGGGAAGAAGGCAAACGAAAGCATCAGCATCCCTGCTCCTTGCTGTACTCTTCCAGCTTAGCAAACCCTCAGAAATTATGGAGCCAGAAGCTGTATTTTTTTATCAAACGGATCTCTATGGAATCTTTTTCCATGGAATTATATACTTCATTTTTGGACTAACATATGCTTTTACTATCCAAAATACCCTATGGTAAGGTCAGTATTTAGGTTAAAGAACCATCTCCTTTTTGATTTTTTTAAACCTAACACTAGAGACCCACTTGGGATGTCCCTAATTCTTAGCTCATGAGAGACAGCACCCAACCATTCTGAGTGGACTTTGTGCTTTTGCAATATCTACAAACCTCCCATATATTTTTAGCTTCTTCTTGTTAAATATACAAAGACCAGGATATATTTGATTACATGTGGATATCTATAAGGTATTAACATCTGAGCAAGTCACCACATGGTCCCTTTATATTCAATAGCTAATCAAAACCAGGAATTGAACATTATGTAAGGTTCCACAATAAGATGGCATGAATCACATTCTGGATTACAACAAAAATGGGTAGATTTTCATTGACTATACTGCGAGCTTAGGCAACCAGCTCACATGCAGACAGCTACCTGACAGATGAGAAATTACATAAGACAAGCCCCACTCCGACACCATTTATTCTGTCCTTGGTTACTTTTTATCTAATCTGCTATAATCTTTTTTATATTTGGGATCCAAAACACTTCCTACTATATATATGATAGAGGTACAACAGGGACTTGCACTATGGCATCATGATATTTTCTGCTTTCTCAGTAATTCTTAGCATTTCATTTGGCTCTATGAACAGTCCTGAGTATTGATGTGATGTTTTCAGAGGATGTTATGATTCCAAGACCTCTTTCATGAGTGTTAAAGGAATGCTGAAAGGCCTAAAGAGCTCATTACTGTGCACATAAATTTGGGATAGCTTTTTTCACATGTTTTGCTTGAGATTTATCAGCATTTTATTTCATCTGCCATCACTTTGCTGACAGTCAGTACTGTGAAGTTTTTCTATAGCTGTTTGCAATCTGTCCTCACCTTAAGTACTTTGAATAGGTTTGTATCATCAAAATGTGCCAATGCATTAATAATTTTTCTTTCCAGCTCATTTATGCAACATGCTGCACAGAGTAGACCTTCTGGAGCACAATCATCTCCTTCTGGGAAAACTGACCTGTGCTTTTTACTTTCCATTTTTTATAGGAAATTACCAGATAGTTGCTTATTTATCCACATGAAGATCATCTCTATTATCTCACCAGAACTTAGCTTCTTTGCTGGAAGACTTTCTTAAAATCCTTGGGGAATGCCAAATGGCCTATACCCACTTAGCAGTATGCTAATGTTTCCTTCAAGGCACACTAGGAGATGAAAGGCACACCTACTTTTACAGAACAATCTCTTATCTCTTTTGCAGTATATTCTTCCCAGATTTCCTGGTCTGTAGGTCCACAGGCCTGAATAGATGCGCTATTTAAAAATTATTCCCATGTTTGCCCTGTTCCATTTCTCATAAAAAACTAATTTTAAATAAGAAAATGCTGTTAATAGACACAAGTATTTTACACTTCCATTAGAACACTTCGCCAAATACTCATCTGCCTCTGGTGATTTGGTGCTCTCAGTTATGACACTTTGTTCTTTGTATTTTTGCTCCAAATAGCTTTCTTTATTATTTTCTTTAGCCACCCCATCTCTCTAGGTCTTTATGAGTCCATTCTAATGGTTGGTTCTTAGTGTCCAGTGTCTTCACAGACTTTGTCCTTTTGGTTCCTTTCCATCAGGCTTCCTCATTTGTGTAGCTTTCTTTCTGAAAACTGAACATTGCTGTGGTGGATTTTTCGGGTTATTTTTTGTCCCTGCAGAGATGTTGACCTTTAGTTCATAATGATCCCCATTATGATAGAAATGTTTTGAACTTGCAGTGCTCTGTACCAAGCAAAATCTTTTCCCTACTGGTTATCCCCTTAGAGTTTCTTAACATTATGTGTTTTCTATTTAGTGCTGGAACTTCAATTCCAAAGGGATTTTAGGCTAGTGTCTGTAATTACAGACCAATTTCTAACATATTTTAGCAGATGCAGGCTAAACCCCTCAAAATTATTTGCAAGTCCTTTTCTGCATATTTTTCATTAAATTTGCTTGTGCTTTGGATATCCTATTCCAAGGTAGTAAAAGCTACCAGATAGCCCTCACCTCTTTCCAGAATACCAACTCTATTAATGAAAATTCGATGATTAGGTTTTTTTCAGATGTCTTTTCTTCCATATTTCACATGCCACACTGGTGGTTTTATCCTATTTTTATTTAGGAAACCCTAACACATGCTGACTTCCTCTTGGGAAGGCTGCTCAATGTTCAGAAGAGAGATAAAATAAAAAAATCAGTCTTTTTTTTTTTTAAGGAATCACCAAAAGGAAATGGCTTTTGTCAATACCATGAAAAATTTGGGTTTTCATTTAAGATTCGTAAATCAGTTCCATAAAATCTGAAAGGAAATTCATGTCATTTGAGTAGAAGAGTAAAAAAAGTAAACAGGCTTATTTCAATAACAATAGAGATATTATATACTTTGCTAGCCTCAGGGAGTTTCCATTGCAAAATTCATAATAAAGTTCAGGAAGGAACATTGACTAAAATGCAATATTCCACTTAACCCCCCCTTTCCCTCAACCACATGTGCAATAGCTTGCTAACAAGTCAAACACAGAGTTCAGGAATCCAACCAAAATTGCATCAAGTGCCTATAACTTCCAACTCACTGATGTTAATGGAATAGTGTGACTAAATCCCATTATGCCATTTGGCAAATACACCCTGAATAGGAAGTGTATTTTCAGAAAAGTACCTATTCCTTATGTACACGGAAAAATTAAAATGCAGGCTGGTTTTTATTTATTGTTTGCTATCATAAAATGTCAGTAGGTTATTAAAATTGCTTTTTTTACTCTTACTGTACTTATTCCTACTGATCTCAATACCTACTGTTTATGTTTAGATGTAGTCCACAGCAGACAACCTCAGTGCCTTGTCAGAACAAATAGCAATTATGCAGCTGTACTGAGAGTATGCAATCATTGTTGCTTAGCATTAACCACACTGACAAAAGGGAATTAACAGCATGCACATACAAAGTCATATATTCTTATGTACACCCCAGTAGTGTACTGAGATTGTGTTGGGCTGTATTTGTCTTAAAAATTGTTTTCAATAAACAGACACCATCTAATAATTATTTACTTGCAATTGCTATGCATTTGTTCAATCCCAAAATTAAAACAAGGAATTAAGCTTTTTAATTATGATTAAAAATACAGTCAGTATTCCTATTGGCTCCTACTTATCTGAAAATATTTCTGAAGTGAAAAATAGCTTGGGAGCATATTCATTTTTTTGATGTTATTTTGTCCCTCATGCGCCTCAACAACACTTGGACTTATGTTTACAAGTTCAGAAAAATCTCTGTGAGATCACATATGAACAATTACTCTACCACTATAGTGGAATATTGTTTCCCAGCTATATTGTTCTGTCATCCTGAACATAAAGACTCATTAGTGTTACCCATAGTCATGGGAGAAGTGACCATGAACCTCACAGAACATATATTGCAATACCCTTCTCTTGCTGGAATGAGAAGTTAAAGGAGACTTTAAAGTTCATTTCCCCAATCCATTAAATAATTTAAATGTCCAACAATGGCTTCTGGAAATGAGTCTCTATTTGGTTATAGATGAAACAGGCATAATGTCTGCCTAAGACATTAAAGGTAATTTGGATAATCTCTAACTTTTTTTCCCCTCAGATTGTATGGACTAGCAATTGTAGCTTCATCAGCCTTTGATTTGAACACTATGTAGGTTTGTTTAGAGCACAACACTGGAAGTTAAAATTGATCCCAAAGTTAGTTTCTCCCAGAGGTCATAAATCCAAGACTTTGTTAGATAGTATCCTCTTTCACTAACTTTCACTTTTACAAGCCTAAACCCAAGGAATTTAAACATTTTTTATTGGCCTTTTAAAAACGAAGGAAGAAAATTCAAATAATTTGAAAATCATGACAAGTCATCTCTAGTTTTCCAGCAATGGTATTTACTATTTATGCAGTTCATATCTAGATTTTATATAGGACTAAACATTATAGCATTGCTATTTAGAAATTAAATGTTTTTCACTTCCTAATAAACTTGTCAAGAACATGCAAGCTTGGACATGTACAAGGCTAGAACACAAATTTCTTATTGCTATTAGTGATTAATTCCATAAACGTTTCCAAATATTTTTTGTATTTCTACTGAAAAGTCATTGCAAAGGTCTGCACTAAAAAGAATGTTTTCACTTTCACAAAACTCTAAACTGTCCTGAAAAATATGGTGTAAAAATTAATAAAAAATTCTAAGTAGAAAAAACTAATGAGTAATTAGATAATTGGTTTGTCATCAATCTCCTAGTTTTGTGGGTGGGTAATATGACTTTATTTATTGATGATTTTGTAGAGAGGTTATAGCCTAGGAAAATGTAATCAATTATTAGAGCATGTCATTTCATTTGAACATACTAGTAAGGCTGTTTTTCTCTAAAAGGAAGTAACAAATCAAGTACCAGATCCAGAACTTAAAACAGGGTTAACAGTGCTGTTGCAGAAACACAGAATCACAGACTGGCTGAAGCTGGAAGGCACCTCTTGAGATCATCTAGCCCAGCCTCTCTGCTCAGAGCAAGGCTGGTGAGATGCAGGTTGCCCAGGACTGTGTCCAGTCAGGTTTTGAATATCTTCAAGGATGGAGATTCCACCACTTCTCTGGGCAACCTGTGCTGGTGTATGAACACTAAGTGTTCATAATTAGTTGGAATTTCACGGGGTTTAATTTGTGCCCATTCTGCCAGTGGACAGTACTGAAAAGAGTCCAGCTTTCTCCTCTTCATTCCCTTCTATCACGAATTTATACATACTGATAAGATCCTTAGCTGCCTTGAGTCTCAAGGCTGAGCTGTCCCAGTTCCCTCAGCCTTTCCTCACAGAAAAAATCCTTGAGTCCTGTAACCATATTTGTCGACCTGCAGTGGACTTCTTCCAGTGAAGTCCACATCTCTCTTGCACCAGAGAGCCCAGAACTGGACCCAGCACTCCAGATTTGGCCTCACCAGGGTTGAGCAGAGAGGAAGGATCCCCTCCCTCAACTTGCTGGCAATGTTCTGCCTAATGCACCCCAGGGTGCTGCTGGCCTTGAGGGTGTGTGTCTGGCTTAAAGTCACCTTTTTGTCTACCAGAACCCCAAGGCTCTTCTCTGCAGAGTTGCTTTCTGGCCAATTGGTCTCAAGTGTGTACTGTTACCTGGGGTTCTTTCTCCCAGGACACAGGAGATGGCCTTCCTGCTTGTTGAACTTCACGAGATTCCTTTCAGTGTAATTTTTCATTCTGCCAAGGTCGATTTGAATGACAGCACAACCATTCAGTGTATTAGCTGTTCCTACCACTTTTGCATCAACTGTGAAACTACTGAGGGTGAGCTTTGCCCCAGGGAACAGTTCATTAATGCAGATGTCAAATTATATTGACCCAGTATCAACCACAAATATACTCCACTTATGACTTGCCTCCAGTAGAACTGTCTTGTCCTTCACGTGCCTGGAGATGATTTCAAAGATAGGTTGCTCCATCACCTTGCCAGGGGTTAAGGTGATGCTGACTGACCTGTAGGTCCCTGTGTCCTTCTTCCTGTCCTTGAAGATGAGAGTCACACTTGTTCTCTTCCAGGATGCAAGAATCTCTCCCTGCTGCCATGACTTTCAAAGACAACTGATAGTGGCCTCTCAATAACATCTCTCAACTCACTTGTTAGCACTTGTGGATGCATCCCATCAGGACTTTGGTATGACCAGAATTATGAGCATGAAAAGTCCATCCCCCTATATGTTCCACTGTGGATATTTCTGACACTTAATATGAAGCAGATTTCAAGAAAAGGCCAACTGTGCCTACAGAGAAAAAAGTCTTTCTCCCTAGTCTGTGAACAGTACTTATATAAGGCGGTGGCCTCATGCCAGCCTGATATTTTCTTGAAGAATTCCCTCATATAGAAGAGACTCCCGCTAGCACTGGCTTATGTTAAACCTCAATTCTCATAACCAGTGAAAGAGACAGAAAAGAACATCTGGCGCCGTGAAGAAAATATGAAGTGACTTAGGAAGAAAAGTTCTCCTGTGTCAGATGAATTTCTGTTGTTGGGAGTTTTTATACCAGCAGCAGCTGCAGCTAAATGAGAGCAGGATCCATTTGCACAGTAAGGTGAGTGGTTGCCCTACACCTGGGCCACAGCAGGTTCCCAGCACTGACGTTTCTGTACCTCAGATCACTTAGTGTCCAACTGCTGAACTGTTCATGGGCCAGAGCATATCTTCTGATTTTATATTTAAAACTGTACAGGGTTGAACTGTCCCAGGACAGCTAAACAGTCTCCATCTTTTTCATTCAAACTGAGTTAGTTTCTTCTCTGATGGGTTTAGTGTATTCTCATTCAAATTTCATTGAAACCTCAGATTGTCAGCTGCTAGTTCAATATGCTACACTTAGCTTCCCTTTAAACTCACCCTGTATTTTTATTTGATTCTAGTGCTCCTGGGGACAGGCGATGTTGAAACAAAATGGATTTCAGCTGATTTGATTTTCCATCCTATATATTTTTATAAACTTAGAAATGACCAAGCAAGAGTGCAGTAGAGTAGAATATAAATCCTCTTCTGGGATAAAAATAGTTCAAACAGAAAATATCAGGGGAAAAGGAAAATCAAATTCCCTTTAAGTCCTATCCCATTCTGAATTCTGTATTTCTGAATCAGTAAAACATTACATTTTTCAAATGTTATTTCCTGCAATTTGGAAGACTAACTCAGTATTTCCTTAAAAATAAGGATATTAAAATTTGAATAGGAAAAATTAAAAATGAACTAATGCCAGGTATTAATTTTTTTTATTTGCTGAACTATCAAAGGAAAAAGCTTAGATGGGAAAAAAATTATATCTAGGGGAAAATATTTATTTATTAGGATGTCTAATTTAATAACCAGAAACATATTAATAAATAGGTGCACTTATCCTGAAACACATATCACTTGGTTACTATAATTTTTTATCTATCTATCTATCTATCTAAAACCAACAGCTGATATGCAGTTTTATGATCTCTGAACAGATGCAACATATGCTACTGCCTTGCCATTTACTCTGAAATTGTGTTCTAATCTATGGAAGGGGAAAAGTAAAGGAGCAAATTTAGCTTGTAATTCTCCCTACAAGAACATTGGTTAGAGTTGTTCTGCACCACCACCCCACGTCATGACAGAGACCATCACTGCTGAAATGTCATTAACAGTTCCACACCAATTTTTCCATATAATCAAAGTCAGTTATTCAGTTACTTTGCAACCAAGAAGTGATGAAGTGCCTAGGAACTGTAAGTAACTCGAAGGTCTAAAGTGTAATCTGAAAGTCTAGCACCCACTACACAAAGGATATAGAAAATATAAAGCAATTTTTGCAAAGGAAATTTTTCCTTTAGTATGGTTTCATTCAGCATAATTAAAGCTAAAAGCACTTAAAAAGATACATATGCTTAGGTTGTAGCCTCAGTCAAAACTGGTTTTAAACCATTAATAACACAATGTCTATTAGTTATCTTATGAATAATGTATATTAGATATATACAAATATAAAACATTGAATAATAACCTGTGTTCATTACCAAAAGCTTTTTCAAGTAATAGAGACTCACAGAAATTCTCCTTGTCCTCAGAAAACTGTTGCTACAAGTAAATCTCTATTGTGCTGTAAACGAGCTTGGCATTTTAAAGGCGAATATAGAGAAAGATGTTTAAACCAGAAAGATTGCAACAGCTGCATCATAATATTACAAAACACCTCAAGCTTCCAGACGTCAGCAGGCAGATCCTGTAGCTCAGGAGGAAAAATATGGATTCTTTGCATGGCCATATAAAGCTTAGGCTAGACCCTACTGAGACCCAGACTGTATTCTGACACTCAACCAATATTAAACAATTCAAATAAGAAGCTTCAGAAACTCCATCTTTTCTAACAAAAAAAGTATAGAAATCTTTATTTTAATTTTAAAAGAAACCTTTATTTTCTCCTCTCAAGTCTTTAAATTTACCCTGTAAGTATTTCATAATGTTTAGCCTCATAAAGTTGATAATTACTACCCCTAGCAAGAGGAACAAAGTTTTTCATAGAGTCTAAGACCAAAAGGAGTCATTACAATCCATCCAGTCTCTAACATCCCTAAGAATGCAGGTCAGATGGACTGTTAAGTGTTTTGTTGGAAGCTCTGTGTTCCAACTCTTGAATTAATATTGAAATTCCCAATTCCACCTTTTCACCACCACTGTATAATGTGTGCAGATGGGCGTGGATGAAACCCCAAGTCAACACAGAATCATAGAATGGCTTGGGTTGGAAGGTACCTTGAAGATCATCCAGTTCCAACCCCCCTGCCATGGGCAGGGACACCTTCCACTAGACCAAGTTGTCAAGAGCTCCATCCAACCCGGCCTTTAACACTTCCAGAGATAGGGCATCCACAACTTTTCTGGGCAAACTGTTCCAGTGTCTCACCACCCCTGTAGTAAAGAATTTCTTCCTAATATCTAATCTAAACTTACTCTCTTTCAGTTTGAAGCCATTCTCCCCTTGTCCTATCACTATACGCTCCTGTAAAAAGTCCCTCTTTGTGTTTCTTATAGGCTCCTTTCAGAAACTGTAAGGCTGAAATTAGGTCACCCTAAAACCTGCTCTTTTCTGGGCTGAACAATCCCAATTCTCTCAGCCTTTCCTCTGTGCTGAGAGTGGTGATTAGAGGGATGGAGGTGCTCGATCCCTCGAATCATCCTGGTGGCCTCCTCCGGACTTGCTCCAACAGGTCCATGTGTTTCCTGTGCCGGGGACCCCAGGGCTGTACACAGCACTGCAAGCGGGGTCTTATCAGAGCAGAGCAGAGGGGCAGAATCCCCTCTCTTAACCTGTTGGCCACACTGCTTTGGATGCAGCCCAGGACATGGTTTTCTGGGCTGTGGGTTCACGTGGCTCGGTCATGTCCAGCCTCTCATCCACTGGCACCCCCAAGTCCTTCTCAGCAGGGCTGCTCCTGATCTGTTCATCCCCCAGCCTGGATTGATAGCAGGGCTTGCCCCGACCCAGGTACAGCACCTTGCACTTGGTGTTGTTAACTCACATGAGGTTCCCATGGGCCCACTTCTTGAGGTGTAAACTTTTAGACATCTTACATCTAATAAGAACATCCTCCAGCAATGCCAAACAAGGGGATTCAGTTCTAACAGTAGATTTTAGCAAACCACGAGTGAGAATTATTTACTTTTTAAGATAATGTAGGAAGAAAGAATATTAAAATAAAATGCTGAAAAGGAGACAGTTAAATAAAACTTAAAAAATTAAACAGATCCAGGGTTTTTATAACAGCACAAGACACAGGCTGGGAAAATGCCATGAGTAGTGCCCACCTTCACAGGCACTAAGGCTGAAATCCTTCTGGGTGGCTGGCAGGCTGCCCTGCCTTGTCTCGAGGGAGAGGAGGCCATGGCTCTTGGAAATAAGCAGCTGTGTCTCCTGCTGAGACCAATGAAATTGTCATTCTTAATCCTCTGAATAACTGAACCCAACTAAAATAAAACAATTTGCAGGTAAAATATAAAGAGAATAAGAATAATTTGAGTGGCATTGCTGTGTGGACAAATTAGTTTCACTAATTCAATTGTCCTATTTGTAAACTGGGTATAATACTTCCATTGCAGTCTCAGAAAGATGAGATTAACTCATACAACCTGGAACACAAGAAGCACTATAAAGGTGCTAAGTAGAAATTACAAGGTTTTATTATGGGTTAATCTCGGAAAAAAAATTGAAATAAAACTCCATTAGGATTTAAATATATAAAGATTAAAATGAGAAAAGTGTAACGCAATGGGTCGCTGATAAACATTCCAGGCAATCTAACATTCATTGCACTCTCTACATCAAACAGTCCCTAAATAATTACTGTGTACCAGCACAGGAGCTTGATAAATTGATTTTACTTTGCTCATTGATTTGCCCATGTCACAGAAACATTATCATTACAGAATCTGCACACTTGATAGTTCCCAGGAATGTATTTTGTCAATGTTTTAAGAAAAGATTTCATTAGAAACAGAATACTGGCAGATTTCTCTTCATGGAAAAAAAATTGCCTCCTCACAGAAACAAACAACATTAAAATTCATTTCTAGTACTCCTCCCTTTGCCATGCTGTCATGTCTCACTGAACAGCCATGTCTCTGCTTATACATATTCACTTCTGGTATGTCCTTTTCCTTTACAGAGAAATGTTTCAATAGCAGACTACATATAGCAGATCAGATTTCTTTTATAAATACTCCTTAGATATACTTTTGCTCACTTTAGCCACTCACCTCCCTGTGCTACACTCACTTAGGAAAGCCTGAATAAAATGGTCCCCTGGTAAGAAAAAATGTGTTACTTTCATCGTACTTTTTTCCCCCTTGGCTAAATATTTACATTTCCAGGTTATAAGAAAAAGAAGGCTTTTGAACAGAACTAAACCAGTTAAAGAGCATCTTTGATTTAATGTCATGTCTGGGAATGTTAATACTTCATCACCAGACTAATATCTATGCGTGCTGCATTTATATGGCAAACTTAAAACAAAAAGCCATGCTAAATGCTAGAGTCTCTGCAATAACCATACCACTTAGGTACTTAAAATATTAATGTTTAATTCTCCTTTTAAAAGCTCAAGTCCCATTCTTATTTCTGATGAACTGATAAAGAGCAATCTCTGACAAATGTTCTGGTCTGACCTCAATTCTGAACTTCAGAGGCATAAAAAGACAGACAAGTCTTTATACATGTATTAGTCAGTTCTCTCAGCAGGCTATCAGAAACCAAGATCAGAGATTGCCAATACTTAAAAAGTCAAATTCTGCCTACAGATGTGCATGTTGAACTCCCACTGAAATCAGCAGGGTGAGTTCATACAAGGAAAAATTTGGCTCTAAATGAAATCTGTTGATCTAATAATAGCATGTTCTACCAAACTGGGTTGGAGGTAGAAAAGATTTCCACTTTTACTGGTCACCTTTTCTCTTCTTGAAAGTTCAGGAATTTTCCTTCACTTGCTGTCAGGGAAAAGTTATATGTATTCTTTTGCCCAAAGGTCCTTAATCAAAGAGAAAATAGCTAGTATGTTCTATTAATAATTGTGTTAATACAGTTAACACAAATCTGATACAAATTGGGTTAAATCTGGTGCTGCTCTTTGCCAGGTTCTTGTTTTTCTGAAAAATAGTCTATAAGAAGCTGCTTCTCACACTAGTTGTCGTGATTGTCCAAAAAGTTAGTTAAAGAATCCCCAATTTTTGGTCCTTTTTAGCAGAACAATGTTATTGTTCCTGTATCACAATTATGCTACTGTTTCCCAATAGGAAGTATGGTCAAGAGCAGCCTTAATTTTAAAAGACTAAGATTCCATTTCTCTGCCTGCTTATCATTTTCTTCTTATTATGTTAAAAAAAAAAGATTTTGCATTCTCCTTTAAAATATGTAGCTTGATATAGACAAAAAACTTATGTAATCTAGTCTTCTCTGTAAAACATTCACTATAATTACAGTAGTAGCATCTGAGATCAAAAATGTATAACTTATTCCAAAAGAAGCTAGCAGAGGGAACGATGGTTTGGTTCAGGAATTTAAAATGGGTTTAGATGTAGGTTATTGCCCTAGTTATTGCCATGACAAACTCTCCAATCTTATCTTGCTGATTACAGAACAACAACATAAGGTAGATGAGACTTTTAGATTAAATTTGTATCCATAGCAAATACATGATTATTACATGTTAAATAACCATTTGTGAATATATTTCTTTCTATGTGAGAAAATAAATTGATTCATAAGCTGTTAAAATGAGATTAGGAGACCACAGGACACAACTGAGTAACTTTCATCTCCTACAGGCTAAGAAGCATAGCAGAACTAAAATCAGCTGGTACAAATACATGATGAAACACTCCATGGTTTTTAACTCAATTTCATATTTAAGACAAACCTTAGGAAATTAAACTTGCCCTCAACAGTGACAACCAAACAACCTTACCAAATTCTCTTATTGAATAAAAATGCATTTTAAAAAAGGTAAAAACAACGCACCAGGATGTTACCAATTAGGTACTGTGGTTAGCTGAAGTGTCTTTGATGTATAACAATTCCCTGAAAGTTGACCAATGAACAAATTGAACAAACTTCAACTATTTCTTTCATTATAGCAAATCTCATAAATTTTTAAATTCACAAGAATATTATGTACAATCAGAATATCTGTGGGATGGTGAAGTGTTCCAGTGAATTTCAGTACGGTTTTGGTTTATTTGAAAATACTGTTTCTTATGCTCTTTCTTACTCTATCATTGTTTTAGTTTATATTAGCAGTAAAACAGCTGATGAAGAGTTGATATTTTGTAAATTCTGGTTTTATGGACCCTATTTATATTTGAAAGCTCAAAGTTCTCTAGTGTGCCATTAGATCATCTCCTCCTTTTTTAGTATCTTAGAACAATCTCTAAATTACAAATATTTTACACATACAAAAAAAAGTCATTTATAAAGATCATCTCTAATTGTCTTGGACAATTTTTTTGGTTTCTGGAAAGCTGGAAAATGAATTAGGAGGAAATGGTTGCTCTATATAAAACAGTTTTAAAAGTCGCAGGGTTCACCACAAAACTTAATAAGAAACTTAGTAAAGGAAACAGGACAATTTAATTCAGATTGATTATACTCTTTCGTGGTAACAGCTGGCTTCAAATTAAACTGAAAAAATGTACATGCATTTCGAAGTAGTTTAAGAAAATAACATTAACTATTGTATGATTCTATGGCAGAATGACATATGTATGAAATGGTAAACTTCAAAAGCATTTGTAACAGTAATTACTTTAGTTGTAGTCTGAAGAAAACATTAATACTTCCATCTCCTGCACTGCAGGCAAATAGTTTCCTATTCAACTATGAACCAATGGGTGCTGTCATCTTTTAATTGTACAAACAACTTAAAAACATTTAATCTAATCACAGTTTATAGTCTAAAATTCTGCACATGGAATGCTTTAGTATTTTTGGGGTTTTTAAAACTAAGAATAATAAGGAGTGCAACTATGGTGGGGAGTAATGCCTGTATATTACCAAAATACATCCAAGTCTATGAGTACTGAAACTGCTGAAACAATAGTTTAGGGTCACTTTCTTCTGTAGGCTTGCTTACTGAAAACTCTGCTGAACAGAAATTTTTTCCTCAAATTTCTGTAACAGCAGAGAAACCAATCAATGTTGCACATGGAAAAAAAAGGTGAGCACACATGATAAAAATTTGAAGCAAAAAAAAAAGGAGTTGGTCTTGGAAAATTGTAGGAAGTTATCTACGGCAATGTGAACAAATTACAAAAATAAGTTTGTTCAGTATACCAGGCAGTATATTTACCAGTGTATATAACATACTTTCAAATAGCAATAATTTGCTGTGTGTATAAATTCAGATCTCCATACTAAAAATAAATATTGTCTTTTATTGTTGGTTTGGTTTTTTTGCATTTTTTTCTAAGTAACATAAAGTCAGTAAAGAAAGAGAATTAAAAAGATCTCGGAAGTTGATGTATGTGTAATGTCATTTTACTCTACAGACTGAACTGCATGAACTCTGCTAGCTTAATTCAGTGCCTAGCTTAATTTTATGTTAGCAAAAAATTAACAGAATTGGCATCACATTGCAATCTGACCATAATTTGCTTTAACATGGATCTAGTACCACTGTTGATATCTAGCTGGTTGCAAATTCTGCTTGTTCAATACATCTTCTAGGTAATTATTTCTGGCATAGATTCTATTGATCTATTTAAAACTGATCTCCGTCACACATCTCCAATGCTAGGAGGGAATGAATGTGGACTATTGGCTTGCTTTTAGATGTCATTCATTAATTTTCCTATATGTGACCCCTAATAATTCCTTATAAAAATAATTCTTTTTTTTCAGGAAGGATAGGAAATTGTTACTTACCGAGGGATTCCAAATACTTTGGAATGAGAACGCAAATTAGAAATGCAATAACTCACTTTTCTATCAGAATCTCCATCATAGGCAACTCTCAGCACAGTTCCCTCACAATAGCACTGTAAGAATCCACTTTTCTTAAATACTTCTTTTCAGCACAGCAGTAGCAGAACAATACCAAAATGAACTGCAGAAGAATATATAAGGCTTTTTCTTAATTATTAGTATTTAAATGACTAACCTATCCCCATTCATCATCCAGTAATTGAGATTACTGGTTTAGTATTAAGATGTTTGTAATAATATGGGATTGTAACCTTGCCAACTCTATTTATTTACTTTCTATAGCCACATATGAACACAACTGAAATGTAGCCAATTATCTTAAGGTGTTGCCTTACTTTTTGTCTAATTTTGAGAAAAGATGACTAGGGACAAAACAATTGTCTCCAGTCCCTACAGAAAGTCATTTTGGAGTAGATGATGAGTAAATCAGTGATCAGTTGAATTCTGATCTATGTCTAACTGCAAACTCTGCTCAGCTTACAAATAAGAAATAAGTTTCAGGTTGACATTTTCCAGTGAACATTTGTCAGCGACATACAATTGGCTACAACTGTCAATGATGCTGAAGAAAGTCTGAAATAAGCAGCTTATAATTCAAGCAAAAAATTGTAAATAGGCTGTGACAAAAAATTTAGAAGCATACTTGCAGCCTTTGTGAATACCCTTGTTACATTAAATATATTAAAATCCATAATCTATATGCAAAGTTCATGTAACTGCTTTACTCGTAACTGTAAAAGTGAATCTTCAAGAAGCACCAGTTCTTAAGGAGAAGACTAAAACTTTAATGAAAATTCTTTACAGGAAAATACAAGACTTATGTCACTAAATTCTGTTCTGCTTTTTACAGTTATCAATCATCATATTGAGTCAAGGTGCCCTCTTTATGTGACAGTGAAGGAGAACAAATTATCATATAGCAGAATGGAGTTAATTTAAAATAGGTCTATACAATTCAGCTTTTATTTGGCATGTGCTTTTAAGACATGCACTTCTACTTTGAACTACAGAAACCACAGACACTACTGCCTGTTCTTGATTTTTTTTTTTACAGTGGTTAAAAAAGAAAAAAATCAGAAAGTATTTATATACTCCATGGAGTCTAGAGGCTCTGCTGTTCCCTTACAGCGTTGTGTATGACAGAAAACTGAACCAGTTATATGTCACTAGTGGTACGGTAGAACATCAAGAAAGTGCTTTTCACTGTGCTCTCCTAAGTGTGTTGGGAACTACCTTTAGCAACAGATAAACCACACTGTTGAAACTGCCTCCCCAGTCACAAAATTCTGCACACAATATCCCAAAATAATGGCTACTAGTTTAAAAAAAAACATTTCAGAGTGTAAAGTATAAAAATCTGAAACTTCCTATGGGTACTAATTCCTGTTAGTATTTCCAGCAGGAGTGTACAGACAGACAACAAACCAATGAGAAGGTATCACCATGACATGTAATGATTGTTGCATGCTACCATCATGACCATTATCAAGGTTTTGGATGGCATGGAGCAAAGGAGAGTCTGGGGAAGAAAGAGAGGCAAAGTGGTTCTACTGCCAGTTCCTGGAATAGGTCTTTGAATAAGATACCAAATGGATGAGGAAGCCATGATTCCAAATCAATTACGTACCAGAGAAAGTTTAACATAAAAACTGAGTGGTGGTCTCACGAGACCCTAACAGTTCCAGGCATTCTGACGAAAAGGAGAAAATCTCATTAGTGATTGCAAGAGGAGAGCATTGTTGAATTTGCTGCAGAGAGGAGTAGAAATCATAGGCCATGTCTAAAAAATGATCTGAGGTACAATCAAACTGATCAGGCAATGATATGAGGGGACATAGATTCATTTGGGCTTGAACTGAATTTAAAAAAGTTAAATGATGGTTTGTATTTTACTGGACAGAAAGGTATGATTGGAAGGGACAGAGAATGTGTGTTATTATGAGAATAAGTTATATTTCAGTCTGCAGATAAGATCATTCATATGAGAGAAGAAATAAGGGAGAATAACAGATGACATCAGAGAAGTCTGAAGAATATTTTGATTATAGATCATCTGTAGTCTAGGTTGTATCCTTTGGGGTGGATGTGTGAAACTATCTCGTCCTCACAATCAGAGATGAACATTAATACAGATCAAGGATCTGTAATAAAAATAATCCATTATTATTATTATTATTATATTATTAATAATAATCCATTAGTGATCAAGGATCCACTATTTTGTGTGAGTTCAATGTTATACCATGACCTTAAGAGCTCCAGCAACTATAACTAAAGAGAACAGTGACAAATAGCACTAGGTTAAACGTATTCCCTAGTAAGTTATTCATCAGATTAGGTTTGGGAAAGCTACTGTGATCCCAATTAGGAGAAGGATTTGCAAGAAATGCAATTACATATGACCAACATTTTGTAGATCTGCTCAGAAGGTGCTTGGGGTTCTTAGATGTATAGAGATAAATATGTACTGCTCCTCACAGTGTAATATCACTAGTCATTGTAATATACACTATAAAAACCAGAGCAAGGATGAGACGTATAATATATCAATTTGATAATGTTTGGTTGAAAATATAATTTATAAAGAAAAATTCTTATTGTTCACTAACAACTTTTAAGTGTAGGCTACATAACTTGTGTCTTATTCAACAAATTTAACTTTTAATTGAAACATTTGCAAAGGAAAAGTATTTAACCTTTAAGTGAATCAATTAATAAGACATTCATTATGTTATCTAGGATGGATTTTTTAAACCATAATAGGACTCAGAACTATAATTATGGATTCAACATTTCTGGTCACAGCTTAGAATCAAGCAACTTGCTTTGTTTTCCTGTAATATCAGAGATTCAGTGTTTCTGTTCAGAATACCTTCCTCAAAACTTATGAAAAAAACCCACCTATGGCTGTAATAGCACTTTCTGGGAATTTATAAGTAGATGTCTTCTGTTCATTTATGAATTTAAATGAAGATAAACAAATTTTGCAGCTAGCTGTTCAACAGCTAACAAGTATTTCATTTGTTCTTGTATAGTATTTGTATAGGATACTCATTAAACTTTCTGTGTGATTAAAATTCGAGGGTTTCTATTTTAATAAACTACATTTGATTTTTAAAGGCATTCTTTTCTTGCCATTAGTCATTCTATTTCCTCTTTCTTAGATCCTAGTGTTCTACTAGAGAAAATAACAGTTAGCTCAGGTCTCTTTCAAAATGACTGATGATTCCCATTTATGTGACTGAAACAGAAGCACTTTGTTCTTATCAAAATGGCAACTGCCTCTATTGTGCTCTAGCTGAAGGAATCCTGTAGTATTTATCAAATCTGGCCATGGCAGTCAAGCTGAAAGAGGACAAGTCTGCCTGAGTTTCTCAATAAGCAATGATTTTATGAAACAACCCTTGAAAGAAGATAGGCATTAAGTTATAGAAAATAATGACAGGTTTTCCAGGGCTGCAGCTTTTTTTTTAGACTATCTTTAGTTATGAAGCCTAATTATCAAAAAAGACAGGTAGCAAATAAAAAAAACAATAAAACCACATATTTTAAATTATTTAAAACCTACTCTACAAGTATAAACACAATAATGCAGTCATCATACCTTCAAAAGTACAATAAAGAACAAAATTAATTTTATATACTTTTATCATATATTCCCCTATCTATTGTATTTTGCTTTCTTTAACTGTTAACTCTGCATCTCTTGAATTAAAAGAGAGTGTGCTGAGGATTTTTACACATTTATGTAGTGCTTTTACTCATGTCAGCAATATACATTCTCAACACTCATTCAATTGTATTTTAATTGCTGAGGTTATAAAACTCTTTATATGTACTTTTTAATATAAAAAAATGGTACAAAGCTATCAATTTCTCATTCTAAATTCCTGATCTAGAGATTCACGCAATGAACAATTTTATACGCAGAAATACTGATATACTGACACGTACCTTGACTTTTTCTAAGTGATCCTGCAGAGAGTCAATTAGCAGATCCCCCACTGGCTGCCAGGATCCCTTGAATGCTTCAGCCTGGCGTAGTTTCAGATCCAGTTCATCCATTGCCTCTTGAAGGGCCTGCAGTCTTTCAAGAGCATCATCTATCTTCTTTTGCCAATCAGCAGACTGCAGATTCAGCTTATCCCACTCAGTTCTGACCTCATCTGCTTGCCTTTGGAGAAGTTTGGTGACATGGTGGGCTCTTTCCTCAGGTGACAGATCTAAATGTGAAAATCAAGAGGCTCTTAAGACATATTCTGTCTTAGAACTAAAACAGTTGCCATCTGCGAAAGCTCAAATCTCAGCGAGAAACTATTCATAACCAAATGCACCTGTGAAATTTGTTTTATTAATGTATTCTTGTTTGCAAATCTCATAAAAACTTTAAATCTTGACACCATAAAGATCAACAAAATACGCATTTAAGTACTTAGAGGCATTTTGAATCATGCAAGGTATAGTTAAAAGTTTATCAGCTGTGTCCTGATTCAGCACAATATTTCTGCACACAGATAAATATTAATCACTGTGAAGCTTTTGCTGCAATTGAGTGGATTTGTGAGCTCCTGTAGTACTGAGACTACAAGGTGAATTTTAGCTTAAATTGCTGCTTTGAGCCCTCAAATAGGGCTATAGTTATAGACAGGTCCTGAAGGTTTAAAGACAGTTTCAAAATCTGCTTATAAATATGCATGTCTATTTAGTACCACAGTGTTCAGAGGGATTGCTAAGGCTTGCTTTCATCTATATTTTTAGCTCAGTTTCTGAATACTGGCATTCAGCTTGGAGTGTAAAAGGAATGCTTTCAGAGCGGCTGGCAGAATTTATTTAATCATCGCTGATCATCACTGATCTTTCCAGCAATGTGTTATCACCCTGTCCTTTCTTCAATTACCTCTTGTTTCTGGGCCGACCTTCTCCAGTCCCTCTACAGGCTGCTCAGCGAGGAAGATTCGCACAGTCTCAAGTGCACTCCTGACAACAGGTTCTTTTGTTTTTATCTCCCTCTTGAAAGTCTAAGAAACAAATTTATTGTAAGTGGATCTGTAATGAAGTACCTTGTTTGCGTCAATTTAAGAACAAAATTTCCAACAACAGCTTGCATGTTTGTATGACAAGAAGCAACAAAAAAAGATATAAAAGAGATAATCAGCTTTTGCTTAACCTGAAATCACATTATATTCAAAGGAGCAAATGTAGTGCCAGCATGCAACATTTTTCTTCCTTCAGCAACAGCTCCTTTTACTATCTCTCTTCTACTCCCTGCTTTTAAAATGACCATGAGTAAGTTTCTCAAGATTAATATTTGAAATTTTGATAGGCTACTGAAAATATACATATCTCAATATTTATTTATTAATTCATTTATCTATTTTTGTTTGAGTGTAAGATTCCATTAATCTGAATCCAAATGTTCTCTGCATAAATATGCAGATGAAACTCAGCCTGTGGCTTGCATGTTGCATTGGCACTTTTGTATGTTGCATTGAATTGATGTAAGTGGTCCTTACCACTGTTTCATTTCAACATTTTCTTGTGTGTTTATGAAACAATGTTGAATGCATACCATTTTCAAGTAGCATAGAGGTAAATTATGCAGATAATTATAGCACAGTGTAACACAAAACACAATACTGCAAAAAGGAGAGCCATATGCCATGGGTAGAAAACAGAAATTTTACTCCAGGGATCAGAAAATTCTTTTTACAATGCTGGCATTATATAAGCTTCTATCACAATAAATTCACCAATTCAGTTAAATTAATTATTAAACCAAATTTGTATTTCTATGCAAACTAATGAAGGATTATAAATTCAATATTAAAAAGTTAATTACACTTTTAATTATATTTGATATGTGACTCTGTGCACAGGAAATACCTACCAGAACTAATAATGAGAACACCTCAGTTTATAATATAAGCAGTCATAGGTAAAAAGTTCTTAACACATTTCAGGAAAGTAAACTTAAGGAAATGACTATATTATTCTATTATAAATATTAAAATACGCTTTTTATTAAATGGTCAAGAACTGACCATAATGTCTGTAACTGTGCTTGGGAGAACCCTTTAGCAAAGTCCACTTGGCTGAATGAAATAAAGTAAAAAATCTTCATTTTGTGCCAAGGACATTGACGGGACTAGAATCTTTTCCCAGAATGTATCTGCTATCATAAGAGAATCTGCTGTTTTAATAATAACTGTGATAAATGTTTTAAACAATCATGTTGACCTTTAAAACCCAACACTGATTTTCACAAATAAAGTAGAGTACTGTATATTAACAAGTAAACTACCACTGGATATTGCTCTGCATAAAATATGAGTGGGTTTACTACAGGGTTGAACTTAGACATTTTTAGGTCTGTAATTCTTATAATTCATGCTTGACTCTTGAATGAAATGCAATGGAAAGAGGAAATATAATAAACCCTTTTCATGCCTCCAAAAGAGGAAAATCTATTGCTTTAATTAGCCTTTGTTCTTCTCTCACATCATTCTATCCCACTAGAATAGTGTGGCAGGTCTGCAGCTCAAGTAAGCCAGCAAGTAGCATAACTTAAAAGCCAGCATGGTAGTCCCCATGGACTGTCAGCTTTGCTCTCATCTGATAGTGCTAAAAGTAACATCAACAGTCAAATTCACTTAAACCAGTGTTTTTTAAACACTAAATGGTATAACAGCTTAAAGATATAATGTGCTTTATAAACGTCTACAAAGACAAATTATTTCTCAGAAATGTCTGTGCCCAAAATCAGTCAAATAGGAGGCACATGCACTGAGGTCTGTCCTGGAAACACACACCAACAGCAGGAAGGAGTCATGGATATTCCAGGGGAACACAGAAATACACCGAAGCACAGGATACTTAAGCCAGAAATACCTCTGAGCTCTGCATTTGGAAGTGAGTCCTGCTGTAAATTGTGCTGCTGTTGAAGTCAGGTCACCCCTAGCTATGTACATGTGCACTCCATAAGAAGGACACAAAATACCTTTTTTCAGCTTGTCCTACTTTTGCAGAAAACCACAGCAATCAAATACACATAGTGGCATTATATTTCAAGGAGATGTTTAAAGTCATATTTCTGCTGTACCTCTTGAGCAACAGGAGAACATAACCAGGAATGTGCACTGCATCCCAAAAAGTGTGTGAGCAAAAATCATTGTATCTTTCTCAAAACAACAGTGAATGGGAGATTTCTGATTTTGTATATTTTGTATTTAGCCACAACAAGAAAAGGTCCTTCTAACACTGAAAACAGTGAGCCAATGTGTTACATTTTCCTCCCCAACTTTTCCATTCTGAATGTTGGAGCTGGTGGAGGTGATTATAGTCTGTAAATCCTGAGTTACAGAATAGTACACAGTGTGGTGTTGAGATCTATTTACAATTCTCATCTCCTTCCCTAGTTTTGATCTGCAAACTTCTACCGAGTGAGTTAAAATATGTTTCAGTATGAGAAATTTGAAAAGGAGAGGATTAAAAAAACATGAGGCTGAAGCAGTAGCACAGAACAGCATTAAAAAAAATGAATGCTCATTTCATACTAACCCATTCCAAAAGAAGTTCTTACTCTATGAAGGTAAAGCTGCTTTTCTGATTAAAGTTCTGTTGTGAAATATGTACATGCTACCAATAAAAATCATAAGCAGCAATAAAGTACATTTTCTCTACTTTTGGAGAAAAAAAAATTATCTATCTAGAGTCTTGACAAATATGTCTTTATAATAACCACACCATCACTGAAAGCAGAATTAGCCTAAATTAATGTCTAATGTATAGCTAATGATTTCAGGCTAATTTCATTGAATTCCTTAACTCCTTCCACACTTTGTGGTGACTGTAGAGGAAATCGAATATGCATAATGTATGACCTGACCAAAAAGTAAGTAAACTACTTTATTTAACCATGTCTATTTGTCATCAACACTACAGCAGTAATGGCATCCTGTCCACCGTTTTAATAATGCATATATTGATCAGCTTATCTCCGACCTCCACTACCTCTTCATGAGTGTCCTTAAATCTCTCTAAATGAAGAAACGAAGATTGTTTAAATTGAAAAATGTGATTATAATGAGAAAAGAGTTACATCATTAAACTAACATAAATCTCTGTTATATAAAAAAAACAGGTATTTTTTCTTTCAATGAATTTTAAAGCAAAATGTACAATTAGATTAATTCAAGATGTTTGCCAACCAGAATGCTTTTTAAAAAAGGGGTTTTGACTTCAATTGTTAAAAGTAGATATCAACTGTGCCACCAGAAAAGGTTAGTGTGTTGAAGCAGGCACTGTACTCCTCCTTAGGCAGTGGTGCTATAGATTTCATGTGAAAGGGTTTCCATGGAGTTGTTAATAACTACGTTCTATATTCATAAATGCTATTTATGCTGTTAATAAAATCACTACATAGAAAATGAGGCAACTCTCAAAAGAATGAAAGACATAACAGGCTATCTGCAGGACGTCTAAATTACTTAAATGAGATAAATAGTAGTTAATAAAATTTCAATAAAACAATATTATGATACTTAGTAAAGCAAAGAAAATTGAGATAATTAAATAATGTTTTGATGAACAGGAGACAGAATTTTGTACTGATTCTTTTCCATCCTCTGTAAGAGATACTCGAAGATCAGACAGGATAAATTAATTTCAACGATTCTGTCTGTTCTTTTTTCCACAGGGAATCAGAATACCTACAACTAGAAAAGCCTCACATCAAACTCCTGCAGTGCTACAGAATGGGAAAAGGAAAGAACACATATTTCTAAAAGGA
Source organism: Neopelma chrysocephalum (assembly GCF_003984885.1). Taxonomy (NCBI): domain Eukaryota; kingdom Metazoa; phylum Chordata; class Aves; order Passeriformes; family Pipridae; genus Neopelma; species Neopelma chrysocephalum. Next base: position 8,054,387 of record NW_020897737.1, read on the forward strand.
ACTAAAATGTTCTAACTTCGATACTAGACAGGATGACCAAAGATCTGTGTTATGAATCTGCAAGTGGCAGAGAAGGTATAAAGAAGTGAGAAAATGTATTTTGTAAAGTCATGTTGCACTTCGTTTGATTGGTGAGAGACAGAGAGATCACTTAGTTCATTACTGAAGTCCTGCCACATTTATGGTGAATTCTGGGTAACTTTCAAACAGCTTATAAAGCAATATACAATACTAAAATTTTAGGAGATGTAATTTCTTTAGATGAAAAAATATTTCTTCTGTCTAGGAGAAGAAAAACAATGTTTTCAAAGACTCAAATATTATTTAGAGGAGAAAACTTTTATTGGAACAATTCTACAGAAATCATTCTCTAAGTCTTGTTTTGGCTTAGGAGTCGTCTTTGGAGAAACGGGTTGAGTTAATGTTATGCTGAGTTAAAGCAACATCTATATTGTGTCTTTCATCCTGATGTTTTGGATGGGCTTTAAAACTACTTTATGGAAGTTGCTACAGACAGCTGGCTAGAACAGACCTCAGGCATATCATATATCTTAACTTTCATGGTAGAAAGGTGAAAAAAGGAATGGTGCTGGTCCATAAAGTCAGGGATGTTTATTCCTCACTGTTTCTGTGATAATGCTTTAAGTCCTGAGTAAAGTTTTGTGAGAAAGACACATCCTACACATCACCTCTCCAGAAGGAAGATCTAAACGCGACCAAGCTGCCCCTTGCAGCAAAGCATTATATTATCTTAGAAAAGCATTTGGCACTGAGAGAGAGCGTTTTTGTTCCTCTTTCTCTTTGGCTTCCTCAGTCATTTGGTGAAGATAGGCCCTGGGAAACCATATTGGCACTGCTTCCCATCAGTCTGCTATTGATGGGAATAACTTTTGGCTATGCCAAAATCCATGCCTGGCTGAATATGGTACTTCTTGACTTTTCACAAACTCAGGGTTCCAAACAACTTGAAGCAGCAAGATATGTCATGTTCTCTTTCCAAATTTGATGTCACTATTTGTTCTCAAATGTGTCTTTCTGCATGAAGGAGAGCAATGTTTATATTTAGCTACTTGACGAATGGAAAAAACACAGATACAATTTCATTTTATAGTAACATTTCACATTTCTCCATTAAGCAATAAAATCAGAGATTCAGGAGCTTCAGAAACAATACTTTTTGTGGCAAGTTTCACAAACTGAAAGTTACATATATGCAGCACAATGCTTTGAGAGGATGATCGTTGGTTTTGAAATATTCTTTTCTTGCGGAAGCAAGTTGTCTGGCTGACAATTTAAATTCTTCAATAAAAATACATTTGTTCAAAATAGCTTTTTAGATACCACTGAAGCATAATTGGACACCAAAGAGGAGGTAAAAAACTTCCCATAATGTCATTATTTTAATTAAAGACACATGTGGGTGAAGCAGAGAGCTTGAATACTACATCCAAGTAAATTCCAAGAAAAGGAAAAGTGTATAGTGGAGGTACTAGTGTGATTTCACATCCAGATCAGAATAGACATCAATGGCATAGTAAATTAAAAGCTGTTTACCTGAAAGCAGACATTAGGTTAGCATCAGATATATATATATATATATATATTTATATAAAGTATACCTTTACAACCAAAAAATCTGTGTGAATCTTTGTATGATGAATTATTCAAAAGTATTGTGTTATTTTGGAGGTTGTTCATTTGGTGGATTTTAAAAAAATCAACTTCCCATACAAGGATTCAATGTAGGTTCCTTTTTAATGCGAATCTTAGTCTAGAATAGTTCCCATATGACACTGCTATTGCCTTTCCATAAGAATTCCATGATGAAACCAGTGTGAGCCACAGAAAGTTGTCACAACGATGCAGAGCAGGGCCGATATCAGCTACTCTTTTCAATAGTAAAATAGGGTTTCAAAAAGTCCACATGAAGTTTAAATGCCTGATCTAGAAAAATTTTCAGAAATACTTATTTAATCCTCAAAAAATACCGGGTTAGCAATTGTTCTGGCCATGAAATCTGCCTTTCTGTGATAGGTCTGTGAAGGTCACGGTAGTAAACACTCCCTTCTCCAAAAGGCTGATTTTCTCTTCTGTGTTTGAAAGTCGTAGCTATTACTCTCAAGGAAGAATTTTGGTTTTCATCCTAAAATGTATTTTAAATGGTGTCTTCCTTTTTTCCAACAAGGATCCTGTCATGCAGCACCAATCTGCCAAACAAAAAGCAATGACCAAAAGATTTTAAAAAAGCCCATACCCGATGGATGTCATTCTGTTTCTGCACAGTGGGAAGATCTCCACCAATGGGTGCTTGCTGTTTTAATTCGTCCTCCTTCAGCTGCAGCCATGCTAAAAGTTCCTGAAGAGAGAGATGCAATCGCTTCCACTGGTCGGTACTGGCTTCCAAATGGGATCTGAAAGCATGTGTTAAATATAAGATAGATTCAGTCACAGTGAAAGTAAAACCCAAATTGTACAAGCTTATTTACTGGGAAAGATCCTAGTGTTTCATTAACTTAATGATTTTTAAACAGCTTCAGTAGCTTTGAATTAGATTCTGGCAACACAGATTTAAATTTGGTTCTGCAGTCTTGGCTTTTTTTGCATCTCTTGTTTTTTGTTTTTAGTCGTTTGGTTTGGTTTGGTTTTTAAGTTTTCCTCTTCAGCAGTGAGTAATAGCTGTGTTGAATTGTCAGTCTCCCTAGAAGTGCACAAATATTATGCAGGACTAGCATAAGAGTAGTGTAGTCATCACTTAGGATTACTGGGAGTTTAATTACCTGAAACGTAGAGAGCGGTTTTCCAACTCAGAGAAGAGCAAGCATTTCTTTAAACCACTACATAAACCATTTAGCTCATACAAGATTCATTCTCTTATTTTAAATGAAATTCTTCAAAAAAGAAAAAAAAGTAATGAGGAGATTGTTAAAGCCAACAGAATCCCCATACACTACTGAGGCAATTGTCTGTGCCATTAATCAGAGGTGTGTATGAAATTAATTGAATCACTGGAAAAATTAAAAGACAGAATACCACTTTATGCAAAAAAGGCCTCCATCATAACAACATCTTCTAAATATTTCCTCTGTATATGTACCATTTCTTATCTCAAATATCACTGCATTTGAGCAAGTTCATTGGTAAAATGCACGTGATGAAAAAATTCTCAGAGACTGTGAAGGGTTTTTTCCTTCTTCTTTTGCTCCTCAGAAAAAAGAAGGAGGAATGTGTCTCTTTAGCTTCTAATATCTTTTCAACCTCACATCCTTCATTTATTTTTAATGATTGATTATATGAAGATGACTTTTGTCATTACACATCCTGACCTCCCTCAGGACCTGAGCTGAAAAAAGCTAATATTTCATACATTACTTTGGAAAACACTTCTGCCTTTTGCTGTCCTCTGAACTACCACCAACACACAGCAAGTGAGCAAATGAAAAAATGCCTGAGACTGAATGCAACAGAGCTGGGTTGCCTATTGTAAAAGTCATATTTCTGAAGGAAAGTTTCCTGGATAAATTCTTTTGAAAAGAAATCTTCAGTCCATTGAAGCCTGAACGACTACTTGATCATTTGCAATGTTACCTTTTATTATATTTTCCCTTGCAATCAAAAGTTTTTACCTCTCATGACACTACCTATGGATTTCTTTCACCCCTGGATTTTATTTGGCAATTCTGTCCATTCTCCACACAACAGCTAAAACCTTAAATAAATTGTCTTCTCATTTGCAAGGCTATTTTTAGTTTTGTACTGGAAATAGCAGCCTTCAAAATAAAGCTTATAATAAATACTGGTTATTTATGATAACTTTCAAGACTCATTGATAAGTCATATCCAGCTCTAGAAAAAGCCTACATTTAGAGCATGTTTAAACATGCTAATCTCTCCCTCTGTAATTACAAAAGTTCATCATATGCCTCAAATCCTAATCCTCTACTATCATTTTCACACCAAAAAAACTAATTCTTACAAAGTTAAGCCAACATTCAAAGTAGTAGAAGTAATTTCAAAACAGACAAAAACAGTGCTATCAGAAACATTTCTAATTGCAAAATGCAGCATTCTGTCTTACACACCAACAGGAGGCTTTTGCTCATGTTCAGGTCCTACCTAATGTTCAGAGATTTCTTCCTAAGTTCACTCCATCTGAGGTTCATGTTATCCAAGCGTCTCTGCAAGAGGGTTGCATCTTCAGAGCCTTCAAGGGACCTCAGGATTTTCTGCCCGTTTTCATCCAGGCTGTGAAAGATGTCAGTGTGAGCATCAATTTCTGCCTGTAGTTCCTATGGAAGCAACAGAAAACAATACATGTGATTTCTTAAAAAATCATAGAAACTACAATTTTTCAAAACAGTGGAAAAATCAGTGCAACACAGAGCACAGGTTTTGATTACTGCTTTTATGGCAGTACCATGTACTGTACACACAGCCATGTTTCGCTTTCACATGAAGGCCTTTTGCATTGAGTGCGACCTTTCTCCCATAGAGAGCATACTGAGCAAAATCTAGACAGTTAAAAGTGTAGCCTTTGACAGGCAACAAAGGAAGGACAAGATATATTTACTGTGCTGATGAGGGAAAAACAAAAAAACACAAAACCCCCAGGGTCTCAGGTAAATCTGACCTTCACATGATATGTCTTCCTGTGCAACATTTTCAGTTTCAGCTGGGGACTGCAACACCGGTCCTGCTGCATAGCAATTCCAAGAAATCTGGGTGTCTGCAGCAGCTGAGCTTTAAAATGCCAAGTTCACTTACATTCTGTTGACAGAACGCATTTTGGAGCCCAGGCCTCAGAAGTCAATACCAATAAACAGCCACTTTGTGCTGTACCAAAACACTGGTTGAGGCCACGGATGTAGGAGGGCCTGAGAATAGCAAGGACCCAGAATGTGCAACTGGCAGCTCATGTTGAACAGCCAACTTTTCTTATCGCTCCGTAACTGCAGGCCAGCTCTACATTTTGGATTCATTTTTCCCCCTCATTTTTAGCACGGTTGTTTCTGCCAAAAGAACATTCTTTAGAGAGCTGCCTGGTACCAGCATTCCTGCCTGCCCACACAGTCAATGCAGCCTTTGTACGCTGGCTGCCCTTCTCCAAGAAGTTTGCATGCTGCAGCTCCACAAGGTCAGATTCATTCGCAGGGAATGGTGGTTGAATCAAGCCCATTAAAAAGAATAAAAATAATAATAATAATTTAAACACGTACATGCGTGAGCACACACGCACTCTATATGCAGCCACATTCGCTTACTTTCAAACAAAGACACAAAGAAAATGACCTAATGAATAAAGCTCTGCATTTTCTCCTGGGATGCTTGGGCACTAAGTTTTCTGGTGGTGGTTTTCTTGCTACCCGAAATGGGAGTGCTAGGGACGAAGTGTGAAAGAGCAAGTGATTTACGGCATTGGAGAGCAAGACCCAGCACTAACTGAGCATCACAGATAGTCCCCAATGGAAATTTGTTGCAATTTTCTTTAGAAGAATGACTTTGAAGGAGGGAAGCACACAATCTGTCTACTTGGTGTCTTCCTAATTGAATTGGTTTTATTTGATATTTTAAGTGCAATGTTAGCTGCACTGAATCATGAGTAGATTGTCCTTGTTCACCTACTGCTGTTCCAAATGTCCTTAACTGGATACCTATTCCTTGCACAGCAATGACTAGTACAGTATTTGGGGAAATTTTAAGGTGGGCTAGCAATGTCTTTGGTACAGTACAAAAGTTTTTATCCAACTATTTTACTTATCTAAGGTCATCCTAGCAGTAAAGTAGTTAGGAATGAGTTTGGATACATCAGAGGTAACTCTGCAGAATCCAAATGTATTATAAACACTATATTTTTATTGATTGATATTAAATAAGCAATTTATATTTTTAAAAATGCCATTATTGAGGTACATAACAACGTATAATATTCCAGGAATGAATGCCCTTACTTGAAAATTTGTACCTTTTTTCAAGTCTGAATGTTGTTAGCTTCAGTTTCTATCTGCAATACTTTATTTTTGTTTGCTTGACTGAAGAATATGCTATTACCAAATTTCTTTTTCTTTATGTATGCATTTGGAGACTTTATATAAGTTGAGTTAAATATTACTATCCTGATGTAAACAGCCAAAATAACATGAAAGAAAGGATAAAGCTAACAGTAAAAAAGTTAACTTTTAATTAAGTCTGTATACTTCTAAGGTCCTTCCACATTTAAAAAATGATAAATCTATTCTGAATAGAAAGAATGAAAGGGTAAAAGAATTATATGCACTACCTCTTGCACAAAGTCCTTAGTTTTTAGGATGGTGATGGAAAGAGCTGCCTTTTCCTCTGAAAGAACATGTGCCATGAAACGTGTTCAATAACAATTCACAGTAGGAAGCTGTCAAATTTATGCCCTCTTGGTGTTTTACCACACATATACTCATGGCATTTTATAAGACAAAATTTTTAAAAAATGGCTTTCTGTATTTTTTTGTTTTTAGAAAAAGTGTCTTGGAGTTTTCACATTTTGTGGTTTTCTCCTGACACATACATAATTCTGAAAATAAACTGAGTCATATCCTTTTTTATTTCAGAATACTATATAGAATCACAATACACCTGGAAAGTTAGTTAAGTAGGAAATAAACATGAAAAGTGGAGTATTCTTGACAAAAGCTTAGTATTCAAGACTTGGTCTTCCTTATTCCAAATTACTTGTGTATACTGCACTACTTCTAATGCTCCCAGAAGAAGTTTATTCCAGCTATACAGGAAGCCTACACAGAAGAAAGGCAACAACAAAGATATTTACTCCATTTTGGTTGGTGCATTTTAGTTCCTTTCTTTGTGACACTTTCACATCCCAAGAGAAGCAGAGAGCATATAATAAAAAGATCTATATATCTTTTATTTGTTTTCTGAAATAAATAATTTCCACGTCTCAAAAGTACAATATGAACTAGGTTCTTTTTCTTGGCAATGATAAAGCAGGAAGATCTACTTAACTTCAAAAATGGCTAAGCTATTTGTAAAAGTGTGCTGCGATTACACATCATACCTAGAAGTACAGCACATAGACTAAATATATATTATTTATTGCATTTTCATCTTTTCCAACGTGTTCAAACACATAGAGAGACCGCAGAGAATAAAAAATCAATCCTGGTATAATTCTACTGGGTTACAATTGGACTGTGTGGTGCATTTTTGCTGTAGGGGTTATTACTGAGGCTGTGTGGAAGAAAAAAAAAAGCTGAGAGAAAAATAGAAATCATCTTTTTGATCACAAGTTACTGCTTTGAGTAAGCTGAACTGCTTGAAAAGAAATGTAACTCCATCAGGCACAGATTTGTCTAAGAATTTTAGTGAAATCCTCCTTTATTAAGCTGAATTATAAAGTTAGATCATAAAAAGTAACATAATATTTGTTTGTAGAAACTTAGCTGAATAGCTATTAGAGGTTTCTTTTAAAAATGTGTATTTACATTATTTTACTATATAGAGTAAGTCTGGAACTAAGACACAGAACTGGAATGATAAAGGGATGAAGTACACTTGTCTTGAGGGAAACAACCTTCTTGGACAAAACAGGGTGAGGAAATTTGGTCTGGCTGTTTCACTTTTGTCCTGAGCCCTTGGAACCATTGCATGTTTTTAGGGGAGAAGTACACTAGTGTTGTAAGACAGCACACCCAACAGTGCCAGAAAGCCAGGGCAAAATACTTGCCCAATTCAATACAGGTATTGGCATAATACTAGCCCAATTCAGCTTTCCCCCTGGAACTACTGCTAGCATTCCCCACAGGAGCCCACATTCTCACTGCCCTAATTCTTTTGGTAGGTAAAAGAGATTCACCTGTGGTTCCACAAGTTTTGTTTTACACAGTGCCCTGCTCAGCACAGCGGGGCTGTCACAGTGAAATCTAATGCATTAGAAGTTCTGTCAGCTTCCACATAGCAGAGCTAGTCCTGTAAGGATTCAATATGGTTGGAGATACTTCAGCAGGAATAATAACCAGTGTCAATATACTTCATGTCCCACATGCAACGCACAGACATATAAGGGACATGAGACATGTCAAAATCTGCCCTTATTTCAGCAATACATCAGGAAGGATCGGTAGTCTGGAAGTAAAACGAAGTCCTAGAAAGAAGGAATCAGTTATACTTCTTGGACTATAGATGAGTCATGCTAAAACATGGAAATTAATGCAGCACAGTTGACAAAACATTTATCTTTTATACAAAGTAGAAAAAATTAATTATACAATAATTTAAAGAAATTAAAGTGCTTAAATCCTCCTCTGCAAACTCAGTTCCGTCCTTGGAATCATACTTTTTATTTCCAGTGAAGCATTTACATTTTCTAGGTACTGTATAGAGTTACTAACAAAATAAATTACATTAATTGAAGTATGAGGGGCTCACAAAATTAAAGATCTCATTAAATAAAAGCTACACAGAGAAAAAAAAATATCTTATTGGCAGTAAATAATCAAAATGTCAGTCTGCAAAATTACATACATGTATGCAAAGCATCAGCTGTAATACTTGTGTGGCTATACATAGCTCAGAAGTACTATACTGTTTCTGTAATGCAAAAACTGAAATAGCTAGAAAAGTGATCATAAAATTACTCAAAACAAAACAAAGATCACCTCTATAATCCCTCTCCATCTCTATAGTTTGCTGCACTAATAATCCCCCTCCTATTTGCATTAACAGAGCATACTGTATTTCCCATAAGTAATTTCTGAAAAAAACAAACCAACTAAACATTTTAAATAGCTTATATCAGTAGCATATGCTTTTTAAACCTCTTATACTGTGCAAAACACTTGAATGATGTAATCCCTTTTTTTCATTTTCCTTTTTTCCTCTTTTCCTTTTTTCCTCCTTCCACTTTAGCTTTTCTTTTCCCTTTTTCCTTTCCTCCCCTCCTTTCCCTTCCTTTCTTTTCCTGTTTCTTTCTTCCTTTCTCTATTTTCCCTTTTTCCTTTTCCTTTCTTGCCTCTTTCTTCTCCTTCTCTCCTTCTCCTTCCTTCCTTCCTTCCCTCCTTCCTTCCTTCTCTTTGAAATACAACTTTCTATGAATAAAAAATTTATTTTTATGTTCTTTTATGGTGATTTCAAAACTTCTAAAGAATATGGGTATCTTTCTGCTTTTATTTTGCATTTATATCATTTCAAGTGCCTGGATAAAGCAGAACTTACAAACTTGTTCCAAAACAGTTTGGTTTGGGGTTTTTATTTTGATTGGTTTTGGTTTTGTTTGTTTTTTGTTCCAACAATACTACTGAGCAAAGCACATCTGTAGAGAACAGGTCTCTGTTCTATGGTCTTGAAGGTGATAGAGCAGCTCTTAGGGCTCAGCATACTGAGTGAATTCTTACCAACAGGGATGATCTGCTGGCTTAATCAAAAAAGGCTCCCCTTCAAAGTTCTGGTTTGGTTTCTTTTCGTAACCTCCTTATGGCTTCTACAGATGTAGGAAATGGAGTCACTGCCTGTATTTTGCAACTCTGTTCAGCACAGCTTAGCACAGTTTAGATATGGATTTCAAATTAATCATCCCACTTGCTTTCATTTAATTACAGCTAAACTCCTTCAAATTTCCGATTCTGCCTAAAGCGTTAAACTCTATGTGAGGATACAGAGAGTATGAGAGGTTTTTTTTCAATGCCCTGGCAGACTCCAGCAGCCTTTGGAGGCACAAAGATCTATGTACATGGCACCTCTTTCAGGAACACAGCTTATTCTTCTGTCTGCTAGAGAGAGGAATAATTTTGTGAGTGTTATGGTTCTGGAGATGTTGAATTAATGGCTACAGTAAGGCAAGTCAAATGCATTTTAAGTGCATGAGTGATAGATTTAGTGCAAGATGCACTTGCTCTATTTCTTTGTTTCTGGCAGTAGAAGGTCAGTTTGCATTATGCTTTATGACAGTCTGTCCTTGTGAGCTGGGCATCGCCATCAAAGCATTTGAACAGAGAGAAATGTATACTTTTTTTGAAACATTTGTCTGAGAAGGAAGATACCACGAATTAGAATAATGATGGGACAAAACAGTGAAGTATTTCTGCTGGTTTGCAAGATACTTCTGGTTCCATGGGAGTTCGCTATTTTAAAATACACAGTTCTTCTAGGAACTGGCTGTTGGATTTAGTGTGTTTTTTTTTTTTAAGCTCCTGGTTCCTCCATCAAGCTTTTAAGTAATTCGCTCTTCTAGTCCATGAGCAAAACTTTTATTGAGTCTTAGAATGAGCATTTACTGAGCAATTTACATAATGATAAAAACTTCTCAAATGAGATTTAAAATATAATTAAAGGGCAGACTTACTGAGTTAAAAGCATTGTTGTGAAATGGTTATACATCATCATGCCAAGAAGCCTCCTATTCAGCCAGCCTATGGCATGACCCCAATTCCAGTCTGGTATGATTACATCTCTGAGTTTCATGCTAATTACTTGATTAAAAAGAACGATAAAAAGGTCTTTTCTATTGTGAAGATAAGCTTATGAATATAATTAAGGCATTTCTAGGTTCTCAACATATTTTTCAAGATAAAAAAGGGTAAGAGTTAGTTCTCTAAGAGAGAATCAAGTGTTGATGAGTGGAAGCCAAAAGTATAACTTTGCACTGCAGAAAACAATCCATTTAAGTTGCATCTATCACTCTTATGGTTTAAAATTCCACAAGTCCTGGAATAAAGATGTGACCAAACTTCATATTCAAATGCTACTTTCATCTAAAAGAAGATTAAAAAAGAGCTTTCTTTAGCAAATTGGGCCCTGTCTTCAGAAAATATCTTTATAAATAGGTAAAACAGGCCTTCGATTTAGGTTATATTCAGATTGCAAGAGATTTCAGGTTGCATCTAAGGATGCAGCCTTCTCTTGCTGACAGTAACTCTGCAAACATGGCGGGGTCTTCTTAATTTCATTAACATTGAGCTACCTTAGCTGTGGAATTTTAACTCTTAAGAGCACTAATATAATCATTTGAACATATACTCAAGTCTCTAGTGTGCAGATTCTCATTCACAGGACTGACTTTTTAGACATAGCACAGGGTCATGTATTTCTCTCTTGATCACAGGCAAATAATTTTTTGAGACCTCTAACAATTAATTTGTATTCAATTATTACATAATTCCATGTGTTTCAGAGGAGTTTATGGATTTCTTGGATGGGTTTTTTGAAGACTGAGAAAACCCCTGAATGACTGCTTTCCTTTACATGTAATGAAAATGTGAATAAATAGATAAAATAAAAAACCCAATCTTTAAAGAAACAAATCTTTCTTCATTTATAGTTTCACTGAGGATCTGACCCTTGCCATTAGAGAAATATAAACTATTCTGATAATTGTAATTTTAATGGAAATTGTTATTTTTACCATTTGTCTATTTTTCTTGTCACTATATCTAGGATGGAAACCCTAGATAGAATGAAACATTGTGCGTTTGAGGTCACATTAAGGCAGAAAAATTCCTCATAGACACAGCAATGAAGAACTTTTACTGTATGGTGTAACTGTGTGATATTTATGTTACTAACATAGCCTGTGCCCTCTTTCATGCAAGCAAATCCAACAAAGCAAACAAAGCACATTTTTGAAGCAGGAGTTGCAAGTGTATCTCTACTGAGATGTCTAAGAACGGGCTTAGCTATCTGCTTTGAAAACTCTGTATTTGAGGGTTGAGTGAGCAGGAGGGAAATAGCATAACTGTGCACAGAATCACACACACAACTTTCTGAAAGCAAAACTGTAAGACCTGTTAAAAACTTGGATAGTTTTCTAGATTTTTAGAAGGTAGTCTGCTCCCGATAAATACGCAGGTCCTGACCCATGCACTTCAGTGAATGTCTAATCCCATTACACCTGCACATTCCATCAGCACACTCACCCTGTCAATCTTTTGGCAATCTTTCTGCAGCAAAATAATTATGCTGCTACTTTCAGTATGTCTAATTTTCCCTCTCCCCATTTTCCAGAGATCAAACAGCAGCAGCACGAAGAAGCACCTTCTCTACAGGAACATTTACCTCCACTTAGTTACTCGGGCAAGGTCTTAAAGTCCTGCTGGACAGTTTGGAGAGCATTTACCTCTATTAGTTCTGCTGACATTCCAATACTTGAAATCAATACTGACTTTCTTTTACAACAAGCAGCCAGATAGGCTGCACAACCATTTCTAGGTCTGGAGAAAAAAAAAAAATCTTATGAAAGAAGGAAGGACAGTTTTTTTCTCTTTCACCAACCCAGTGAAACATACCTGAGATCTGTTAATTATAAATAGCTATTCCTAGAAGAAAAATTATTTGTATATACAGGACTGTATATTTAAATGATATACCAAAATGTAACAGTAAGGCCTCTCATATTTTAGCACCTATGGGATTCAAATATACTTTCATCCTTCCTCAAATACACTAACATATACAATCCTCTTTCAAATCCTATTAAAATAAAAAATAAGGGTGTTTTATAATTAAAAGAAATTATTTAGATTCTAGATACTGTCCTAATTCCTTCTGTTACAAATATTTTTTGCAGTTTTATTTTCTTTTTAAAATAAAGTCTGAAGTTTTAAGTTGTTGCTAACATCGTTGATGACTGGAGAAAAATAATTGGTATTATGAAACACCAGTTTCATAACATGATGTTCAATTAATTAAAAAAACCCCATAAAATCTTATTAAAAGAGAACAACACAAAACATAAAGCAGAAAGGAGAGGCCTCATACCTTACACATTATTAAAACTGGCTCGAGAAGAAAAATAACTATAATGGTTTCAGGACTCCTTTTAGAAACTAGCATTGTTCTATACATAATGAGATTTCAATTAGGAATTTATAGTATTTTAGGTGTTTCTCTCTACCAATGTGCAAGATCCACTGCAATTAACTGTTCTTAATGAAGGACAGGTTAATTGGGACCCAGTGGTCATTATGTAAGAGGAAATGTGGTAAAAGCTCCAGAGCTTCTGCACATACTTGCGTCAAATCTTCCCTACTGGAGATGGCCTAAGGCAAGCTTGGGGAAGGCAGAAACTTGGGTGCCAAAAAGGGCAAAAGTACCCTTAAATGCTGATTTTCAGTGTGAATACAGGTCATGCTAGTATGGCCTCAGGATCTGTTGACTTTCTATGTTTTAAGCAAGAGATGTCAAGAGAAGTTACCACAGAGAAAAGTGCTCTGTGCAGCCAACTACTAGCAAAATCACTTCAATATTTGATGTCAGATGTTCCTGTCACCAAAAAACAGAATTCACCAAGTGTTGGTCAGTTTACTCATTAAGAATGAACACAAACTGCCATGAGAAAAGTTAGTTTTATCTTCCTGATGATGTTTTAACCGCAAGCCTGCTCAGTATGAGGGTACCTAATGTTTGGATACCTGGTGAGAAGCCAAGAGGCCAAAGCTATTATCTATGGCACCTCCCTGTGTAAATGGACACTTCTCTAAATGCAGAAACAGGCAGAGCCACAGAGGCTCAGGGGGCCCCGAACAGCTGTTGCCAGAAGGGCCGACACAGAGATGAAAGCTGTCAGGGTGGCTGCAAGAAGGAGCTGCCACCAACTCCAGCCCACAGCAAGGCCTTGAGTGGAAAGTGGAGCTATGTGGAGGGCTTTCCCTTCTCACTCTCTGACCCAAAAGTCCTCAGCTGCCTGCTCACACCAACACTGACAACAACACCAGGACTTCCACTTGTAAACCAGTACTGTGCTCCCATCAATACCCAAAACTCGAACAGCCAAATTAAAATGCATAGCATGACTTCTGGTCTGTACACTTGTTATTGTTACCCTGCACATTGAGGTGTTTAACCAATCAGTGTGATATTGTACTCAGGAACTGCATTTGTGAGGAATTTGACATAAACTCATCAGTTTTCAGCTCAAAGAATTTCCATAACTTTAAGTTCTCAAAGAATTTAGGTTCTTCTGAACAACCTGAACCAAACCAGAAGTATCTTCTACATTATTTATTTTAGGTGATATAATAATGCATGCTGACTGTCTTGAAATAAGCAAGTGACTGGCATATGTTTGGAATCAGAAAAAAATCCTTCAAAACAGCAACTTTAACTATCATATTGATCAGTCTCTCTATGGCAAAGCCTAACCATGTTTTGTTGCAGCCAGAAATCAAAAGCAAAATTGAACAGCTTGCCTGTATCAAAGGGTCTCTGAATAAGATTGATATGCTGAAAATAATTATTTGTTATTTTCTTGGATTTACAATCAAGATGCATGTACTCCCACAGTAAATACAGTTTCAGGTTAAAGTGATAAATATCACTGAAAAAATAGTGCAATCATCAGAAAATTCTGACATGAGATAAACTTGTTTTTTAATCCTAATTTTTTTTTTAACAGACAAGCTATTTGGAGGTGAAAATCAACTTCTGTTCATGTTTTTCAGTTTGCCATTAAAAAATCAATTCAGATCATTGAGTTCCTCAAATTCATCAACTGAAAAAACATACACTTGATCCTTCTATGTTCCCTTCATTCTGGTAAAAGGAATAATTCCATTATCATAACAAAAAATGAAATAATTTTAATTCAAACATTGTATTGGTGAAGTCATGTAAGTGTTTTCATTAGGTCTAGATAAGAAAGTCAGTTCCAAGATCTGCACATCAAAACTGCCACCTGGAACCATTATTTATGTCTTTTCAAGACTTGTTTATATTTCGTTGGAGCAAAAACTAAAGTTTATCTGAATTTTGCCCAAAATAAAGACTACACCGCTAATGAAAGACCACAGCCAGAGAGACAAATGTCGATATCATTACAGAAATAAATGCAAACATACTTGATACAATAATCTTTTTTGTTTTCTGTCTCAAAAGAAAAGACCTCAACTCAAAGCCAAAAAGCAAAAGAAAATGAAATGCACACTTTTAAACTTAAAGTGTATTTTGTACTAAAGAAGGAACAGAGGTAAGCCTGATCAGCAAACAGTAATGGAGGTAATATAGCAAATATATATAAGATTTTAAAAACCCCCACCCTTCCTTTCTAAAAAAAGACTCTTTAAACTTAAAAAAGAACTCAGGGCTTGGATACGTTCCCAGAAGACAGAGTACACTCTTGTCAGTAAGTCAATATATCAAGCAGATCTTAAATACGGCAAGAAAACAATATTCTCTCTCCTACTTAAGTTTCTGTAGAGATCAAATATGCCTCTTCTACTGTCACTCCAAAGTATGCCATCCAGACCCAAGCTTATACCCTGGAATTGCTTTTGTAGCTCTTCAGTCAAGATTACTTATCAAATGCTTTATAAATTGCTGACATAGGACACTGCAAGTACTTGACTTCAATACTAATCACATCAAAGTTACTCTCCTATTCAAAAGTTTTTGATATGTTGTTCTCATTGGTCTCAATGATACACTAAATGTGACACAAACATGGGGCTGAGAGATATTTCTTCAGAAAACAGTTAATAAAATAAACCAAGGTACCACATATTCATAAAATTTTTGAATGCACTCAAAACCCAGGCTTAAATATCTCAGGAAACTGAAGACTTTGCTCAAACATGCAGTCCAGCCACAGTAGTTGTACCACCAAAGTTGAAAAAGCCAAGTGTTGAGGAACACTGATGGTCCACTTTTTTTTATGTGCACTGTGGTGGGTTGGCCCTGGCTGGATGCCAGGTGCCCACCAAAGCCAACTGCTCCCCTCCTCAGCTGGCCAGGGAGAGAAAATATAATGAAAGGCTCAGAGGTGAAGATAAGGACAGGGAGACATCACTCACCAGTTCCTGTCACAGGCGAAACAGACTACTTGGGGAAATTAGTTTAATTTATAATCAATCAAATCAGATTAGGTTAATGAGAAATAAAAGCAGCTCTTAAAACATCTTCCTTTCATTCCTTCACAGAATCATAGAATGGCTTTGGTTACAAGGGACCTTTGAAGACCATCTAGTCCAACCCCTGTGCAATGACCAGGGGCATCTTCAACTAGATTAGGTTGCTCAGAGACCTGTCAAGCCTGACCCTGAATGTTTCCAGGGATGGGGCATTCAACACCTCTCTGGGCAAGCTATTCCAGTGTTTTACCACTTTCATTGTAAAAAATTTGTCCTTATATGCAATCTAAATCAACCCTCACAGAAGCCACCCTGTAACCCCTGCTACCAAATCCTGGCCACAGAAACAGAACACATACACCTATCAATTCTCACAGCTATCTGTATCAACCTCAGAGAAAGAAGCATCATTTTTAGAAAAAAAATTACTTTGCATGCCCACTATTTCTCCTTTGTATATAAAGAAAATTTGTAGCTTCCTTCATCTATTTCTACATAAACATTTAATATAAAATATATATGGGTTTAGATATAATTATATATAACATATATAATAAATATTATATGGTTTTTACATATATAAATAATATTTATAAGCCATCTCCACCTGAGATAGAGTAAATTCAGCTTTAAGAGCTTCTCCTCATGTGTGCTACATGTGCTACCAAGTACCTTGGTGGTCCTGTACTGAACTCCCTCTAGTATGTCCACATCTTTCTTGTATGGGAGAGCCCAAAACTAAATGCAGCAATCCAGAACAGTAGAGAGGAAGAAACACTTCTCTGGACCATCTGGCTACATTCCTGCTAACAGGACTCAGGAGTCTGGTGTTGCTGCCCTACCCTCTTGCAGATCAACACCAACAGTATTGAGAGTTTGTGGCCTCTTTGCATCCTTGCTGCAACAACTGGCATGTAAAAGTGCTCAGGACTTCTGTGGTACAAACACTTTTTTGATAACTCAAATTGAAACCATCTTCCTATTGAATATTCATGTTTTCTACAACATCCACGGCAGTTACTGTTTTCATGAAGTTGTCAAGTGCAATATATCATGTTCTGATTTGTTGAAAACTCTGCAAATTTTAACACCCACTGACTCAAAAAACTTTTGTATGTACAAAAGGGAATGAAGAAGAATGTGAGGAAATAAAGATAACAGGTATATTTGTTTTACTGTGTAACATGTGAGCGATCATGGAGGGAGAGTTTCCAACTTTGTGACAGGGAGTACAGTTTGCTCACAGAAACAAAACCAGAAGTTACGTGTTCCCTATGGAAATAATATATCTTTTTTTCTATAATCCTCTTTGAAGTATCACTACTGCTTCCAATGGAGAATTAAAAAGAACTGAGTATGGCTTCTAAGCCCAGAAAAACAAAGCATACAAGAAAAGAAATATGATATGGTTTTTGAAGAGACAGATGGTATGTTTTGTATCTTTGAAAAAAAGATATCTATCCTACTTTATTAAAAGTGATGTAAAAAAATTCCTATAATGATTATATGTAACATATGAAGCATATGAAGTCCTGATAATAGGAATTTCATGCTAGAGGTAGGGGAAGAGGCAGAGAGAGAGAGACTAGGTAAAAATATTATTTATATCCCAGAAGTAGTTCTTGAAGTTTTAGGATGCTGTTTTACCCCAATGGAATGCACATAAGAAATCTCAGAGATTTAAAGGATGAAATTAGGCAAGCTATGGCTGAAACAAGGTAACTGTAATATCCCTCAAGGCACTCAGAGCAATAGCCACTTTTACACTATTCAGTGTAATGCCACTTATCTTCTATCTACCCATATTTGACATATAATCAATTTTGGGTAGAAATAATTCTCATGACATAAATTTATTTATAACTCTGACAGAGTAATGTCACTATTCAATAAATACTCACTGAACAAGGGATAACAGTGCAGCTGCATCATGCACTCATTCAGTGCTAGGTCTCATCAAGATTAAAACTTCCTTTCACATACACTGTTTTTATCTGAAATGCCTTTTGGGTTACACTGAAATTCACCTGATTAACACTAGTGTAAGAAAACTTTGTCTGTACAGCAATGAAAAGTTTACTTTCCACTCTAAAACGTGAGAAAACTTCATAACTGACCAACCCAAAGAAAAAAAATTACAAAAAATAAAAAGTCAGTTGATCTAGAATTCAAAATCTGAGAATTTGTCTGTCATCTTCAAACAGCTTCTATACATTTGACTTGATAATAGAGAAAATTCACAATCCTCTTTCCACATCAGTGAGTTTTTTGAAATAAATACCCTTTCACATACAGTGCTTCATAATCTAACTGTACTACTAAATGAAATACTGATGCTCAGTTTCCCAGTGGAGCTTTGTGTTCCCTTTGCAATCTTGCTGAAAGCCTAAAAACCAAACACTGACAGAGTTCTGATGCCTGTTACTCAGCAATTGCGTCTGTTTGCCAAGGGCACATGCAAGTGAGGACAGACATGAGTTGCTGCTTAAACAATATCTCAAGGGGATGCAGCCTTATAAGAAACAAAATGAAATAAAATAGTCTGTAGGAAGAAATTTCAGAAGTTGATGAAAAAGGAAATACAGAAAACCTTTTACATTTCCTCTTTTTACATTCATTTACTTGACAAAGGACATGTTTGGCATGCAGAATTTACCTTAGAATAAAGGAAATGAAAAAAGAAAAAGCAAAACAAGTAATGACTTTACAATTTATATATTTACATATTTAATTAAAAAAAAAACACAAGCAAAATTAAAGTCTCTTCCATAAGCAAAGGTATGATGATCAGGAAATAGAATATCACTATCATCCTTCAAACATACCTATACACATGCCACAGCAACCATCTGCCAAAATGATCTTGCTGTCACAGTTAATTCCAAGAATCAGATGCACACAGTCTGTTCAGCACAACACCAAGCTCTATGCAGATGGGATGTGAGCTTTGAAATGCAGCCTGCACTGATTTACCAACAACAGCAGGTGATCCCTAAGACCTCAAGACAGTATCCCAAATTCAGGGATAGAAAAGTTACCATTGCCCTGGATTAGCTTTCTATCAATCAGTGGTGCTTTAATCCCTGTTGTGAAAACTATCAAATCAGAAGGATTAAAGGTGTGCTCAAAAGGATACAAAAGCAGGAAGGAAAATGTTTGATGGGCACTGAACAGTCAAGCCAAGCTTCTGTAGCAAAAAGAGAGTTCCTTGAAGGAACTGTGAAACTGGATGCACTAACTTTTCCCTGATGTTCATACTAGTCCCTCAGGTTAAATCTGTCTGACAACCCCCCTACACAAAAGGCTTGCTTTAGAAGAGATGCAGCACTCTGTCTGCCTATTGCAATATGTCTTATTCTGCCTTTGTAGTAACTCCAAAACTTGAGCTCTCCCTGGATGCAACAGCTGTAGGCTGCATATTATAGCAGGAGAACATCGTCAGGACCTGTGCAAGTCATCCTTCGGGCCTCCTGCAGGGCAGTGCAGCTTAAACCAAGGAGATCTCTTTCATTCCTGGATAATCCAGAAAAGTTTTGGGTTCGATTTCTTTAAAACAGAAAATAGACCTCCATAAATTTCATAGCAGGTCCTCTCAAAAACAGGGACAATAAAAACTTTAGCCTACTGTACATGTATTGTCCTATGTAATCTAACTTTGAATGTTGTCTTTATTTAAAGAGTATAGTTGGTCTAAACACCATTTTTCAGGGATTTAAAATTAGTGCCAACATTTTGATGGGACTGCATTCTCTAAAAGTCATGTGGAAATATATGCAGTAATCAGAATGCTGCAGCTACAGTATTAGAACCATTTCTAGCAGAGTGATAAAAACCCAGCAACCTGGTTTCATGAAAAAGCCTGACTTTTGAAATTAATTTTGACTAAGAATAAATCTAAGGTGTTTTATTTTTAGTTTCTTCCTGAAAATTTGAAAGAGTATCCTGACAGTTAGCTAGTCAAAGACTCAGTAATATGCTATGCAAAAAACTTAGGTTCATTCAGGTCTTTATTAAAAAAAGTTAATTAAAATTACTACTGCCTTTTCTTTTTTTACAAGCTGACATTTAAATTAAATTATCTGAAATTATTAGTGATTGGTAGGATACAGAAAAAAAAAATTAAACAACACAAAATACAACCCAAAAAAGAAAGAGGAAAATCACTAGAATGGTGTGTAATATTCAGTTCTTTTTAAACTGACTCATTTGGGATACTTCAGACCCACAAACTACTTTTGTCCAAGTTTCACTTGAAGTTATACTTGAAAATCCCACCCAGAATGAGATAGGAACATTTTATGAATTACTAACTTGGAGATGCAACATCGGTCAAATTTCCTTTCATAATAATCTGTGACTGAAAAAAAGTAATTTGAAGAATGCTCTAGGACTGCTTAATTTTTATAAATTTTCATCTTATACAAACAAAATAAACAGCAAGAGACAGAATGATTTGTTTCACAAGTTAGACTTCTTTCACCTGTGATTGAAAAACTGTTAAAATTACTCCTTATATTTAAATTTTCACTGAAGTTACATGTCCCTGTAACAAAGATCTGAACTTAAAATATTTATTGATTGAGACTAGCATTGTGTTGGGCTCACAGCATCTGCTAGTCATGAATAAGGTTTCCTGGAATTTATAAAAACAGAAAAAGAACATCACTGAAGATGTTACCTCAGTCAGATAACATTTCCATTTCACCCGTGTGCCTTCCAGTAACTGCTTATGAAGAGAAGTTTTGTCTTGTCAAAAAAAGGAAAATTCCTTTCAGAAAGATGCAAGCACAGATAGGAGTGGTTTGGTGGGGTTTTTTTGTTAGTTTGTTTGTGGGTTTGGTTTTTGTTTGTTTGGTTTGGTTTTTGTTTGTTTTGGTTTTTGTTTGTTTTGGTTTTCGTTTGTTTTGGTTTTCTTTTTTTTCCTGAGAAGTTGCTGTGAAGATGTCCTTAAGTTTATTGGCTCAATGATTTTCCAACGATTTCCTAAGGAAGCATAACTAAGAGAGAAAATAATGTCTACCTTAACCAGTCTTCAAGCCTAGGTTCTGAAATAGGCAGAGTTCATTTGTTCTTGGAACCACTGTATTGAGCTCTTTTCCACTAAGCTTAAGTCCCACAATTGGAGTTCTAAGATGGAGAACTACGGGCTGTTCAGGAAGAACAGACAGGCCAGGCCAGGTGGAGATGTCACACTACACATAAGGGATAGGTCTAATTGCACAGCCCAGACAGGCAGTGATGATGTGCTGGACATCCACTGGGTGAGGATTAGGGGGATGGAAAACCAAGATGTTGTAATGGATGTCTACTGTGTCTAGAAGAATAAAGAAGAAGAAAGATAGTTTAGCATTAAGAAAGAAATAAAATATAACACTGAAACATCCAAAAGGACTCCTTTGGACAATATAATCCATAGCTCAGCACACCAGTAAAACTGCACAAAAGAGAAAGAGAGAGAAAGGCAAAAAGTAAACTAGATAAAGCTTGTGCTGCCACATCACAGCATGAAACCACTAGAATAATTATCATCATCATCATCATGGCTAGGCTTCGCAAATGAAGATTTAGGAAGGCTCTGTCCATGTTTGTTACGAGCACGCTGGCAAATAGTCATCACCTTTATAGAAACAAGATTTGTTTATGGCTTGGCAAGACCCTGTCTGGTAATTTTTTTCCTGATATTTAACTTTTTTTTCATGATATAATCATTTAGCTTCTATTGACTTCTTGTTCCAGTGTAAACAATTTTCCTTCCATCTTCTTGCTTCACCCTTCAAACTTCAGTGGACAGCTATTTCTCTTTGGACCTTTCTGTACAAAGTGGCAACAACCGAATGACGTTTAAAGTCTACGAGCTGCTTTTAATCAAACAGCAGTGCCTGTTCCTGTCTTCAGAAAGGGGATACTTACTGTGTTCTTTTTAATTGCCAATTCTGTAACTGTCAAATAACCAATTTTGTCTTGTCAAGTTTTGATCTTTTAAAAGCCTACCACTATTAATCCTGCTTTTCTAAACACACTTGCTCAGACAACTTTGTTTGCTACTGTTCAATATCAGTTACACACTTACTTAAGTAATACAGCAGAAACTAATTTTTCTTTGTATCTCTTTGGGGATGGAATTGAAAAAATAATTAGGAAAACAGAAAATTAATTCAACATATTTTATTTGGGGTAGTTCAAGAGAGAAGGAAGTTTCGAGAAACTGCATTTGTTGCCAATTTGAGGTTTGTCATCTATCGAGAAGAGGAACTGCACTCAAAATAAAAAAGACTAAATGCATCTAAACAAAAAAAATCCCAGTAAGGTTGCAAATAATAAATGGAGGTCAGCACATAAATCTCTTAGCTCACTTCATTGTCTAAAGCAAGTTTATCTTTATATGAGAAGGATATAAAGAAATTGTTGCTGCTTACAAGGTTCTTCATCTTTGTAGATCTTATGCCCTATAGCTTTATGTGCTCTTCCAACAGTCTCCAGAAGTTAAATCTGTGTCCGTATGTGAATGCAAAAGTACTGATCACAAAAGAGGCAGCATGATGGACTTCCAACTCTGCACAGCAGGAGTAGGTTCTTAAGCTTAAAAAAAAAAAAGGCAACCAACCCTCTTTTTTAATTACTAACATGTATTGGCTTCAGCAACAATTTTAATCTTAGATTTGCTTTTGGACTTGTCCTTCCCTGCAGTATTTGGCAACTTATTGGAAATGCAAGATTTATTTTAAACTTGATTAAAACGTTGAAAAGAACATTTAATATTGATGTTGAATCTTAGCAAGCTGTCCTGAAGACTGTTTGGAATATTTATTTACTTATACAAAACAGAAATATCCATATAATTTCATACACTGTAGCTGACAGATAGGAAAAATAGTTACAAGAACATTAACTTCTAGGAAGTACAGTTTTTAAAATATATGTGTATGGAAATAAATTTAAGAAACCCTTGTACAGCTGGTAGAAGGAAGTTTTCTACTTTATAACTATCCAGTGCAATATACTCTTGCATTAAATGACAGAGTTGCAGCTTGTTCAGTCTTCTTCTTAATTTAGGTTGTCTGTGTTCCTATATTAATTTTTTTCATAATATTAAACTTTTTCAAATATTTTAATTGCTTGCAAATAAAGCTATGTCAACTATCCTGGACTATTTAACATTAGGGTAATTTTTAACTGATTTGCAAAATGTTTAAGTGTTTTCTTAAATTAGAGTTCCTTTTCACCATCAGCAATAGGTCATACTCCAGCAACTTCAAAATTGCCTGCTGGAAGCAAGTAGGGTACACTGCTATAAAATTTATCAATAAACTCTCCCACACATAACATCATAAAATATTTTATTTATTTTCTTCTTCTGGCTAGTTCATAATTTGTCTAATTTAAAAAAGTGACACACATTGCAAAAGCATAATTTGGTATATTTTACTTTATTCCTCTAACTGCAATGTGTCAAAGTACTCTGTTGTTGTTCCTAGTCCTGATCATTATGAAGATATATTAGTCACAGATTCATTGTCCTCACTTTACCATATCAAGATTCAACAATGACAACCACTCACATCAGCTTGGGCTTTGCCCTAATTTTTTTTCATATCTTAGTTTCATTAGACACCTCCTAGACAAATTTTTAGGCTTTTTTTTTCCTCCAAAACTTCCTTACCAACACGAAAGCATTACATATAAATTATGTATATGGATATCAAATTCAAAATTTTTATTCCTTTAACCACCTGTGTCCTAGAGTAGTAAAATCTTCCTATACCTGGAAGCAATGACTACTGTCTCAGCCTCAGAGTAGGGCTGAATTTGATTAGATTCATCCCTTGACTTCCACATATCCTCAAATGGCTTCGACACACTTACAGACGGATGTCATTCAAAAGTCCATCCTCTCTCACATATTCTCAAATGGAAACTTCCTCTTTGACATTTGAGGTGCTTCAAAGCAAAAATAGCTTTTGCTATTCAGCCACACATATCTGGGGATGGTTCAGCAGAGCTCCTCAACCATCACAGTGCCCCCCAGAACCCTTCCAATGGCAGCAATTCCTTTTTGTTCTTAAAGTGGCTGTCAAGCCAAGAACCCACAGGTTTTCCTGGCACACACACGCTGCACTCTCTTTAAAATAACCCAACCAATGAAAAGGTCCCCTAATCCCAGCCAACAGGGAAGGACAGAGATGCACAAGTGCGTTTATTATGGGTCTGAAAAAAATAAAATCTATGCAGTTAGCTTCATGTTCTCACCAAAGCTGTTGCACCTGGCAGAAATTTCTGCATGTTTTGCTCCTGGCTGTGTCACAGCCACCTTTCAATTTGAAGTATTCTTTCTTTAATAAGCCCCTGATCTTTTTTATGCCCCGAGATTCAACTGAAGATTTTAAGCCTGAAGCTTCCAGAAACTTTCTCATCTCAAAGAAACGTTGTTCGAAGTGTTTTGGTATGCTGGATTAGTCCACTTTACAGTCATTTTCCCTCTGTTTTCCATTTCCATTGTGAAAGCTGTACCTGTAAATGTGAGAATACCACTTTTCTCACCCACAATTAGCAGGGATAAATTACCTCAGTCTTGATTAAGTATGCAATGTCACTCTGCATATAGTGTGCCGTGCAGCTTGCTTAAGTCATTTTATTAAGGGCAGCACAGACAGAAATCCTGGATAACTTCTGCTCATGTGCTGTGTAGTCTCAAGGTGTATGCACAGTAAGTCTGATGCAGCTAAGAAATGTAGGATTTACACTGTGTAAGCTTCTGTGTCCACTCTGTTCATGTGTGAAAGGTCCAAGAATTTCTGAAAATGCTTATGAACAGTAAACTAGAAACCCTGTGCTTCATATAATAGTCTTATTCTTATGGCGTTATTTGCTTAAAGCCACTTCTCACAGCATCTGATAGTTTACCACACATAATTTACAGACATATTCAAAATACAAGTTGAAATACAACACGTGTTTCCAAAAGTACATACAATTCAAAACATAAAAAAGGCATAAGCTTCAGATGATTAAATCCAATCAGAACAGACTATTTTTGAAAGCACGTTAAAAATATGCCTTTAGATAGTTTATTTATAAAGTGATTCTGTTTGGGTATTAACTCTAAGACCTCATGAATACATAACATGGAGTAAATAAATGCCTTCATAAAAATTTTTTCTCACTATAAAAAGTTCAGGAACTGGAAATTTAGCCACTCGTGTCATGGAGCAGTAGAAACTTCCTACATTGACTTTTTAAAAGCCCTCTGGAGTAATTTTTATAGATCTTGTTTCATATCAATGCTATTTTTGATATCTATGCTAAAGAATTTATACAGATTATGTCTCTCAGAGATTTAAACACTTATTTCTCTTACTTGGATTCACATTTTTGTCCAGTATTGAAAGAAATGAACAAAAAGACAGAAACTGGTGGAAAAAAGACCAAAACAACAAACACCACCAAAAAAAACCTTGAAAGGGCAATGGTATTTTATTAAGTGATCATGATGTTTATATGTTACTAACAGGCTTTACTATGACACAAACTGGCTGTCATTCTCCAAACCACTATTACTCCATGTGGAGTATTCACCTAAATTAAAATTTACGCAAATCCCAAACCAATATCCAAGTAATTTGGTACTTTGAAGTTTAATCAGTGTAATCTAGTTATACAATCGTAAGGTGCACCAACATTTCAAATCTGAATTTCCACAAATCATCCCTGCTTTGAATGAGACTCCTAAAGAGGTGTTCCAACCTCCACTTCTGTTCATGCATTTCTCAAATATCAACTTTTTTAGGCTCTCCCTTCTACATATAATTTTTTTTAGTAGAACCAAAACCAAAGACATGTGCACTTTGAATATTTGTTCAAAGTAAGTCTTCATATAGAAATTATTAAAAATCTTAAATTGCCATATGGCTATTTCCACGTATCTAAACCCAATAGTGTTATATTTGTCTGCGTGCATTTCTTCACATGCAAAAATATGACATTTAAACATGACACTTATAAAAAGTAAATAAGACAGAATTTAGCCAATGTAATTCAAAGTCAGAAATATTAATTGTTTGGTAAGATCTATTCACAGTAGTTCAACCTTTGAAGTTTTCTATGAAGAGCTAAAATAGTCAGAATCAAAAAAAGCTACAGCTTGA
Organism: Neopelma chrysocephalum; assembly: GCF_003984885.1. Taxonomy (NCBI): domain Eukaryota; kingdom Metazoa; phylum Chordata; class Aves; order Passeriformes; family Pipridae; genus Neopelma; species Neopelma chrysocephalum. Next base: position 8,080,350 of record NW_020897737.1, read on the forward strand.
GATACTTCAATGAGCTGTGCAATATAATTGCACAGCTAATAGAAGCATAATCATCTCAGCAGGAATTAAATAAGGCAAATACAACTGCTGAGTTGTTTTTCAATATTATTAATTTCAAAGCATATCTTGCACATGCTGGCATATTTAGGGAAGCAAGGCAACTCCAGATCACAAGAGTATACATTTTAAGGGCTTTCTTCTGATGATGCAGCATGTAATGAGAAAACTTTGAAACTAACTTAATTCAAATATTTAGTGTACACATAAAAAATAAATCCAAATCCCATATATTCCATACTTCAACTTACTGCACTTAAAAGTGTTTCTTACAAATTGAACTAGAGAAGAAATATGTAGAATTAAGTCAGCAACTAGGCAAAGACTATAATTTTTGATTTTTTTCTTTTCCCATATTTCATGTTTAAAAAATAAGGATAATATTCTTAATCCTTTTTCAGCACATAAATTCCTTATTCTGTATGGAAGAGTATTGTAGTGCAGTTGTTGCATAAGAAACAACAAAAAGCAGAAGGGCTGCAAAGAGCAGAAATGTAGCTTAGGTGCTACTTCTAACAAAGACTGAGGGGAAAAAAACCCAACCAACAATGAACAGGAACAGTATGCAGCAATATAGAGTCAGTGGTTTAACATTTTGAAATCTCTAAAAGGTCAGGTTAAAAGGTGTCATGTACTGACAGCCTTTTAAAGTCTGACACCAGTGGTGATAGTAGCACTCCAAACTTGAGCATCCAGCAGTCTGAGAACAGATGGCAGAAGGGATATTTCTTTGAAAGTTTCTTTGAAATCCCAATTCTTGTGCAGCCTGTCCAGCCTTGAATCCATGGGCACAGCACTAATGTAATGCTCAAATCTGTTTTATTTGTCATGAGTCTGCAAGCATTCCATCATTCCTACAGAATCAAGATGCCAAAATACACTTGTCTCCTTAAGAAATTTACATGATTAATGGAGACTGGTTTACTTGTCAGATTCAAAAGAAAGAGAAAACCAGACAGCCTGCTTGGCAAATTGAATGGTATGTTTTCTGATCACAAAATCTTCCATAGCCAGGCTTTCTTATAGGCATTCACCGCTCACGCTGCCAGAAATATCTTTCTAGAAATGCTTCAGGCTCAATTAACTATTGCCACTTTCAAGATAAGATTTTGATAAGCCCTGCCTAGGCTGTTAGCACACAAACACAAACCACCTCTTCCTGGGAACTGCAGCTCCATCAGGACATCTCTTCCTCAGCATTTGCTATGTCCAAGTCACCTCGATGTAAGGGGGACAGAGGATACAACTGAAGATTGGTGGATTTCTTCTAGAATTGAAAGTTCTGGAATTTGTGGTTTCTAGTCCTGGTGATGTTCCTGGTGACTACTAAAGGCTTTTGAAAGTAAGTAGAGAAATTGATAAGTTCCAGAGAATGCCTAATTTCAAGGTAATTTATAGTATTTTTCATCTGGTCTGATTTGGCCTAATATCAAATTGCAACTTTTCTTTGAGCCATTTTTAGAGTTCTGTCTAATGCTTGCTTTGACTCTAGACAAAGACAGTAAAGATTGACACTCACTGAAATGAAATTCTGATTTCTAATCCATCTGTTACTTTTGCTTTTCTTCTGACCACCAAGGCTGTTGTAATCTCAATAATTTCATGAGGAATAAAACTTAGTTTAGCTCTACTATCAAGGTGTGCTTGAAAAACATGAGTATAATGGGATTTTAATAGAGGTGCCTTTATTCAAAATATTCTACATATTTCCTTAAAACAAGCACCTGGCATACAAACAACAGATGGCAAAGCACATGGTTTATCACTTACAGATATAACCAAACAAAACTTCTAAGGCCACTCAAAAAGTAGGAGTGACCCAAGTAGCCTTGGGTCAACTGAGCAAACACAACAGGACAGCAGCCTTGTCTCTCAGAAGAGCAGCAACTGGCCAGACATGTGTGAGTGGTCTTGGTTCATGTACATAAATTGAAACAGCCCGGCCCTTTCCAAATGCCATCAGAGCCACAGGGGCATATCAGTGCCCTGACACTTGGCACCAGCTGTAACAACTGCCCAGAGCACACAGACTTTGCCAGGATCCTCTAACTGATGGCACAGAAAGCCTGCTATTAGGCTGGTGCTGTGTTTTCTTATTAATTAGGCGTATATGCATTTCTACAACATCTGCAAGGGTGCTGTGTAATGCAGAGTTAAGAGGAGGATAATGAAACCAGGAGTACTGTGAACAAATAATAAAGTAGTCCTACTTCTACCTTCACCTGTGACACAGCAGGAATGAACATGCTTTATGATAGTACCATTTTAAATGATTTTTCAAGCCTTCTTAATTTCATTTGCTTTTATTACATTCTTAGTGTGAGCACATGCATAAGCACGTGCATGTGCTTTCATGCATGTGCATGTAGCCAATGAATTTTCTTTTAAAAGGAAAAAGGATGCTTTTTCATATTCAGGATTGAATTTAGTTCAGTCTCGTGTTATACCTAAGAAGTTTCTGGTTTGATAAGGCATGGTGTGTGCCCCTTTTAATAAGAGCTCATGAATTTTCCTCATTGAAAATATAAATATTCTATCAAAAATGCAAATGTGGGGGTTTTTTGCCTCTGTTTGCCTTAACATAGTTGCATAAGTAGTGGGAAATAGTTTATATAGGCTAGAAATGTCTTATTTTCATCCCCTAAAAAGACAGCTGGCTTTTGATCACAAGCCCAACTTAAGCTAACTTATGCTCAGGACAAGGAAGTAAACACATGCTGTATGTCAGGTCCATGTGGAATACAAAGTCAGAAACTCAGGAATCTGAAGGTCTTTAGATTTGCCTTTAGCAAAAAGAACATCTAATACTGAATGAACAACCTGCACTAGCAAACAGCTAAGGTCTACCAGATCTCAGAAAACAGGTTTCAAAAGAAGGAACCTGTTTTTGTGGCTAAGATACAAGAACTCTCAGTGGACAAAAGAGGAGGTTCTGGTTGCTGTTTAAGATGAATATAGAGATGTTTCTCATTGTGGAATATAGAATGTGGTTAAAAATCAAACATAACTTTCTTTTTTGCAAGTGTTATTTTGTGAGGCACTTGAGCCAGTCTACAGGCCATCAACAGGGATGGTCTTTTAAACTTAAAAATGTAACTAGTGCGATTAGGATGCACTAGTTAATTATATATTCTTTGCTATGTCTTTAGATAATTTAGCTTCTTGGCAGAGTGGACATAAGAAAAGCCTTACAACAGCAGCCTTGTTAGTCCAAACTAAGGGAAAAGAAATATATGACCGAGGGCAAAATTGTAGAGAATGTATTTGGAAAATATTTATTGAGAACAAAGGTAAAGTGCACATCTTCTAATTTTAAAACTCTTTTATTTATACCATATAAGACACACAAACCAAAAGAGCTCATCCTTATGCAAAAATAGTCTCAAAAGGTGTCAAGGATTAGTGTTTTAAGTGCTAAATAGATTAAACTATTAAATGGCAAAATCTTACTTTTTTTCCTCTTTGAACTCAAAATTATTACTAATTGCCAAAAGTGATTTTCTTTTGTCTCCAACAAATCAGAAAAGGTGTAACCTTGCAGGTTAACTCTATTAAATAATTCAAAATCAGATAAATAAGGTATGTACTTACACTAAAAGATCTCACTCTGTTTTTTCTCTGCTGCGTTACCACTGCTGCCTCTGAAATGCTAGAGTTGCATTTTATGGCTTTGTACATCAATTCCTTTTAGCTAAATATTTTTCTTCAGAGACCCTAGAGACAGCACACATGTATGACACTCCCTTAATATTACAAAATCCAGAAAATACATAAATTTAAGAAAAAAATGTATTGAAATGGAAATATAATAGTGAAAATATATAGTGTTACTCCCTATCTGAAACAGCACTGTTGCTATGGCAATTCTCAAATCTAGTATTTTCATTAGAAAGCTCTCTTCATTGAAAGAGCCTGAATTTATATCCACCTTCATATTTGTATGCTCAATTACACTTCAGAAACAGCACATGAAAGATTTAGTTCTGCTTCTATAACTTTTAGTGAATTCTCTAAGTAGATGTTTCCTAATATTTAGTCCCATATTCCATGACCATGAAGATCAAAATCAAGTTCCTTTTTTTCTTCTCCTGGAAATCAGTTGACACTACCTTGACAGCTTTTAGACATTCTATCAGTTCTTCTACTTGGGAATAAATATAAATGACTAATAGATTTGAACCATCAAAATGGAAATGTTACTACCTTGAAGTTATTTTGATAGAAAAACATGTATGTTAACCCACAACAGCAAAGAATGTACGAATTTAAATCTTTCCTCTGGCGATGTTCTTAAGAGTTTAATAAACTAGAGTAAGTATCTCATCATGAAGTTATTCTAAAAGTTGGCTAATCATTATTAATTTGTTGGTAATTGACTGCAATAACATTAATCCAAGCACTTTCTTTTACTCTTTCTTATGTATAACAAATAGTTCAATAGGAATCCCACTGTGATACAGCATTAATTAATATCTACTTGTTGCAGAGTTACAGGTTTCCAATAGCCTGTGTGACAACTACCCTTTACAGGAAATGTCAAATCTTTCTTATTTCAACTGTATTCATTATAATAACATTACAACATGCCAAATGCTTCTACTGTAATTCCAGTGCAACCAGTAAAGAATGAGATAGCACCAAAAAGTCCTATACTTAACATAAACGTTCAGAAAGGACACCCAACACTTCTGACTCTCTGTGGAGCGTCAGAAAGGGCTTGGTGGATTTAATACCAAAACCACCTTCCATCATTTTGCCAAGTGCTGAAGATATGCAGCGTCCCTTTGGGAAGGGAAACAAAAATGCCTCAACATTTTCTTCCCTCTCCTGTAAAGGTATAGTAAGTGAGGAAGCAATTCAAAGAAGAAGTGATCACACACATGAAAAAAATATGTGTCTTATAACACCAACCTTATAGCACCAGTTTCAAATCTGGCAATATAAACACAGGCACTCATTAAGAGCCTAACTGAAATAAAAAAAAAAAACCCAACATAAAAAAGTGACAGATTCGTAGAGGCCAAAGCACATGTTCCAACAACTTGGAGCAGGATCATGGTCTTCAGGCAATTTTCATTGAGTTCAAGGTGAAAAAATAATACTTCTCATGGTTAAATTTCATGGCTTTTTTTCCTTTTAGGTCCGACAGAATTAGTCTTAATAGTCACATTTCCCCAAGGGCTTATAAAGCATAAGTTTCAGAATGCAGTGTGATAGGTATAATACACACATGACTGTACACATATAAAGGATTGCTAAAATACACTTTTAAAAGTCTTGCTTATTGCTGTCTCTGCTTTGGAATTCAGAAGTCAGCAAAAGAGGCATAGAGGGATATTGGTCCCAGCTATCAACTTCAGGGAATATACTGGAAATCCAGAAAAAAAAGTAGGTAGGGTTTCTTTATACTTTCAAATATAAAATCTTGAATTGTCTAGTTATTTACTGTACTACAGTGCACTTAAAAGCCAGCTCTTATATTCTAGACCAAGGATTGGTTTTAGTGATGTTTTTATGATGCAAAAATAATTGTGTCCCTGTTGAAGACAATTCACACACTGGTAGCTCAAGAGAGACCACTCACCAACAAAACTGCAAGTTGATGTTTACGTTATTTCTACTTATGTGAAGTATTTTGGTATGCAAAAGTGATTTTCTTGAAACGTGACTAAGATGGTAGCTGTTATATCATTGCTATGCTAAAGACAGGTTAATGACTACATAAAAAATCATGCATCTTTCTATAGTACACTTACAAAACTATTTTAAGTTCAAGAAAAGCACAACTGATATGTGCTGTTTTTCCTGTCCTTTTTTTCAGACAGATTCAGCATAAAAGACATTGCCTTTTATTACACAAAGATTAAGTGCTAGAAACAGACGGGGAGAATTTATTTATTTATTTATTTGCATCTCCAACCACCCTCCTCCTTTCACCAGCTTTTATCTGGCCTCAGTTAACTTTTATTTATTCCATCTTTATTCATCTGCTTCACTCCTTGCTAGTTCTCTGTAGCTTTTGGAAGAACACATAAATAATAAGATATTAAACACTACTCTTGGTCTGTTGTGACTTCTCCCTTTCATTTACTCACATTCTGGGACTTTCAAGAAGACTCCTGCTCTATGAATAAGACTTCTGAGGGTCTGAATGCTGAATTATTGAAACCTTGGAGGTACAGTAGTACACTCATTGAGGGAGGCAGTTATGACTCAGAACTATATCATCTTTTATTTTGATATAATCACAAAATCATAAAACAGAATATTAATATACTGTATACACGCCACGAAATGATATTTCACTACAGTATGCACATCAAAAAGTAATATATTTCCCAAAACCAAATCACCATAATGAAAATTATTCAACATGTTCCTATTAAAATTACATTAAAATTCATTCATTGCTCTAAAAAGTTTTAATTTTGAAAGTATTTATTCCTACCAAAGCAAGTTAGACGGTTCTAAAAATAGCCTTAACTGATACATTTGGGGACTGAATGCAACCTTATTTAGTCTGGCCAAACCAAAATCTAAATCTTAACCTTCATCTAACCCTAATATTAAAGCCAATGAGCTTTACATGCTTTAAGAATTATTTTTCTAAGGTGAAAATAATTCTCTGTTGTCTAATTTTGGTGCATTTTCTAGCAGTTAATCTTCTGATATTTTATGTAATTAGCTTAAACCATAAGACACTAACAAGTTCATTGTACTTTGCAAAAAATTAATCCTGAGATAACTAGGACAGTCTAGCGAAAAAGCCTCAGGAATCATGTTGAACAGCTCACATAGACCTCATGCAGCCATCCCATGCAAATGTGATCTTCATTAGAAAAGATTTCCTCACGGCTTTAAAAAGAAGTTATGATACTGCTACTATGCTGGCTCTTCACCCTCTTTTAATAACAATTTTCCTGCCATATTAATGACAAATACATCATAATTATCTCTCTTCACCTTCAGCTGGAACACCACAGAACAGTCCTTAATCTAATTGCATCTCTAAATTCATAGAAAAACAGTCAATCACGGTAAAGACTTGTTTGATTGCAAAACCATTAATGATTCAAACAATTAAGACTATCACTGCCTCTAATTCACAGATTCAGGACAGGAACATCACCGTGATATGAAACACTGAAACACTTTCTGGACAGTGGGAGGAGTTTGTAACTTCTGATTTCCTTCATTCTGTCAACTTTTCCAGCCCATTAACATTAAAATAAGTGCTGACATCTGGTTCAAGCCTGGGCACCAGTTCTGCAGAAAGTTCCACTACATCTTACTAATATCAGAAGACTACTTTAGAGGTTATGGAACATCAGTTTGTTCTGTTTCCCCTCCACACCTGGGAGCCCAAGCATATCCTTTAAAATGGTAATACAGTTAATCAGTATGATGGCTTGGGAATGTAATGTAAACTGAATGTAAAAAACCCAATTCCAGAACTGCCAAATTCATTTAGCACAAACAATGGTTTAGCTTAAGGCCAGAGTACCTCAGTTCCGAAGCACATATAGAACAAAAGTATGGCTTCTTTACAGAGCATTAAGTGCTAAGCATTTCATAACAACAGAATTTTCAAAAGTACAGCTTAGGGTACATCCAACAAGATTATCAGGCTTGCAAACCAACCCAACCAATGAACAAGAATATCTGTGGTTATACCCACCACACCCAAACAGAATCTGGCATGGGTGCGTTCGGAACTCAAAGGTTGAAGCTCGAAATAGACCAACCTTTAAAAAAATTAGTAAATTTTTTAATTTCAAAAAAACCTTTTATTTTTATGACCTTAGAGTCTCATACATATGTAGAGTTTTTACTTTCTTTGTCCAACACTGCTGCATCTATTTCCCCTGCTAATGTGAATACCAAAGCTATTTCCCCTATCCCCCCAGATGCCAATGCCTTAATAGAAGCTAAACAACAATCCAGTAAATAAACAGTAATATCAGCTACTTATATCACCAATTTATAACAAGCATACATATCCCTATGTATGCACTATTTTGCTTTTACAAGACTAATGTATTCTGGTAATAACTACATCAACATCAGCAAAATACTAATACTAAATGAGATTTGAAAATTTGTTTCTAGAATTTTTTATCTGAGTGCTGCAAGTGCTAGGGCTAAATTTAAGAAACTAAGACAAAAAGTAAGAAGAAGAAATATTACTTTTACAGCTGTTTTAACTCAAAATAGATATAAGAAGTGCAGCACAAAATAAAATAGCACAGTATTTCTCTGTGCCTGAAAACAGTGATGAAAAGGGAGTTGTTTAAATTTAGACTCTCTCTGTTCATTAATATTCCATGAGATAATTATGATAGACTCAAACTAATTTATTTAAATTATAAAATAATTTTAGCAAATAATTTTGCTCTGTAGAACATGCTGAAACAGTTTATTAACAACATTTATTATCCCTAACAAGAGCTGCATCACTTAGTTTGATACAGAAGCCATACAGTATTGGATGTGTGTGGCTCCTAAAGTAGAATTTCCTAAGTATAACACAATTTCCAACATTTGTTTTCAGAAGATATGATCTTGAAGACAGCCAAACATAAACAGATTTTTTTTTTGATTGCCCAGGTGTAGGTCAGCAAGAACAGCAATCTTTTGGGAAAAAACAAATCTCTCTCTTCTATTTCCCTCATTTACCGAAACACCCAAACCTAAAACAACTGGGAATGACCCAAACCAACTGCACACTAACACCTTTTACAAGACAGTGGGAAAGAAGTAGCATGGGAACACTGTGCCTAAAAATTCTGGAAAGCATTCAAGGTCTCCCAGTAACATCTATGGTACACTGTATTTTCTTGCCATTGTCTACTGCAAAGCAGTAATTCCTTAAGGCCTGTGGGAAACCATGACTGAACCCAACCTCTTGAAAAACTTGCAAACATCTTATCTTCATGACTACCAATATCATCAACAACATTCCATAAGAAATGATGGTTTATCAACCTAGAATATAGTCTGGAGACAGACAGACAGATGCAAATACTGTATTCTAGAACTAAGTGCAGAGAAAATTATACAAATAAACATATGTAAATTTAGCAAGTTCACTGTACATATATCTGTGGCACACTAAATGTCTAAAGACTTTTAAAAGACCTTTCTGATTTCATCGGTTCACTGAGAATCATAATCTAGCATAATGACATTCTTAATATTTGTTTTCTAGATGACATTCATAAATGCTTCATAAATAACACCTGTTTAATACATTTAGCAACAGAAAGATGGAAGCACTTCTACCTGTCTTGCAGAAGAAAATTAAGAAATCACTTTTAGTAATTAAGATTACTAAATCACCTAGAAACGCCCTAGAAAATCAAAATTTCTTGGCTCTTTTACTTCTCAGTTGCAAACCAACATTCCCAAGGCATCTTGCCATTTTCAGAATAATGACCAGAAAACTGATAACAACTCTGAGGAAAAAAACCCAAATGCATTATGGTACCACTAAAGATGTTCTGTATTGTATTTCATTATATTTCTATGTCTTGTGTATTTTATCACTACTTAAAAAAAATGTATGGATTATCCCTTACACAGAATTAAGTATCAAAGGAATCATTACCATTACAGCAATTAAGAACATTTGTGTTAATTTCCAAGATATCTGACTGTCAATGGTTTAAAAAAGCTTCTGTTTTATCATTTTATTTCTGATGGGTAAGACAGATAAGACATCAGTGATTACAGGCCCAATTCCTGTCTTTAACACTCACCTTGTATAGTATAACACCTCTTTAAAATAATTTAAGGATTAAACAGAGAGAGTACAGAGAAATAAGTTTGGAACAATCCAGGCTAGAAGCTACATCAGATTATTGCAAAGGGATGAAACTGAGATGTGCAAGATGCGTTGGGAATGTTAATTTGCAACTGAGAAGTAAAAGATCCAAGCACCCCAGGCAACAAAGAGCTATACAGAAAATACCTTGCGCTGGCCACATGGAGACCAAAATACAAAGTCAAGTCTGTGGAGGATCAATTGTCGGATTGGGAAAGATACAAGAAGTGGAGAGAACTGTATGGAAATTGAATAGACTGAGAACTTCGAACACGCCGAATGGACCTCCACATTACGGACTGACAGTTATTTTCCCCGGTTA